>NW_020291338.1:0-326863 GCF_003184745.1 Aspergillus uvarum CBS 121591
CCCCCCCCCCCTTTGGTCCACTTTTGGAGTATTGATCCAAGATCATCGCTGCACCCCAGTATCGTGGGACGAGAGGGATGGAAGAGGGGAGATTCAGATCGGGAGATCGATCAAGATAATCGCCAACGCCACCCGCAAGTCTATTCCTTGTGTTGGGCTCACTGCAGTGCAAGCCAACCGATATCAAGGAATGGATTATCCCTCTTCTCCCGAAAGAAAATCTCCGCAAGGGCACGTACCCACCGTATCAATCAATTCACCCCACTTCCCCCCTTCATTCCCCTTTGCCGTGCAATGCCCTTGCAACAACCTGTAAGATAGGGTCTTAAACCCTAAGCTGTAGTGATCAATATATGTGCATGAAATTCTCCGCGCTAAGCCCCAGGTTTCCCACCTGCAGCTTGGGCAGGGGGTGGGTGCAGTTGGGGATGATTCCAGGTACTACATAGACTTAAACATGCATGCAAGTGCTGCATGTAAGTGTACCCCTCTATTTGGTTCCTTACTTGTAACGCCCTGATGTAGCACGTATTCAGTGCGGAGATGCTTCACTTTAAGACAATCTGTCTGTATGCATGTAGAGTATACTTGCGAGGCAAACATTCAGTCCATCAGCTCCGAATGCACAAGACCGTCGTTGCTCTTCATGGTAGAGTATATACATAAGGAGGGGCCAGCCACCCTCTTGTCATGGTCGATAGAGGTCCCTGCTGCTGGTGATGATGATATTTTCTCGACCTCGAATTACCACCATACGTAGAAAGCGCGGTGCTGATGCCTAAGGATGTCTGCTTTGACATGTATAGGTACCATTCAGATCAGGGTCAGTGATCATGGACTTGCACCGTCAAACATGATGCTACTTGAATGCTACTTCGATATAAACGCATCAATTCCAGCCGACAATCGATCCCCCAGAACCTCCCGCCAGCATGCAAAGCACGCAATCTTATCGCTCTCCAGGGCAAACAAAGCAATCATACGTTCTAAGACATATAGTCACAAGTAGCCATACCACTCAACTCTCCAGAGATCCCAATCCACGCACCTCCTACGTAACAACCTCCCTCCCCCGATTCTCCTCATCTCATGCGCATTCTAAAGGACCGACCCGTCAGCCCAGGAATGCGTACCCCCCTCATCTCGCTTACTTACTTCCATTCCTCGTCTACCTGCACAGTCGCCAAGGAAGAAATGATCCTCGCATTCCATTCCCCCTTCAATCAAGTCCCGAGCAAGCCATTGCCGACGGTACCTGTACCCCTACACATCCCTCTGCACATCCCCCTCCCTTCCTGGCTTTGGATAGGCTAGCAGCCCATAACCCCCCTGTAACTGACGACCGTTCCGCGTGGCGTTCCGTCATCCATCATTCTTGGTGTGAGGAATAGGAACAGGAACCCGTGTATGTCGATCTGGGACGAAAGAGATAGGGTAGGAACTGTTCGATACGGTACCTGGATGGGTATGAGGTAAGGGGATCTGGATCTATGGGGTATTCTGTGCCCCCTGATAAGGGCCTGATAAGAGGTATTCTTGGAACCGTGCGAGGTGTTCGCATGTTCGCTGCCGATCTGTGAGGGTTCGGTGGATTCATCAGGTTGGGAGCCGTAGTTCGACCGATCGTTTCTTGTTGGGGAGTGGCTTCTGGGTATGTACTGTATGTTCTGTGCTGTATTGTGGTGTATATACAGTGTGCATAGTTCTGGGATGGGACATGGTGGTGGTGGTGGTGGGTTTTGTTTATATGGGTTGACCCGTTCCTATTCCAAGGAGGGTGCGTATGCAGTAGGGTAGGGTTGTCGTCGAAGTTCGGGTTAGAGTGATTGTGGAGAGGTGGGTACCGTGCATAATATATATGGATTGCACGTTGTACTTCACTTGATAGGCATACAGTACAGTATACTGCTGTTATTGAGCTGTTGGGCGAGCAGTTGGAGATTGATGTATACTACGGCACCAACTCATGTTAGATGTGTAGTCAGGATCACTGATTCTCGTCTCATGTACAGGAGCTTATGTCCTACTGTTGTGACTTCCAACTCAAAGAGCAGTGAGCCAGATCTAGATACGATATTTTCTGCTGGATCTGGCGGGTCTATGTAGTACAGAACAAGATAAGCGGCCTGGTAAGTAGTCCAATGGAGAGCACATCGAATCCAGACGCTCGACTCTTCGTATGCATATGGCATTGACCCACCACATCCGTGACACCGTTACTCCCCAAACCAGCCACTCACTCACTCCCTCACTCTATGCAAACCCAGAGCCGGCGTTCGAAGTTCACAACATAGTGATGGTCGGTGTACAGTACAAAGACAAACCCTTGTGCAGAGCCACGAATACTCCCGGCACAGGCAGGGTACCTGATAGCCCGGGCCGCCTGGAAGCCCTCTTCTGCTGGATACAGTACTATATATCTATTCCTGGGGGTTGGGAGGTTATACGAGGACTTGATCGTGGTGTTTGGAGATGTGCGTTGACCTGCTGCATGGACTTAGCAGGTACCCTAGGTAGGTAGAGGGTGGATTTTGGAATTGAAGAGGACGAGGCTATCGTCACACACCAGATGCAGATGTAGGTGACTAGATCAGAGAATATGGACTAGCGGTTACGCGGCAGTAGACAAAGTATCGCGATGAAAGATATATAGGGTTCTATGGTGGTCTTGAAGAAGTATGAGTCAAGTGATAGGATCGCTACTGCATATAGACGCGCCATCCAACAAACAGATTAAGAACTGAAGCGAGCGATTAGATGAATCCCGCTTCGGAATCCATCTATCACTCCGCTGTGTCGACCTCAAACAAGTACGAGATATCCAAGGAGTCTGCGCCCCAATCGACCATAATGCGCCGCTTCTCCTTCTTCTGCTTCCACTGAGTAATGTTCCCCAGGCAAGCATCACATCGTTCATGATCCGCCGCTCCGAGGTGAGCAAAATAATCCAACGCCGCCTGATTTTGGCTACAGACCGCATAATGCGCGGGCGGGTTGCCTGCGTCGTCCAAAAGCCACGGGTTTGCCCCGGCTTCTACCAGCAATCGTACGCACCGGAAGTTCTCTCCGCGGGCGGCCCAGTGTAGCGCTGTCGCCGCCTTCGAGTTGCCAGCGTTGACGTCGAAGGACCCTCGCGAAAACCCTAGTGTTGTGGCTGATGCTCCAACCCTGTCGTCAGGAACGGGCCGCGGCTCCCCTCCCATAAGAGCTAGAAGCAATTCCACTATGTTGGCAGCGCCTCGCCCAGCTGCGAATTGTAGATAGCTATTTCCCTCATTGTTGAGTTTGTGCAGATTCTTGCTGGCATGTATCATCTTCTGAATGATTTCAATATAGTCTCCCCTATTGCTGCAATCATTCACCTGACGCAGCATGATATGGATCGGCGTGTCGCCGCTTCCGTGCTCTGCGATGTCGACGTCTGCGCCTGCATCGACCAAAGATAGAATGAGCTTATGAAACCTGCGATGTAAATATGCCCCACTGGATGCGACGTGGAGGACGGTGCGCTCCGAGTCAAATGGGGCGGACAGATCCACCGCAGCTCTGCCAGTGCTGACTAGTTCTATGATCCGAGTGACTGCTTGCCATCCGAACTCGGTCGAGAGCCGCGACCAAAGTGAATCCAGGGAGAGTCGGGGCTGCAAGCGATGCTCCGGCCAGAACGCCGGGCCTCGACGGAGAAGTAAACGAAACACGTCCTCCGGGCCGTCCAGTGCTCGGTCGATGGCACTTTTGCCATATACGTCCACGGTCAGAAGATCGCTATCGAAATCGAGAAGTAGCTCAATCAATGATACACAGCCGCAGGAAACGGCGTTGTGGAATGGAGTGACGCCTCGGATATTAGGGGCGAGGATGTCACCGCGCGATTCTGTCCCCGCCTCCAAGAGAAGCTTCACGACTTCCGTATGCCCTTGTTTACAAGCCAGGTTCAAAGCTGTATCGCCGGTGGAGGTCCTCCCGAAAGGGTCAGCATGGTGAGCAAGTAAGTACTCCACGATGGGGATGTATCCCTGCCAGGAGGCTAAGTGCAGCACGGTATAGCCCTGCGCACCAGGTGTATTGATGTCGCCTTTAGCGCTGGTGATACTAGAGATGAAAATTCTTGAAAAGTCTGTCAGGCCATGAATGACGACCATTTCAAAAGGGGAAGCCCCATCTGCGTGACTTGTGAACACATCCGCACCCAGCTTGAGCAGGTGCGCCGTTACGTCTAGATGACCCCCACGGACTGCCATATGCAATGGTGTCTGACAGTATCGATCGACTGCGTTGATATCTGCCCCAAGGTCTGATAGAGCCTGAACGACATCAAGGTGGCCCTGATACGCCGCTAGATGCAAAGGAATGACTCCATCCTCGTTCTTTGCATTGACGTCTGCCCCTTGGCGGATAAGGATGCCAAGCAGGCGCAGATTACCTGCTCCTGCAAAATGGTGTACCAGCGTAGAGCGACCTTGACCCGGAAATGTGTGGCTCGGGACTCGAGTAAAGTAATCAACTGCATACTGTGATGACCAGGTCTTGATGTTACTCCAGGAAGAGCGATAGGTGACAGGACTGGCACAATGGAGTCGGATCCATTTGGTATAAAGCTGGGGGTACAACAGCAGTGCAAATCTCTTTGCGGAGCTGGTCAACGCGGCGAGAGATTTGGGGCCGAGAAAGTTCCCCAGATACAAAATAAGCTCGGGAGGAAGGCTGTCCAGACTCATACTGACCGCTGAAAGGAAACAAAAGGTCAGAATGAAAGAGCCCCTGCTAAACTTATATGTGAAGGGGGCTGGCTTCATGGAATGTCCCGTAAGGCAGTCTTGCAGGCTTGCTGCTGGTCCCCTTGCGCATGGAAGACCCCATGGTGAATTCTCATTGGGCTAGTCTGCAGTGAGGGAGATGAATATGACCATATGGCATATTGTGCTCCCACCGAGATCAAGGAAAGGATTGATGCGCATGGAAGAGAAGCCATTTTCAGAGGATCACATGGCGTTGATGCTTCAGCAAGCTTCGTGATGGTAAGATTCCGGGAGAGGCGTCCTTTGAAATCATGTGACCATTCTGTCTGAATTGATGCTCTCACATCTTTGGTAGTTAATCACTGGTTGTGGTTTGGATGTATGGTGAAGTTATCCACAAAAAGCATCCGACTTGTTGATAGGCTGTTGCTCATTGGATCTTGGTGCAGTGATTGACCGGACATAGTCCATCTCACATGCTGATTTGCCAGGCAGCCTTACATCCTGTCGCGCGGAATGGACTCCCAGTGGCACCTTTGTCTTCTCTTGGCCTCGCCTATCTTGTCGACTGGGCGTGTTATGTACACAAGTTGGTCGACACAGGCAGGTAGCAGGCTTGAACCGTGGGCTGCATACGTACACACACGTCCGTAGTGCATGCATCTCTCCGAAGCCTGGACGGTGGGTGGAGGGCCCCGTTGCTCTTGTGCAGCATCTTTCATCGGTCAATGTCCATGAAAAAGACTGAGCTCAGCGTCTGAGACGTGGACCCGTTGATTTACTACTGACTAGTGCGGTTGCGGTGGAGCAGCGGTGAGTCTGTTGCTTTGGAAGCATCTAGATCCCTCCGGACGGGTTGGTTTGGCATCCCCAACTTCCCCTTTGTCGGGGAACAATCCTCCGCTCAATCATCGGCTCATCTTTCTTTCTTCCCGAGGAATGGTGGTGGTAAAGCCAGAGAGTCGAATGGAATCATCGGGATCGTGTACTTCCCGGCTGAGTGTCGTGATCGGTATCTTGCTTGGAAGATTCAGGGGTGGATGGGATCTGGAAACAGGAACAGGAACGAAAGAATCAGACGATGCGGAGAGCATGGAGGAAAGGAAAAGAAGCTAGTTAAACAAGGCAAGTCCAGAGAAAGTGGGGTTGAAATTGAAGCCATGAAGTCACTTGGTGGAGATGAAGTTAAAGTTGGGTTTAGTTGGGATCAGTTAGATCAGTTGGGTTTAGTCTCGGCACGGGATGAAGTCATGCTACCAGAAACCCGAAGTACGGTGTACTTCCCGATACCTGGCCGTCGCTGCTCCGAGATTAGTCCTGCCGGGTACCGAGAGGTACAGTGTACACAGTACAGTAGTGTCTGTGAGTTTATACTGTATGTCTCTCTATCAGTTTGTTTGTAGATCAAACTGCCAGTCTGATTGTCAAAACGATAATAAAGTTGGGCCGATGTGCTGTAGCTTTTCTGTAGTCAGGGATAGGCATTGAACATGGGCCATATTAGAAAGTTTGCCCGTACTGCTGTCCTCCCAATTGGTTTCAGCCTGCCAGCCCTCACACACACCCTGTCAGCCCATGCATGAAGCCGGGATGAAAGAAACCGCCGTCTGTCCGTACAGTACAGACAGACAAACAAACAACAGACAGTCTGTTTTGGATTCAATCGGGCAATGCACTGGCATTCCCCTGTCCCCACTCTCTATACTCCTCGTCCTTGCTCTGACTTCATTTTCCCTCCTCGTTCTTCGACCTCTCGTTCCTCCATTGACTTTTCGCCTGCATTCAAATAGCCTCAACTTCCCCCTCGATCATGGTTCATTCTTCATCCCATCTCTTCCTCTCTCCAACATTCATCTTCACAGATACCCCACCTGATCGCTGCCTCTTTCCTTCTATACCCTTTCTTCATCTTGTAGGTCACTGCTTATCCTGTCGGCGATCGGTTAGCCTGGTCATCGTGACTAATATCTCGACAGCAGAGCTCACATCAATCAACATGGCTGCTAACCTCCCCAAGACCATGAAGGCCCTCCGGTAGGTTATGAACGGTTCCCCTTCGCTGACTGTCCTCAACCAATGCTGATCCAATCATAGCTATGAGGAGCCCTTGAAGCACGGCATTGCCGAGGTTCCCTTGCCCACTATTCGTGACAACGATGTCTTGGTAAGCCTTACAGACATTGAGTGTATCAGACCTTCACTGACTCGCAACAGATCAAGGTCAAGGCCTGCGGTGTCTGCGGTACCGATTTGCACATCCACGAGGGGGAGTTTATTGCCAAGTTCCCTCTCGTCCCCGGCCACGAGACGGTTGGTGTTGTGGCCGCCGTCGGCTCCAAGGTCAAGGGCTTCGAGATTGGTGAGCGTGTGGTGGCCGACAACTCTGAGCTTTGCGGCGAGTGCTTCTACTGCCGTCGGGGAGACGAGCTGTTCTGTGAGAACTTTCAGGCTCACGGTGTCACCATGAACGGTGGCTTTGCTGAGTACTGCGCCTACCCTGGTATGCTCGTCTGACCTTCTTATACCACGGCATCGGCTAACATAGCGTAGCTGGCAGGGTGTTCAAGATCAAGAACCTCTCGGACGTCGACGCCACTCTTCTGGAGCCCGCTTCCTGCGCCGCTCACGGTCTCGACAAGATCGCCCCGAAGATGGGCTCGTCCGTTCTGTTGTTCGGTGCTGGACCCACTGGTCTGGTAGGTGCCTCGCATCCAAGTTTCTATTTCGAATCCGGCTGACTCCTTCCAGATTCTGGCTCAGCTGCTCCGTCAATGCGGTGGCTGCCGTGTCGTTGTTGCTGCCCCTGAGGGTCTCAAGATGGACCTGGCCAAGTCCCTCGAGGCTGGTGACGAGTACATTGCTCTTTCCCGCAGCGACCCCAGCGCCCAGTTCCAGAAGCTCAAGGATGAGAACCCCTATGGCTTCGACATTGTCGTTGAGGCTACCGGTAGCGTCAAGATTCTGGAAGACTCGATCAACTATGTCCGTCGCGGTGGTAAGCTCGTCGTGTACGGCGTGTACTCCAACAAGGACCGTGTCTCTTGGCCTCCTAGCAAGATCTGTAAGTCGTTTTGTCTGTCTTGTCTCCAGTGAGTGTAATTGCTAATGCTTCATAGTCGGCGACGAGATCACCATCCTGGGTAGTTTCTCCGAGGTGTACAAGTTCCCTGCTGCCATTGACTACTTGGACTCTGGCAAAGTCAAGGTCAAGGGCATTGTCAACAAGGTGTTCAAGATCGAGGAGTGGGAGCAGTGCTTGGAGAGCATGAAGAACAAGTCTGCCATTAAGGCGGCTATAACCTTTGATTAGACTGGCATAGCTGGCTATGCTCCTAAGTAATGATTAACGAATGAATTTTTATGATCCACTCGCGTGCTCGTCGACGACGAATTCCGTAGCTTTGATCTTTAGGTGCTGTGGGAAGGTGTTGTAGTATTTATGGAAAAGTAGCCGGTGGGTCGGCGTCACCAAGGTCCTTCCCCTCGCTGCATCAGAATGACCTCAAGTATGACCTGTCAGTCGTTAAACTCCTATTTTAATATCATGTCAACGACTAAATTAATCTCACCATAAATTACGGCTACTGTAATCGCATAGACTAGCATTTGTCCATTCAACGAGTGTGAATCGTCGTAATACGCATTAAGCACAGCTCAAGTGGATCCTCCTTCCTTATCGATAAGCAACTCCAACCCGTCACTTTCTGTCTCTCTCGCTCTCTCCCGAAAGCACTGCATCTTGCTGCCTACTTTCTAACTCAACTCAAGCCTCCAATCTCCTATCCCAGCTTCCACACTCGCTCCTCTCCATATTCCCCTCCTTTGTCCCAACACCTCGAAGAACGAAGATGGTCAAACCCCTAACCTTCAAAGGCGACAAGCCCCACAAATCCAAAAAGCGCAAAGCCGACCCCTCCCTCCCGAGCAGCACCGCCAAAAAGCCCACCTCGACACACCCAACAGCATCCGATTACTCCGGCGCCAATGATGTGGTGACCGCTACCGAACATATCAACCACGATGAGGACGAGAACCCCGAAGACCAATCGTGGGTTTCCGCCGACGTGCCCTCGGACATCGCCGGCCCGATCCTCCTCGTCCTCGCCAGCCAACCGCCGACGTGCATCGCCAGCGATGCGCACGGGAACGTCTTCACCTCCGACCTCGAGAACCTCATCGAGGGGAACCCCAACACGGCGGAACCGCACGATGTGCGGCAGGTGTGGGTGGCGACGAAAGTGGCGGGCGTGGAGGGGTGGAGTTTTAAGGGGTCGCATGGGCGGTATGTTTTCTCCCCGATGGGCTTATATGGAGTTCGCCCTGCTATGGGTGTGGTGCATTGTGGGGTTGGTTCGTAGAGGGTAGGGCGGGATATTGGGGCGTTACTCGGAAGGTCATTGTGCTAATGTGTGAGTGTGTTGGGGGAAACAGGTATCTATCGAGCGACAAACACGGGATCCTGAGCGCAACCTCCTCCGCAGTATCGCATTACGAGACCTTCAATGTCCATCCCGCCGCGGTGCCGCGCACGTTCTCCATTCAGACGGGGACCAGCGAGTCCGAGGAGAGCACCTTCATCAGTGTGGCGGAGGTACCCTCGAAGACAACGGCGTCCGGGGTGAAGCTCGAGGTGCGCGGGGATACGGGGACGCTGTCGGCGGATACAAATGTCCGGATACGGATGCAGGCGCGGTTCAAGCCCAAGATCAAGGCCAGTAAGGAGATTAAGGCGCGGGAGAAGGTCAGTCGGAAGGAGTTGGAGGGCATTGTGGGGAGGCGGCTGGAGGAGGATGAGGTGCGGAGGCTGCGCAAGGCGAGGAGAGAGGGCGACTTCCATGAGGTGGTGCTGGATGTGAGGGTGCGGGGGAAGCATGATAAGTTTGCTTGAGCACGTTTTTGGGTTTATGAAGAATGTGGTTTGATATGGGTTGGAGCTTTGGTACTGATCTATAATCAGTCATATATCAATCCATTTGCATATATCCTGCTTTGTGGTTTATCAATGCTGGCGCTGTAGGTTATGAATATTGATTCCAGGCTGCCCGCCTGTTGAACATGGACTCTGGAGCCGGAATGGTGACCTGGTAGTTCGAGATGAAGAGACAACTCCTTTGTGCTTGTATAGACATGAGTGGATTGACTATGGTACAAATTTATTAGACATATACATATTTCACTGGTCTATTCCTTCTTGGCGAAGAGGTCCCGCCAAAACTGCTTGAATCCATACCCCTTCGAATGATCCTCTTCGTACACTCGCACCGTATGTGAGGTACTCAAAGATTCCAGGATGCTAGCAGCTTTGGGCCCGTCCATAGCCGGTCCTCGAGCCCGCTCAGTTGCTCGTCGTTTGATCTCCTCAGCCAGACCAGGAGCTACTTCGGTATAACAAGCGTTCAGCTCCCGCTCAAGGTTGATATACGGCTTTTGCGCCACCGGTGGAGCCATTAGATTGTAGGACCGTGTTTGCGCGTTCAGGTTCTTGACCATGAGTTCCAGGAACGAGCGCTCGGTATTGAGATACTGCGGGTCACGGAGAGGCGAGACATGAGGTAAGGGCTCCTTCTCCGGAATTTCGTCGGCTGGTGCTGCAGTCGTACTTGCGTCGGAAGAGTCCTGCTCTTCACCGCTACTCCCGCTGCTGCTGCTGGAGTCTCTAAAAGCTTGCTCGATCTTAATCCGTTCAGTCAAGCGAACCTCCGCCGCGGCATACGCCTGCGCCCGACGCATTTGCGCCTCCAACGGTCCGCCCTCACTGGCAATCAGTCGGGCAGCGTGCCGTCGCCACTCAGCCCTCAGCCGGGACCGGAACCGATCAACCTCCCTCGCCAGATCCTGTTGCTTTTCAATCCAAGGCGGCACGATCTCCTGCTTCTGGATTATTTTGTTCATAAAGTACTCCGTTGTGTCGATGAAGGGACTGTTCGCATTATGATCCGTGGTCACGTTCACCCCTTTGCCCCGCTTGATCTTGTTGAATTGTCCACGCGCGATCGCATCCTCGATCCGCTCATTCGCCAACGCTGTCAGTCCTTGCAAGGTGGCCGGCATCGGCCGCGCCCCGGGCGAGAACCGCTCCCTCATCTCCCGGCGCATCGCCTCTCGCTCTTCTTCCGACGGCCCCGAGCTTTGTGCCAGGGTGTATGTTGCCGTGCGCTCCTTCGCCCGGGCGAGACGCAAGCCGGCCGACTCGTTGGACTTGGGCTTGATCCGCATGTCGACGGGGTTGGGGATCTTGAAGGGCGTGCGCATCGGTTTAATCGAGCTATCCAGCATGCGTAGGGTGACGTCGTGGAGGTTTTCCGTGCCGGTCCAGGGCTCCGCGCCGGCGATGTCTCGTGTACCTTGTCCTGCGCTAACCTGTACCGCAATAGAAGATTCTTTGTATTAGCATACTTCAGGATCCTGTTGAGCGGAATAGTATCAGGAAAGGATGAAGAACCATACCGGCGTATTGACTGTAGCATGTGCACTCGCATACTCGCTCTGGAATGCCGCCGCCGCCACCCGTTCCTCCAGCTGTTTCTTCAGCTCTTCCGAAAACCCAGCGGACTCGAGGTTCTTGCGTGCGGATCGACCGCCTTCGAGCATAGCTTCCTCGGTCATCTCGGATAGTCGACGAGCCATGGCCCCTTGCTCCGGGGACTTCTCATTTTGGGGTTCGCTGCTGCTGCTGCTGCTGCTGCTGCTGCTGCTGCTGCTGCTGCTGTCATCGCTCTGTTTCGCAGTTGCCGCATCTTGCCGCCCCCGCGCACTGCTGCTGGCAAGACATCGACACGTCGAAGGGGAGGGCTGGATGTGGCGTGTCGTCCGCAGCGCAACAAGAGTATTCACGTATAAGGTGCGCACATGCCTTCTGCTCATTCTTATTGGTAATTGCAATCTTTCAATGTTGAGCATTGAATGTCGTATCCGCAAGCATCGCACCTAGCTTCTTATCAGCGAACGCCGCCGCCGCCGCCGCCGCTGCTGTCGGGATTATGTCAGCGAGTCTCTATGGATTGCGAACCTCCGCGGGCAAAATTGTCCCAAAGTCTTGGCAGGATTGATTGCCCTTCCCCTTCGACCCGGTAGCATAACTTTGGCATTGAGCTTGTCGCATCAACGATTCCTGCTTTCGTTCTTCTTCTTATCATACCGCCTGGTCTCGAGCACAACATAGACCTCACGCAAATCGTCAACCATGCCTGCCTCCACCCGTCTCACCCCCATCCGTCTCCAGACCATCAACCACCTGCGCGTCCGGAGACCCAACAAGAACGAGCCCAACGGCTGTGTCAATGTGATGTCCGCGATGCTGAGTACGTCTTCCTCCTAATCTGTTGTTCAGAAATCTCCGGAGACACCGCTGGATCTAGCCTGGTGCGAATTCTCGGGGCCCTTCATCTCAAGCCTTAGATATTCGTCATGAACCGACATACAGAACCCCTCAGCAAAAACCATCTTAGCTAACATTGCCATTGAAAATAGGTTGCTGGGCTTCGGCCGGTGGTTCCATCGAAGGGTGCGCGGCTCTGGAACAGCAATTGAGACAGTGCATGGATGCTCCTGTACGTATTCCCTATTTCTTTCATTCTGGTGTCTTGTTTCACCCTTCGCTTGTCCATACAATTCCGCCTCTTCAGATATTTTCTTCCATTTATCAAGTCGAAAGAGGGCTGGGCTAATCCTTTGCTTCAAAAAACCACAGAGACCCAAGCGCCAGGGACGCAGCACCATCAACTACCACCTCATGAGAATGTTCCCCAACGTCCGTGGACCGCAGAAGAAGGATGGTGTTTTGGGTTAGGAGGCTTTCCGCTTCTGGTTGTGTTTTTCATTTATTCTTCCCCTTGGGGTTCTTTCAATGTGTTTGGGAGCGAAGTTCAGGCTGAGCATTAATGGTCCTGGTGTGGTTGGGGTCGGGGGTCTGGGGTCTGGGAGATCTGGCGCGTCCTGGGTCCAGGTTGCTTTTGGCTACACGGGCTTGTTGTGCTGGGATGCAGGCGGATGGGTGTAAGTCAGGGCAGGAATTCAGAGGCTCGATGTTGGTCGGGTGGATAGGGCAGGTCAGGACCAAGGTCGGCTGAATCAGGGCATAGGGGCTTGTAGCTGTGACTGCGGCTGCGGCCGCGGCTGGAGATGGACATACTGTATTCTATTGTTCTAACTGGAGTTTTTTTTATTTATGGTTTAAAAGATAAGTTTGAAGTGTTTATGATAATGATTAGTGCGTAGTTGGTGGTCTTGCGGCTGGGTTGCTATAGTACAGCGTTAGAGGCTTCTGCCCTTCGAAGAAATGCCGATGACTACGCGGTTGCAATCATGGTATAGATGTTGTCATTCACCGGATATTATGTTATTGATACGGGATTACATGGATGCACAGCGTATCTTCATAAATTATGTGAGCTAAACCATAAGGTAGTCTGGTCTATCAGGCAGTTTCGAACCGCAAGATCAACTTCTCGCCTCGAGGCTTGACAGTGTAAGCATCAATCGCCTCGATATCGTCATCATTGACGATGGAGGTCTTGAAGTTCGTGTAGATGGCTGCCACAGCCAGTTTCATTTCTGACGAAGAATGGTTAGACAAGCACCACCTACATTACAGACAAAAGGACTCACCTTGCAGGGCTAGATTGCTACCCACACACATCCGTCCACCGCTGCCAAAAGCCCAAAACCACCGTCTTCGCTCCTCCAGCTCGGCGGCCGAGTTCTGACCTTTGAGCCACCGTTTCGGCTCCCATGATTCAGGCTCAGGGTAGACAGTGGGGTTGCGGTGGAGCGAATAGGCTTGCGCATTCACCCTAGTGTTTGCGGGGATATCGCTGTAACCTGCAAGCGTGCAGCTTGGAGAGGGCGTCACGCGTGGCTGGATCCCTGGGATCGGCGCGTGCAGGCGCAGCGTCTCCGTAACTATGGCTTCGAGGAGAGGTAATGCGTCAATTGACTTGGGAGACGGGAGTTCTCGGGAGGAATCAGGCCGGGGATAGGTGAGTCTTGGCTCAAGAGTCAAAAGCTCTTTGCGGAGCTCGTCCTGTAGCTCGGGGTGCTTGGAAAGCTCCCAGAAGAGGTAGGTCAGGGCCACGGCACTAGTCTCGTGGCCAGCTGTGAGATGATCGTACAACTCACAGGCAATCTTACACTTTTGTTTCTCGGGGTCTTCGTCTGGCAATCCAGTAGCCTTCTGCTGCTTGGTGATGCCTTGCTTGAGCTGTTTGTATACCATCGGTTCGGTTTCCAGCTTGGTAGACGTCATGCATTCGTCGGCCTTGTCGCAGAAACCTAGCCCCCATGCGTCCAGCACCTCGTTGGCCTCATCGCACCATTTCGGAATGAGGCGGAGTCCAATCTTCTTGGTCCATGCCAGCAAGTCAGGAACTTCTTGGTGGTAGAATTCGAACGGCTTTCTGCATTGGTAAAGGTGCAGCATCTTGCGGCGGAAGGCCTCATCTTGAAGGAAATTGGAACCATTGGCCAGCCCGTAGAGATACGAGGATACGAAGTCCATGGTCAATCCTTGGTTCAGATCGTGCATGTCCACCAGGACGTTATCTGTCACTGCCTTGTAGATTAGAGGCAGAAAACGGTCAAGCATGATCGTTTCGGAGATCAGGTGGATGTGTGGTGATGACTGCAGGAACGACTTGCTGTAGATGTTGGACAGCAGCCTCTTGCGGCTCGAGTGCGCCTTATTATCGGTCATGGTGAACATGCTTACAGTTCTAGACACTACTGTTAGTACTTCGACAATGATGAGGGCCTTGTAATGACCTCACCCAAAGGACCCGAATACTCGTGGGTACCATTCATGTTTCTCGAAGCCGCCAGTGTATACACTTTTGATGCCGCCGTCAACGCAATTGATTGAGATCTCAGAAGGCCCAAGTCTCACAATGGGCCCAAGCTTCTCGTGAGCCGCCTGAATGGTTCGATTGTTCAGGGCTTGGTATCTTTTCCAGATAATCCAAGCGGGAGATATGGGTGCTGTCCAATGTGCATTTGGGATTTTGGACAACGGTGATAGGAATGTCGGATAGATGATTAATTTGTAGGCCAACACGAGGACGCAGGTGATGGCTGCGACGTTAGTGATAGCAGAAACTGCCATGATGCTGTGGAGATCCAGATGCAGTGTCGGCAGTGCTAGACGTTTGCGACGTCTTCAGTAATGACCTTGGACAATCTGTGAGTGCACCTCGGCAAACAAGATTTGCGCAAGTAGATCGGCTATTTCCGGTATACAGAGTAGTATGGAAGCTACCAAGCACAAGATGCCTCCCTTGCGCCCAGGGACAGAATCGTCCTTTGAAAGTACCGTAAGAGCACAGGAAGTATACCAATTCAGAGTCCTTCCAGACAAGCAAGTTGAGTCAAGAGCAAGCGCAGCATGACTCACTTTTTGTAGACAGACAAAGCTTCTTTAAGCGGGGAAAGACGCATCAGTGCTGCGATAAGAACATGTAGCCAAAGATAAGAGCCTGTGGATGACTGCTTGCTGACATAAGTCATCCAATAGAGTCACATGTTTATTCATGGATGGAATTATTGGCTCTGTGCTCTGCTTGTTGGTAAAGCTACAGTATAATCTACTCAGTTCATGAGTCAATCTTATATGCTGCTATAGATCAGTTTGATTGAATTTCTGACTGGAGCTCACCAAGCTTGGCAATATGCAGGTTGATTTGCGCATTGGGGTGAGATATCCCTTCTAGGCCCGAGAAGGAATTACACATATTTTTTCCCATTCCACAACATGTCCATCACGCCAGGACATAACAAAATCCACTCGGTAGGAAAGGAAAGAACACTTCGGCTCTCTTCTATGAGGTGAGCATTGTGGTCGTCTTACTGCACAGTAACAAGCATGACTGACTCCGTGGCAAAGAGTATTACACCCTACGTCATTTCTGTCCCTGATCTACCTGGGAACCGCCAAACGCATTGGTGCATCAACACCAATCGGCTTCTTCACACCGCATCATGTTAGAAAATCTGCCCGCTGAGATTCTCTACCTCATCGCATGCCACTTGCCTACCGTCAATGCATTGGTGCAGCTCTCTCGGACCAGCAGACGTCTGCATGAAACCATCGCCGTTGATAATTGGCGGATCTTTCGTGCCTTTGTACAGAAACAGTTTCCCGGTTCGAAAATCCCAGATTTCTGGAGGGAAGCAGCTCACTCGCTCACGTCTCGCTCGCGAGCCTTGGACAAACATGCGGTCCTAGGTAGGTTTGTATTTCCGCCACAGGCAACCAGAATCGGATCTGAAAAAGCGATCCGGGGTGACAGGCCTACGCTTGGCTATCGGCCCGCCCTAGACACATATGAGACCTGGAACGGTTCAGCGTGGAACGACCGCCGGGAGGTTCTCGCTTGGGGTGCGGCAGACGAAATCTTCTTGCGAGTCAAGCATACAGGCTCGAAACCCCATGAGCAGTGGATTATCTTCAGTGATCTCGAGCATATCAGCAGTGTAGACGACATTTGCGGCCTACACATTTTGAAGCCAAACCATCCGGCCTATGAAAAAGGCAAGGAGCATCTGATCTTTGCTCGCGCTCGGGGCGAACTGCATCATCTCGCGATATCAATCGATGAGCCCTCGCATAGTTACCAGCAAGTATTCGAGACGTATGGCTTGGGCGTGGAGCGCACAGACTTGAGCAACGGGGAAGAGCCGATACTCGCAGCGCACTGGAACAACGGAACCATCGCGCTATACAACACGGTGTCGACGAGCTTGAGAGTCTCAGAATTTGCGCGTCTCCAAATCGACCCGGCGAAGAGAGCCCGCAACAGATACTCTAAGTTCCTTTCGCCTGACCTCTTCGCCATCGGGACAGGGCGCACCGACGATGCAATCACAATCTCCTCTATCACCAGTGAGCGTGTATCGCTCGACCGGGAAATCAACCTGAACCTGGTCGACTATGACAGACTCGATTCCTCTACGGCGATCAAGTCAGACGTCAATGCCATCGCACCTTTAAGCACCACCGGACGGGTCTTCCTCGCAGGATGGGGCGATCGAGCCGTCAGGTAACATCTCATACCCCTTCAATCACAGACCCTCCAACCATTAACTCCTGGACCCAGACTCCACGACCTCCGGTCCAACAAAGAGCACGAGATGACCTACCGCGACCCCACCGACGACAACCCGATCTACTGCATCCATCCATTTACCCACAACCGCTTCGTAGTCGGCTCCGGCGGCGAAGCCCTCGTCAAAGTCTTCGACCTCCGCATGGACCGCGGCTACAGCTACCTTGACGCAAAGCCCACAATGCGAAGCTTCGCGCATCCTTCCCGACGAACCACTTCCACCAAGTCCACCAAATCTCTCGACACACAACTCCGCCACCTAACCCTCAACTCGCCCAACGGCATCAACCACAACCCCCGCAAGGAGATGTCCATCTACCTCTCCCACCCGGCCCCGACCACCTACCACCAGCCCCGGAGCCAGCACCACCGCCCCTACCGCGGCGCCATCTACACGATGAGCTCCCCATCCCCCAATTCCCCAACCATCTACACCGGCGTCGCCGACGGCGTGATGCGCCTGGACTTCGTCGCCACCGACGACCTCACCACCGGCGCGGACCGCGCCTGGTTCGCGGACCCGCTCTCCCTCAACCTGTCCGCAACGACCCAACCCTCGCGTCGTCGCCATCGCGCGGACCGCATCCTCGATCTGTCGGGGTACGAGCGTCCCGATCCCGCGAACAGCACTGCGGTCGTCCGGCTACGCACGCAACAGCCGTTTGACGCGGTCACGGACGAGGACGTCGAGGATGAGCTTGCGACCTGCTGGGATCGTCGGTGGACGAAGTTGAGGGATTTCAGCTCCTGGCGGCGAGCTGTATGATCCGAGGAGTTGGGCTCGGCAGGCTAGTTGCGGGGCTGGACCTTGAATGCACGTCATGCCGGTGTGAGTTTCCGGGGGGGTCTGGTAACAGGGTTGCATACACCTCAGGGAAAAGGTAGCTTTTTTTCCATTCGTTTGTTTCGGTTGCTGTACAGTCAACAGCAAGAACTACATGGGTAGACTGGATGTGCCCGGAAAGTTGGAAAGAAACAAGCCATCATAGATACTGTAGGTAGACCTTGACCAAGTTCGTTTCTTTTGGTTGCTGAAATCAGCCGAAGACGGTTTTAGATACAGTTAGAAGGGAAAGGCAATCATAAATGACGTTGATTGAGAAAAGAAATAAGAAAGCAAAATTCCGACCCGGCTCCATTAGCGCCTTGCTGCAAGAAGCAAACATTTTTGAGGAACCCCATGATCTAAAGCATGCATCTAGATCTGATTATCTAATAATGTGACAGAGAATGGCGCTTCTCTCCCTGGGAATAATTGACCAGGTCTAGCTTCTGTGATGTAGCCAGTGCACATGGAAAGCTAGACCAAGTTGATCACAAAACCCTTTGACCAGAATCGATAGCGAAAAAGCAAACAAGATGGGGTATTTGACGACTGAAATGCATCATCTAGTCATCGAACTTGAAGGACTTGCCGCCAGAGATATCAATGGGACCGCCACGGTAAGATCCACGCTTCTTCTTGTTCTTCTCCTTGGTGAAACCCTTGCCCCGAGTGACAGACAGATCTGCCCAGGCCTTCTCGGCGTACGCATAGGGGATGTATTCATTCGAGGGGTGGTGGTCGTACGGCTGCTCGCTGAGGAGAGCCAGGGGCGTGGGGCGGGCACCGGTGTGCTTCTTTTTAGGGAATTCGTTGCCAGGGGCAGGACTGGCGCTCGCAGAGGGAGTCTGACTCACTTTAGCAGCGGGTGCTGCCTTCTTCGAGTCAGATTCAGAGTTCTCGACGGTCTCGCTGCTCTCGGAGTTCGGAGTGGCTTTCCCGCTCTCTTCATCGGAAGAGGATTCGGAATCGGAGGAAGAAGAGTCGGAAGAAGAAGAGCTAGAGGCCGAGGTGGTCTTCTTCTCCTTCTTTTCGGGCTTGGCCGTCTCCTCCTCATCACTGGAGGAATCAGAGTCAGACTCGGATTCAGACTCGGAGCTAGACTCGGAAGAACTTTCGTCTTCGCTGGATGATGAAGACTCGGACTCGGAGGAAGAAGAAGAGGATGAGTCAGAAGAATCAGAGGAATCAGAGGAGGATGAAGCCTCAGCAGAAGACAGCTTGGTCTTCTTGGACTTAGGAGCCTCCTCCGCCTCAGACTCAGACTCGGATTCGGAAGAGCTAGATTCGGCCTTGCGCTTGGTGCCCTGGGACTTGGAGGCAGGAGCAGCAGCAACCTCTTCCTCCTTCTCGTCATCCGCATCGCTGTCGGAGTCGGACGAGGAAGAAGAAGGAGAAGAGCTTCGAGACTGCTTCTTTTGCGTCTTTGGGGCATCGTCCATCTCAACGTCGGAGTCGCTGGAGTCGTCCGAGCTGCTCTCGCTGTCTGAGGAAGACGAGCTAGACTCATCCGAGCTGTCGGATTTGGAAGACTTGGGCTGCTCCCAGGTTTTGAAAAGCTCCAACAAAGAAGGCACGTTCTTGGTATCGGCACTGATGGACTTGCTGCTCAGCTCTTTGGCGAGAGCCTCGTGAGTCCTCGACAGTCCATTCTCGGACAAAAATGAGGAAATTGCGGCGACGAGGGGCGCAGGAGGGGCAGGAGCCTGTAATATAGAGAATTTGTGAGTATACCCGCCCGGCGCATTTTAACTGATTTCGACAATGAGTCAAGATTTGCTTACCGTCTTCTTGTCCTTGGACATCTTGTTAGGAGAGGATTTCTGAGCCTTCTTGCCGGCCATTGTAGCGCTCTGGTGCAGGAGATCTGAGGCTTGAGCGAAGGACAAAGACTCTCAGGCAGTGACTGGATGTTTTCGATCTTTCCTTTATCGGACTGACAGAAAAAAAAAGTTTAGGAGGAAAAAAGGAACGGCGGTCCGGCAGAAGGCGGTCAGTGATTTGCCACGCTTTAACTGGACGGTCAAAGTTGTGCTTTCACGTGGCGTCCCGTGACTGAGGCTTGAATGAGAGTCACGTGAGATATCCTGTAAATCAATCTGGATCGACCGATGATATGCATCATCTCAGTAATCCATGATGAACCAAATGACAGCTGGAAATTCCGAGGGAGGGAATAAATCTCTCCAGAGGTTGCTCATTATGGTGTGTTTATGACCTTAGTCTTGTGCAATAGCAAAGCGGTTCTTTTGTATGCCTGCCTGCGGCAATATATTCTTACACGGAGTTCTTACATTGATCTGATAGCAAGAGGCGCAACCTCAATCTAGACATCATCTCTAAATCAGTACTACCCGACTTCTCTCAACGCTCTGCATTGATATATCGCTCAACAACGCTAAGGGCAAGTTCTAGATTGGCTCCCAAGCTCACATTCTGAAAAGTAGTTTGTGCAACACTACTCCAGTCTTCGCCAATGATATCTGGCCGCGACCCACGGGGAAGAATTGTTAAAGAATCAATTAATGCCACATAATTAAATGACTGGTGGCTGGGACTGAGGGTGAGACCAAGAGAACTGATTCTACTGGTAAGGTTCCGGTCATTGGAGCATATTGAAATACAGTTAGATGTAGATGATCAGGCTCAGCGATGACTTTTGGTCATTGTCGTAACATGTATGCGAAGCTAAGACTAAGATAACACCCCCCGAACTGAGTTATGAAGCGGTTTCGGGGTTATATATCCTGTTCCTGAAAATCGAACTGTATCCTCAAATGATGTCAAATGATGAGTCGGCTTAATGCATGTCTAGTCAGCCTCGTTCTGGTGCCGTGTGTGTGCTGCTGCCCGCGCACGAGCTCCTCCCTCGACTTCCGCCCGCGACGGTTCAGTTAGTGTCCGCTGCCGCCCATCAATAATGAATGACCTAATCTAACTCTCCGCCTCCATCTTGGTTGGGTTTCGCATTCGGGTTTACTCTTAACGTGATTCTATATGTCGCTCGCCCCTTTATACTAAGAGTACCGGCCTTCTTCCAAGTTCTGGCTTGCTGCGACTTTATCCTTCCACGGGCTGTTTCAATTTCCCCCGTCGCGCTGCGCCCCTTCTCGTGTCTTCCTTGTCCTCCCCGACAATGTCCACTTGGTGTCTGGCACATCCTGAGTGATCCAGGCTTCCGTGCTTAAACAACAAATATGAGCAGCCGTGATCGCCCACGGGGCCCTCCGTCGAGTGATCTCCCCCCTCAAAGGGATCCGCGTCGTGGAGGCGATGGTCGCAATGGCGGATTTGCCGGACCCGGCGATGGCTCCTTGTCAAGGGCGGAGAAGTTTGAGGACGAAAAGAGGCGGATCATCCACAGCTGCTTCTCAAAGAAAGATAGTGATGGAACTTGTATGATATCCGCCCCTTCAAGGTCAATTGTACCGAGCCAAACTGATCGCCTCTCTCTTCGTTCCAGTGGTCGAGTCCTACATAACACATGTCCGCATCATTGAAGATGCGGCGTACCCGTCTACCCCCGCTCCCCCGAATTCGCCGCCTGAAAACAAGAAGCCTAGAGTAATCACTGTTGCTGTCAGAAGATCGGGCAGAGTGCGCTTGCACAAAGCTAGGGAAAATAACGACGGATCTTTCTCGATTGGGAAAACATGGATGTTGGACGACTTATCCGCCATTCAGTCGTATAACGCCCTGGTACCGTCGACCCCATTAGAACAACAGCAGAAGCAGTGGGCTCTCAATCTTGGATTTGTGGTCACCGTGGGGAAGCCCTATTATTGGCATGCGCGGACCTCGAAAGAGAAGGACTTTTTTATAGGCAGTCTGATCAAAATCTATCGCAAATATACTGGCGGCAAGGTGCCCACGCTTATCGGATTCGACGATCGTGAACGGCAACTGCTGGCTGGGCCTCCTCCGACTGCACCGCCAGGCCCTCAAGCCCCCCATCCCGGACCTTCTCGATCTGATGTGACCTTACCTCCCCCTCGCCCACCCTCATCTCAGGGTAGTCGACCTCAGTCTCCGTACACAAGCCGTGCCCCCAGTCGCGATGGACCCAAGCGGCCTCCGGCCGAGGAACACACTCTCCGGAGTCAGAAGAGTCGAGAGCAGATGGCAAGGCCATCCACTGGTCAGTCTGCGAAAAGCGGGTTTTCACCACTCGGTCCCCCGTCACACCCGCCGCCGATACCCCTGGACCATCGTGAGCAGCCTCCCCCTCGTGCGACCGAACGAATGGGAACAGATTACAGGGGCCCGAAGGCACCACTGCCCCCTCCGCACGAATCTAGAAGTAGGGACTTCCCTTCAAGTCTACAGGTTACCCCTTCTGCTGGGTCACTGGAGAGGTCCAACGGCCACAACATTCAGATCGGCGAAATCAGCCCAGGAGTCTCTAACCTGGAAGTTCGGCCACCGTCCTCCCGAGATGGAAGGCCAGGTCCCGAGTCCAGACCTGCTATGCTCCGTACCCATGATCTACACACTAGTCGCAGCAAGGATGGCCTTCGACCTACCACACCCGGGTCGGTCTCCGGAGAAAATCGCACTTTCTTGCACAGTCCAGCAAGTAGTGCGGGACCGCGGTCACCTCTGCGAGAAGCATCAGAAAGGTCGTCTAGGTCAGATATACAGACAGAGCCCCAGGAGCTCGAGGCTCCTGTCAGCTCCATGGTCGGAGACCTGCCGTCCACTTTGATGCCGGGCATGTCAGCAGGCAACAAGACGCCAACGACTCCCCAGAATCCCGAACCTATTGCTGTTCCAGTTCCCGCACCCGCACCCGCACCCGCACCCCCACCTGCACCCGCACCCGCACCACCACCAGCACCGGAGTTGATCATAGCACAACCAGAACCTCCCCAGTCACAGGACGCTGCCGAACCAGCTGCGGAATTGGAACCTTCTATGTCAACCACTCCTCCTGATGAATCTGAACTTGTAGCGGAGGACCTTGACGCGCATCGCCCGGGCCTTGGTCCGATGGTAAAGAAAAAGCAAAGCAAGGATATTGCTGGAGCATTCCGCAAAGCCGCCACTACTTACGGCGCTTTCAAGCCGAGACCCGGAGGTGCAGGCGAGAGGCTTCTAGCAGCGGCGAAAAAGCAGAAAGCAGCCACGGATGAACCCGACGGTATCACGAGCGTTGTTCCGGCCCCATTTTTGCTTCGGACGAACAGCGACAACACAACGGTTGGCCCCGACAGCCCGGACAAAGAGGAAGCTCCTGCTTTACCTCAAGCCACAGAAGAACAGCCCGCTGCACCTCCACCAATCACAATTCCTGTACCGGAACCTCCTACGGTCGAAGTAACCCAAGCTCCCCCGCTAGAGCCCGTCGTTGACCCAGTCGAAGCACCCAGTGATACGCGGAGTACATCGAGATCCACGAAACAAATTCTCACGGATGAGAGGTCAAGGTCTGTGTCGCCTTCACCACATGACCGTCGCCGTAGACGTCACGAAGACAACACAATCAAGTACTGCCAGTCACTTGGGATCAACCCCAGTATTTTGGTAGGGCGGGGTGTGGAGTTCGATGACATTTTGACAGATCTTGGCTGGAACGGACGGCTGAGCGATGAGAAGCGTATCGAAGATCTTGAAGCGGATATACGTCGTGAGATAGGGCGGGTTGAGGCTACCAGCTGGCTTGGTAATCTGGAGCAACAGGAGGGGAAAATTGATCAACTGGCCAGACTCATTGACAAGACGGTCGAGGAATGCGAAGAGTTGGATAACCTTCTTACTCTGTACGCGCATGAACTGAATGTACGTCATAGCCCCTGGCATCTCTTCGATTTGAAACTCAACATCATGCTAATCGAGCTATAGACACTTCACGACGATGTGGCCTATATTGAAACACAATCGCAGGGTCTGCAAGTGCAGACGGCTAACCAGAAGTTACTTCAGAACGAGCTACAGAACCTTCTAAAGACCCTCTCTATTTCTTCTGATGACCTACGTGCGCTAAAGGAATCGTCGCTGAGCAATCCAGATGGGCTACGAGATACTGAACTCGCGCTGTCAATATTGTACAAGGCAATGCTGATGATAGATTCTGATATACGGCAGAACAAGAGACGGCTGGCCGACTCTGCTGGAGATCATGGCAGCCTGGGCGTCTACGCTGACACTGAAATTGGACAGATGCGAGCCATCCAGGAGAAGAAAGAGGAATATCGCACACATGTTCGTGTGTTCTTGCAGCGATTAAAACAATTCATGACGATCGCCTACAGGATTGCAGAGCAGAAGAGGATCGACGCTGTAGCAGCCGCTGTCCAAAAGGATCCGCTTAAGCTTAACAGCGAAGCTCGGGCGTACTGTCGTCGAGAATTGTGGCAGTACCATGCAGTGATTCTCTTTGCGAGGGAAGTCAGTGGAGGAGAGTGGCAGGCCCTAATCAATCTCTATGAACAACAGGCTAAAGCGCCTTATCAGAATGACTTCCGAGATAACAATTTGTCTTGGAAGAAGATGGCAAGAAAACCCACAGGGGATGAGCAGGAGCTCCTTTTCACCCATCAAGAGAAGGAAAAGGAGAGTGAAGGTATCACGATGGCTGCTCGCAAGCTCACAGTCCGCAGAGGCAAGACTATCCGAGCGGCGGCAGGACTCAAGCTATCTTCCAGTGATAAGCAAACCGGCAAGCTTGAGCCTTGTGAAGCATTCGCAGGCACACTCCAAGAGACACTGAGAATGATTTCCGAGGAGCAGAACTTCATTGTTCATTTCTTCCACCTGAACTCGCTCTCTACAGTCGAATTTCCTGACCTAGTCGCTTCGGGCGCTCCTGACGAGCGCAGGGTTCCTAATTTCAGCGTTAAACAATTACATGACCCGGATCGAGGCATGGCAAAGAAGGTGGAACAGGGTATGGACGAGCTCTTCTCATTCTGGCCAACTGATATGCAAAATCTTGTAGACTGGGCTATTCAAGCCGACCCACTGTAAGTGTCAAGCGTGTCCCACCTTATCATTAATCGATATGCTGACTCGTATAACACAGACAAGGAATTGGTATCCTGCTGGCGTTAGAGAAGGCTATGTCGGAGTTCGATGATGCAAATCAAGACTTCATTGTCCACTCACTGCAGAAACTGCATTCCCGACTCCTTGGCCTGTTCAACCGTTTCGTGGATGAACAAATTCGAGGCATCGAAGAAACCAAAGTCAAGGTAAACAAGCGCAAGGGCGTCATCTCCTTCATGCGAGTGTTCCCGAACTTTGCCACTGCAGTGGAGAACCTCCTTTCGCAGCAGTCGCAGGAATTCTATGATATCCGGATCAGTGTCAACGAAGCTTACGATCGCATTAATCGTGCCATGTGGGAGTCGCTCAAATTCATCGCCAAGGAAGCTCCGGGCCAACCTACAGCAGCGACAGCCGCGTCCGGCGATCCGGAGGATAAAGAGATCCTGAACTATCACATTCTCTTGATCGAGAACATGAATCACTACGTGGAAGAGGTCGGGATTCGGGATCTCCTGGTTCTGGAGCGATGGCACGCCCGGGCGCAGCAAGACATGCAAGAGCACTTGAAGCTGTATCTGGATTCGGTCATTCACCGACCTCTAGGCAAGCTGCTCGAGTTCGTCGAGTCTGTTGAGAATTTACTGGCGAGCGGTATGAATCCCGCGGACATCGCCAGCCGGCCCAGCCACTCGCGATCGGTGGCGAAGAAGGTGATGGCTGCGTACGACGGGAAGGAAGTCCGACGAGGCATTGAAGGGCTAAAGAAGCGGGTTGAGAAGCACTTTGGTGATGCGGACGATCCGGGCCTGAGTCGGAGTCTGGTGTTGAAGGTGCTCCGGGAATGCGAGGGTCGTTACGAGGAGGCGTACGACCGTACCCGGCGCATCATTGACACAGTGTATGAGGGACAACTGGAGCTGGAATGGCGCAAGGAGGAGGCAGCTGCCATGTTTCAAAGATGACAGATGATTATTATTGGTATTTTTAAGTTTCTGCCCTTGCTTGGCTGTCTGTTACCTGCTGTTGAGTGCGAATCATACAAGGGGCGCATGGAATTGGGCGTTTGCTTCTTCATTTTCCAGGTTTACATCTCTTGTTATAAGCCGCTGGCTTGTCCGAGTACCCTTCTATTTCTGTACTTATAGTTCGTGAATAGGTCGTAATTGTTGAGTGGGGGAAGGGAATTTCCCGCACTCCTGTATTGAAGAACTACCCCATCAAAGAAGGATTGATTCTATGGTGTTGCTAGCCAAGGCCAGATGTTGTCTCTGGCGGGCTCACGCATGGTCCGAAGTAAGGACTCGGCCCCTAGTTAAGGTACTTACTTAGCCAGTGGCCCATGCGGAACGCGGCAAGTACAAGTAGTCTATGAGTAGATGGAATCGCGTTTGGTGTCGATCACTTGGGGAGAAACTTCAGGTGAACTAATAATGTCAGCGGTTGACCCCTGGTTCTGTGTTTGCAGACAGCCGATCTTCACCCGGTCCAGCTGAACGGCCAAAATTGCGGCCCCGACACGAGCCAGTATTGGATGGATTTCAGGGGTGGGAATGGGTCTGTGCTGGAAAGTGAAAGAGGATCTTGGTCAGGCACTTGTGTCACTGTGGCCAATGATCAGATATGCTATTGCCAGAACGAACAAACAAACCGAGAGAGGAATGCATTTGACCTGCCAGAAAAAGCAAAGAGCTGGAACGGAACAGTAACGTGCTGATTGTTGCAGTACTGGTACTGGCCAGAATGGCCAGAAAGCCACCAAACCGGTGCATGAGAGTCGATCGATCGGCTCGATCCCGATGGATCCATGGATGGGCGATAGTAATTAGTCTCAGATCCCGTGAATTGGGCGGGCAAAGGCCAAGGGAACCAAGGCTCACATAGGAAGCAGACAGGTAAGTTATAGGTAGTGGAAGCGTTGTTGACGCCGAAATGTTGACAGGGACGTCAAGAGCCAGATACTGCAAATAGCAGCAATAGAATAGTTAAATCAAAGTTAATCTCGCAGGCACTTGCATTCCCTTTGGGAAACACTGAGTACGAGTCATTGATCAATGTTAAAATGAGATAAAAAGTGGCCCGGCCAAGTCTAGCCTCTTCCATAGACTGGGTAGCCTCAGGCTTCTTCCTCCCTCTCTCTTTTCCCGGTTGATTATTATTGTTGTCTCGACTAACTTACACCACAGTACACTACACTCACTACACTCACTACTCCGTACTCCGTACCCTTTCAGTGATTTCTCGACTCTCCCTCTTTTTCTCCATCCACTCCTCCTCCTCCTCCACTTCCCCCTCCCTATCTTCCTAATCAATCATTTCCCCATCTTTTTCGGGCTTCAAGTATCTTCCCAACCTTCCCAATTCTTTTTCTTCTCTTCTTGCTTATAATCTTTTATTCTTCTCCCTGCTCGATCTCTGCAACTTGGTAAGCTTCTCCCGCTCCCCCTCCCTACGTTTCAGTTGTGTGAGGTTTCTCCACAGTTCCTGCCAAGTGAACAATTGGGCTCCACTCCCATTCCAACTGCTTAGGGGAGAACGAGGGCGCGCGTCCGCCGCACCCACGAATTCATTCAAGCTCCCCAGGGCAGACAGCAACACAGAATCAGTCAAGTCGATGGGGCTGTCTTGTCCGATGTGCGGGATGCTTACAACCACCAACCTCATAACTATTCCTTCTACGTTATACCTTGTGCGATTGACAGGGTAGTGGTCACGGTCCCGGAGACCCTGCGCGACTCCCGCTCCTTGATGGACACACAGCTCTTTACACTTCCGCTTATCATGACCCTACTGACCCCTTCGACTCGCATTGAAACATTCTACGCTTGCGTTTCGCTTATTGGAAATTCATTCACTAACCGCACACTTTCCGCGACGTATCTAGTGACCTCAGAACCGCACCCCTAAACCAAAATAACCTTAAGAAAGACAGCACGCCTCCGGGTCGCAATCGATTCGCGCTCGCACACGTCTGACGGATTGCCCGCATTCCTCCCCTTTCCACTTGTTGCAGACGGCTGCATGTAGCGCCCCCCCTTATCTCAATCTATCAGGCCACAGATTCCATTCTACCCCTCGCGACCCCGCTTTCGTGGTGCTCTCTTCATTCCTGAGACGATCCCCCTCCCTTTGAAAACCACCGCGGCGGGGTGTTTTCGGAATTGCCGCCTCGCATCGCAGTTATGCCCTGGCGGCCTCTGCCTCGCATTGCTTTTGCTGTGGCCATCTATCCCTTCCAGCCTTCTACCCCGGCAGACTTACCCCTCGAGCTTGGCGATGAATTGTACATAATTGAGCAAGGAGGCGCTGATGGGGAATGGTGTCGCGGCTATCTGGTCGCTCCGCCGTCGCTACTGGCGGGACTGACCAGCACCAAGGGACAAACACTAGAGGCGAGGGTCTTTTCAGGCATCTTTCCACGGAACTGTGTCGAGATTCGCGAGGTCTTGGGCGACGGGGAGAGGACTATAACCAATGGAGACCGGTCGAGCTTAGTCTTAACGCCTGGCACTGAGGGAGATGTGCGAGACAGCATCACTTCCTACCACGACGATGAGGGCCCGCTTGGGGAAGTTTCCGATGTGGTGATTGCGAAGAAAGGAAAGCCGTCGCAGATCTTCATCCACAGACTCGACGATGACGATCAGTCGAGTCCACGCTCACTTGTGAGCCATACCCTCGGCGCAGTCTCGGTACCTTCAACACCTGTCATTGTGGCTCCGCGGGACCCTAACGCACCCAAACCGGCCGCACCAGTGCCGATGCTCAAAATTGGGGATGAAACGCCCACATCGCTTTCGGAACCGCTCGTCGATGAAATCGCATCCTGCCTGCGCGAATGGCATTCGACCAATTTACACCAATTGCTATTGTCCCGCCAGTACGAAACCGTGGACGAGATGTCGAAAATCGTACAAGAACTCGACCTTGCAAGGCGACAACTTCAATACAATGTGCTCACGGCCAAGGAGAAGGTTCAATTGCGACAGGAGGTAGTGTGGAAGCTGGTTCAGGGTAATAAAACGTTGGGCGGAGAAGTCATTGTCAGAGATCCCCTGCAAAGGGGTCGTCTGCTCACGGGTGACGATTCTGCGGTGCAATTGACCAAGTTACAATCCGAGATGAGTATGCTTGATAGTACCCCCGCACATCAGTCAGACGCGGCTTCTCTGCATCATTTGCTGTTGGAAGTGAATGCTGTGTCTGGCCATGCGCCAGGGCCCGTGACACTGGCACTTTATTTGTGTTCACAATCGGAGACTGGTGCTCTGACTCCACTGTCAGAGACCTACCTCCTCGACATTCCTTCCCCTGACAAATTCGCAAATATGGGTCAGAGTAGCAAACTCAAGACTCTCTTTACCGACATGAGCAACACGGATTTTGGCGATGACACTTCAAACGGTCCAAAGCTGTATTTGATCGTGGCCGTTCGAGCATCGGAAACCGCCTCTGTAACCAGCGCCGCAGCTCAATCAAGATCTTCACTCTCGCGCGACGGCTCCACGATCAGCAGAACCCCCACCGTAGCCAACCACGCGGCGAAGAACAGTCTGAAATCCCGTCGCAGTATGATGTGGACATCAAAGCGCGGCGCGACAAGCACCGAAGTGCTAAAAGAAGCTAGCAAAGGACCCCCGCGGTCTTCGGAGAGTGTCTCAAGCAATAAGGAACGGGCCAGTGGTGGCCAACCTACAAAAGAGTCAACGCATATTCGGACATTAGGGATCGGCTTCCTGGAAGTCTCCCAAACCTTACGCTCGGAAAAAGATGCAGAGGAAGTGATCAACATTTGGTCTCCATCTGACGATAGCGATGAGAAGGAAGGACGCGCCGACAATTTCGACAGCGTCGTTCGCACCCTACTCCCAAGTTCGACTGGCAAGTATGTTCGATCTCAGCCAGCTGCTCGGCTCCATCTTCATCTTTCTCCGCACACCAATCCCGACGCAGATGCCTTGGTCCGAAAGAATCCTACCACCATGCTGAACGTCACCCAAACCAGACGCATTGGCTTTTCTCAAGCCCCGACCAAACCCAGATCTGATATATACGTCACTGTCTCTCACGCCACTTTCCCTGATGATGCCCTTCTCTCCCATCCCCAGTCAGGTCAAGTCCCTGTACCAACGATTACTGGCCTTCGTAATCTGCAACTGACTCTTGAGGTCCGGACCTCGTCAGGAGCACGCGTTGACCGCTGCGTTTTCCCTGCATCTAACCAGCCTTCACAGACCGCGTGGCGGACCACGGTAGCTGAACGAGGCGCGCCGTGGAATCAGACAATTCGGCTTAACATCCCGACAGACCAGATCCCAGGATCGCATCTGATAATGAGTATCGCAGATGCCCCGGAATTCCCCTTTGCTCTGGCCTGGATGCCTTTGTGGGACAACAAGGCCTTTATGCGAGATGGCCCTCATTCACTTCTGCTGCATGCTTACGACAAGTGTACCTCGAGTATTGAGAACGGGAAGGGCGCTTATTTGTCTCTCCCGTGGAGCTCACTCGGTAAGAATGAGTCAGCAAAGGACGAAGCTATCACAGGACCCTTGGCTACATTGCGCCTGGACACGCACTTGTGCAGCACCGAATACTCTCAGGACCAAGTAATACTCAGTCTTTTAAACTGGAAAGAGCGACCTGTTAATGAAGTTTTGGATACTCTGAAGCGGGTACTCTTCGTGCCAGAAATCGAAATCGTGAAGCAACTCAGCAGTGTCTTGGACTCATTATTTGGGATATTGGTTGAGAACGCTGGAAATGAAGAGTATGAGGACTTGATCTTCAACAACTTGGTGACGGTTCTGGGCATCGTGCATGACCGACGGTTCAACCTTGGTCCGCTCGTTGACCACTATGCTGAAAACCAATTCAACTTCCCCTTTGCCACGCCGTGTCTTGTGAGAAGCTATTCGCGCCTTCTTCTGGCCAACTCTGATCCACAACAGTCGCGCAATTTGCGCGCCACATTTAAGGTGGGCCGACATGTTCTGAAGTTTATCATCAATGCCCGACAACAGCAGAAGGCCAAGGAAGAAGGCATTGGAATTACCCGAGTTCAGTCAACCTTCAATCGCGACTTGCATACCATTTTCAAATCACTTGAAGCTCTTATGAAGGACACATCGCCTGCGACGGTGGGGAGCAAAACGCTCGTGGTCCAGCATTTTCACACATGGTTGCCTGAACTATCTAAAGTCCTCGGGCGAGATGAGACGATCATGATTGCGCTCAGTTTCATGGATGCCTGTAAAGACGTCAAAGGGATGCTGATCCTGTACAAGCTGGTTCTCATTCAACATTACACCCGCCTCGATATTTTCAGCTCCGGCTCGGAGAGACGGAGCCTGATCTCCAGCTGCATCAGCTGGTTGGCTCCGTACTGGGGTGCGACAGGGGCTGTATCTGACCTGTATCGCGACCAAGTACGCTTGTGCTGCGCGGTGATCGCGGAGTTGTTGAAGCAGCCTGATTCTCTTATTTATGAGTTCATGCCAAAGATCGTTTCATCCTACTATTCTATTATACCCGATGGGGTGGAAGAAACCAGCTACCTCTCCTTACTTTTCAGCAAAACGTTCCCGTTCCAGGTCAAGTCCTCGAAACACTCGCAGCGGTTTGATGAGGCCTTGGTTGAACTTTCTGCGATCATGGCCGCTACGGCAGCGGTGCCCAACCCCAAACGGCCCCGGTTGAAGGGCTTAGAGCTGTCTGCTTTCCTCTCCCAGGCATTCGAGGTTCATACCTCGATACTGAACTGTGAGGCCTATCCTGAAAGCTGGCTCAGCGTGCATGTTTACAACCACCGCGCGACAGTCAAGAGTCTCGAATTTCTTGCAGGAATCCTGATCAAGAAATTTCTTCCAGCTCCGGAAGAGGCTGAGACTTTCGACACAAGACTCTGGGAGAATTTCTTCATGACTCTGCTCAAGGTGGTTTCAAGCGAGGCGCTTGCTCTCGAGACTTATCCAGAGCAGAAGAGACGTGCTATATGGAAAATTGCTGGCGATGTTCGAGAACAAGGCGCGGATCTACTGCATTCCAGCTGGGAAGCCATTGGATGGGAGACTACCGACGAGGAGAGTGAGCGCTACGGATTGAGTAAGCTGGGCGGCTACCAAGTGCAGTATGTTCCTGGACTTGTGGCACCCATTATCGAACTTTGTCTCAGTGTGCATGAGGGGTTGCGACATGTTGCTGTCGAAATCTTGCGGACGATGATTCTGAGCGAATGGGGGCTTAACCAGGATTTGTCCATCATCGAGACGGAGGTCATTTCCAGCCTTGATAACCTATTCAAACGGAAGAATATGAGTGGAAGCGTGGTGCAGAAGCTGTTTATTCAAGAATTGATGGATCATTTTGAGGGCTACTCTGTGTTCGATGAGGATCTCTCCGAAGCAGTCGGTGCTTTGATTGCTACGGTGGATGAGCTTCTGGATCTCTTTGTAGCGTCACAAGGCGGATCGATGGCCGAGAGTCTGCATACTCTTCGATTAATGAAGTATATGAAAGACATGGGCCGAGAAGATATCTTCATACGTTACGTGCACGAACTGGCTCAAGTTCAAGCTGCCGCAGGCAACCTCACTGAAGCTGGCCTGGCGCTTCAATTCCATGCTGACTTATATGACTGGGACCCGAGACGGACACTGCCGGAGCTGCTCAATCCTGCTTTCCCTGAGCAAACATCGTTCGAAAGAAAGGAGTCGTTATACTTCTCGATTATCCAGTACTTCGAGGACGCCAAAGCTTGGTCGCACGCGCTGGTGTGTTATAAGGAGCTCACGCAGCAGTACGAAGACACGACTATGGATTTTGCCAAGCTTTCAAGGGCCCAGAGTTCCATGGCCAAAATATACGACCACATTGCGAAGCAAGACAAGCAGATCCCGCGATACTTCCGTGTGTTGTATAAAGGACTCGGCTTCCCACCTACTCTGCGTGACAAGGAATTCATCATCGAAGGTGCTCCGAACGAACGGATGGCTTTCTTTGTGGACCGTATGCAGAAGGAGCATCCGGCGGCGCAGATCATGTCGTCGGGTGAGATTCGAGACTACGAGGGCCAATTCCTGCAAATCAGCTCTGTCAGCATCTACCGGGATGTGGATCATCCAGTTTACCAGCGGTCCAAGGTTCCGCAGTCAGTCAGAGATCATTTGCTGGTTTCTGAGCCTTGCCAGTTCACAACAACGCTGAGGAGACATGTGCGCGACACGGATGTGACGCAACAGTGGGTGGAGAAGCTCATTTACACTACCGCAGAACCCTTCCCCAACATTTTGCGTCGCAGCGAAGTGGTGGAGGTGAAAGAAGTCTCGCTGTCGCCGTTGCAGAGCGCTCTGGAACGGACTTGGCGCAAGACTCAGGAGCTGACGTTGCTACAGCGGCGGGCTGCATCTGGTGAGGACAATAGCCTGAATAACCTAACGGAAGCAGTGCAGCAATTACTGGATCTCAATGCAGCCACTCCGAACTGCGTTGCGTCTTACCGGCAGTTTTTGTCCGATGTGCCAGACGAGGACGAGGGTGGACTGGTGACGCCCAAACCCGCTGATCCGATGAAGAACGCAATGGCAGTAGCTCTCATCGACCATGCGTTGGCGATCAAGCATGCCCTGGCGCTGTACCACCGCCCGGCCCACCAAGCCACGCAAGCGGAGTTGATGCGTCGGTTCGAGGAGGCATTTGCGCCGGAAATTGCCTCACTCCGTCCAGTCGAGCCTGAGACTCCTCCCAGATCCCCACGCAAGTCTCCCAACTCGGTGGAAGGGCGCCAGAAGCCGTCTAGCTCACGAGCCTTGAGCCCGGAGCAGGAGTTGATTCGCTCCTCGCGCAAGACACATGGTCGTAAGCACTCCGCGAAGCAATCAGTCAGCCATCGGATTAGTGTCATGAACCCTTTCAAGCGGACCAACCATGCGGCAAGCAACTCGGTGACTACAGTACAGGAGGAGCCGAAGAAGCAGCCAGGCGTCAACGGAGCCCAGGCAGCTGAGCAAGGTCAGGGAGAATCCGGCGAGCATGATGATGCGGCCACGATTCACAGTCGCACTACGATCCAATCGCGCGATACTCAGACCAAGCGACGGAGCCTCTTCGGCGAAGTACTGCACAAGCACGGCTCATCCCTGTCCATCAGCAGCAATGCTCCCGAAGAGACCCAGGGCCAGAAGGAACAACGGTCAAGAAGTGCTTCTCGGGACACTCTTGCCATCTCACAAGATTCCGTCAGCCGCACGACTTCTCGTACCAACGGAACTGTTGAGGGGCGTCCCTCGGTGAGCGGTCCGAAGACTGGGGGATGGTCGACTATTCCTTCAATCAGTGACTACCCACGGCCCGTGACGCGGAGCAGCATGGCATCTGTGCGCAGTCCGGAGATCACCAGCCCGACAGGACATAGTAACGGGCACAGCAATGGCCATGGTCATGGCCATGGGAAGCGCGATTCGATGATGAAGCGATTCAGTCTGCTCAAGGGCGTCAGTCGAAAGGGCAGCCGTCATGACTTCAAAACGGAAACTCCGCTGCGGGAGGAGTGACCTTTATTTTTTTTTTCTTTCCGAATTCTCTCCCTGATATTCTTTTCTTCTTAATGTCTGGACATTAACCTTTTTAACTGTGCATTTTTTTGACCTATTGGACCAGCGTTGAATTCGACCTTGTCTTGCATTGCAGCGACGCTTTGATCTTACTTGACTTCACTTCACTTCTCATTCTCAACCCTTTCGTCCACCGATCCAGGCACGATATTTTTTTTTTCATTATTTTTACCGAGATACCTTATTTCTCTTTCCCCTCCTTCTTTCCCTTCTATTGGATCTCATTTGTGATTAGAATATTTGTAAGATATTTCGACGATCTGTCCGGACCTTGCATTCAAAACTATACCCCGGAGAAGGTGAAAGATTCACGGAGTGGGTCCTGATAGGTGTATATTATTAGGTAGTTCGGTGTTGTATACAAGATTGTTGCCGAAATTCAGTATCAGTAACAGTACACAGTGTACATTCTCTCGGTGATATCGAATGGGAAGCAAGGTGGATATATAACAATAGAACAAAAGCAGGCCACAAACAACAAAGCAGACAGAAAAGCAACTAGCAAAGCAACCAGCAAAGACAACAGACATAAGGTCATTTCTCGCTCTCTCTTTCTATCTTCCCTCTATTTGAAGCAATCTCACCTCTTCCACCTTGGGCTTGGGTCTAACTGCCCTCATCCACAACAACCGGCAACTCCATCTCCACCAACCAGGGCGCATTGATCGGATGATACTGCACATTGACCACGCTGGCGTTGACGAAGAGGGTCTCCTGGCCCGGGTTCAAGGGCATCATGCTGGCCTTGCTGACGTCGACGCGGGCGCAGTGCTCCTCGCGCGTGCGCGGCTGGTCGCACTGGATGATCGAGTCGTTGCCCGTGCTCCACTCGCGGCGCATGGCGCCGTACCCCTCGTGGATGTGGCCGAAGACGTGCAGCCGGGGCCGCGCCCGCTTGACCGCGCGGTACAGGTGCTCGCACCCGACGCTGACATGGTTCGGCACGACCTGGTCCAGGATCCCGTACGGCGGGCCGTGGGTGATCACGATGTCGATGTCCTGGCCGTCCGGGATCGGCGCGGGGGCCACGAACCCGCCGCGCCCGGAGTTGGCCGCGATGGCGCCGCGCGCCCCTTCGCCGCGCGAGCCGGTGCTGCCGTGCGTGCGGGGGCGTTCGCGGGTTTGAGCGGTGGTTTCGTTGGGTTGGGGTTCTTGGTGGTGGTGGTGATGATGATGATGATGATGATGATGATGATGATGATGCTCCTCCGTGCGAGTTCCGATTGCCGGATTCCCATCCACACCGTCACCGTTTTCCGTGCCATCCTTCCCCTCGCTGCCAGGCGAAGAGGCAGAAGGAGCAGAAGCAGGCGGATTAAACCGATCCACGCCGCGCTCATACCCAAACGCCCACTGACAGAACTCCGGCGTCCAGCTCGACGCATACACCTTCAGCCGTCTCTTCTTCTCATCATTTCCAGGTAACTCGAACTCATGCACCCCCTCCCCCAACAACCGAATCCCCGCCTCCCACGCCTCCGGACCGGTATACAGCCGGCGAATCTCCTCGGGATCCTCCAGTTGTCCGGGCTCCGCCTTCCCGGAACTGATGTTCGCCGCGGATGCCGTCGCCGACGGCGCCGTGTGGTCTGTCCGATTGCGGTGGCGGTGGTGGCCCAGCGCCTCGTAGTAGGGCGCGTCGAAGGTGATGTCGTGGTTGCCCGGGATGACGAGCTTGAGGCGCGCCGGATGGGATTTCAGGTAGGACAGGGTGGTGAGGTGTTCGTGGCGGCGCGAGACTTTGGTGAGGTCGCCGGCGTGGATGAGGATTTCGGCGGCCGGGAGGGGGTCGAGGAAGGCCGGGGGTGGGGTTGAGGAATCGTGGTCGCGTGAATGTGAAGAGGAGGGGGAGGAGGAGGAGGATGGTGAGGATGTTGGGGGTTGCGGGGTGAGGGTGTGCGTGTCGCTCAACAGGAGCAGGGTGGTTTTTTCGGTGGGTTGTTTGCGGTTCATTGTTTTTGTTTTTTTTTGCCTACGTGTTGCTGTTGGATCGTGGATGGTGACGTTTCTCTTTGGATATGGGTGGTGGGTGGTGAGTTGAAGATTAGAGGTAGCTGTGGGTGTTTGTTGGTGGGAATGGGGTTGTATGTAGGAGGATGGATGTTGGAGGAGAGATGGTGTGATTCAAAGGCCGGGGGAAAGGAAAGTGGGTTAAACCAAGATTTGTTGTACTGGGGATATCGAGAATGCAGGAGAGAGGGGATAATTATATCATCGATGGGGGTGGTTGATGGAGTATAACAGTGAAGGAGGGAGTATAAGATGAGAGAGAGAAAGGACCGCGCGGGTGAAGTCTCTCTTTCGTCATCAGACGATCAACCCAGTGCCTACGACGGAGACACTACGCTTACACCAAGGCTCAAGTCCAACCAGGCAACATACACTTCACTACCTTGACCCTACTTACTCTATTCACAGTCTACTGCCTGCTACCGAAAACCCAGTATCATCAAATCTGAACTTTGCATAATTCATCCATTGCTCAGAGCTACCAGTTCATTACATTGCTAACTCCGAAGAATAATAATTCATTCCCTGCCGAAGACCACCACCAGCCACAGCGCGCGACGAGATATCCATTTTTTGTAAAATTTTATGAAATTGGAAAAATTTTATATGAAGTAAACACGACGCTTACTTGCGGATAGCACGCTGGTAGAAAGCCAACTCGTCACCCTCGAGGATGTAACCGTCCACGCGGCCGCTCTGGCCGGGGCGGGAGGAGACAACGGCGTAGAGGCGACCGGACTCGAACTGCTTCTCAACGGCGCCCTCGACCTTGCCGTGGTCGGCGAAGCGAGCAGCCTGCTTCTTCTGGACGCTGTTGCTCTTCTTCTCCTCGGTGACCTCGGCGGTCTTCTGCTGGCGTCTGCGGCCCAGGGGCTGGCCGTAGTGGGCCTCGTACCATTGACGGAAGGGGGCGGCATCGATCTGGACAACGGCGGACTTGGTCAGGGTGTTGGTGCGGACCAGCTCGTTGTTGGAGGGGTGGTAGGCCACGACGATGACACGGGTCTTGCGGGAGACACCCTCGGAACCCCAGGAGAAGTTGCCGGAGTCGAGACGGAGGGCACGGAACTTCTGGTTGCCACCGCGGGTGCGGACGAGGTGGATTCTCTTAGCACCGATACGGGTGTTGGCGGCCTGGCGACCCTTCTCGAAGGCTCTTGAAGTCGACCATTGTCAGTACCACTTCTGGGGGCTGGACTCGCGACTGGTGTGTTGCATACCTCTTCTTGCGGTAAGTGGCCCGCTTGGCACCGGTGGCCGAGCGCTTGTGGCGCGAATCACGAGAGATACCCATATTTGCTGATCGTGGGGACTGAACCAAGACAGATGATTAGTGACCTTGTTTCGTAGAGCTGGATGCGATATCCCTATCTGTGCAAGCCACAGAAATTCTTCCTTCGTTCCTCAAAAGTCTCGTAATTGATGTCGTCGATTGGGGGTGTTAGAGCGAGCAAGCAAGTGATCAATCAAGCGTCCAATTTGTTGTCGGCAAAGAGGCGATGAGTCGAAAGCAGGAAAGAAAAAACTTGACGTTGCAATTGTGCGATCCAACCGAATGTAGATAGACGGAGAATTCGATCACAAGAAGACTTATCGATTCAAATGATATAAAAAAAAATCTTCTTGTACCGGCTCCCTTGCCAATCGTGTGTCGATATTTTCACCGCCGGTTCTCCTGTCGTCGTATTCTTGCTCCCCGTTCTTTGGACAACGGCTTCACTTCGAGATTCGAGATCGAGACTTGCACGCGCACCAACCGACTGTGTCGAAACGAGACCGGAGAAACAGAGAGAAAAAAAATCCAGAGCTTCAAGAAAGGGATCGCAAATGATCACAGAGACTGTTGCAATAAACTCACCTCTAATCCTGCAGCCCTTCACCAGGAACGCAGCGGGCAAGGGTCGATGGGGTTGGTCGAAAGAGTTGTTGATGCTGGTCGTCGACTGTCTCGTGAATTTCGCACTGTGGCTCGCTTGTTGGGGGGAGACACTTGCCCTACCCCGGGCTAGGCTGCATGGGGCTAGCCGCATCAGGTGACCTGCTGAGTCATTCCGCATCTCGCCAGGCGGTTTTCGGACACACTGAGTGGCGGTCCGTGGTCTTATCTAATCGGCGGCCAAGGACCCGTGACGATGGCCACTAGCCCTATCTCGGTAGTTTTGCGCTAGGCTTGAAACGGGTTTCCCAGCAAACGACCGGACGGAGTGGACCGAGCATTATTGCAGAGGGCAAGGAGCCCGGCCGGACAAAGCACCGCAGTGTGGACAAGACTACCAGAGTACAGTATCTCTATTCATACTAGGTACTGTAGCATAGCCTATCTACCTGTACCTTAGACCTTATCATGAACACCACTCACCCCAATCCCTGTAAACACTCAACAGTCCTACTTCTGCTTCGCCTCCTCCTCGCGCACCAACCGATCGAACCGCTTGAATCCCTGAAACCCCTCGACCATTGTCGACAGCAGCCACGCCCACCACACCCCGGACCCCAGCGCGACCCCATGCTTCCGTAGCCGCGTATACGCCAGCACCGACGCCTCGAACGCGTGCACGACCAGCGTAAACGCCAACACCGCCGGCTGCATCCGGGCGCAGAACCCCGCGAACCCCTGGGGCCACCACCACCCGGTCTCCAACCGCAAGCCCTCGTACACCCACCCGCCCGGCAGCAGATTCTCCCGCCGGCTGAACGCCAGGATCCCCGAGAGACAGATCAGGAATGCGAGGACGTCGCCGGGCCGGGACGGAACACGGTAGGTGGTGATCTTGATGTCGGAGAGGTGGAGCCGCTCCAGACATTCCTTGTGCATGGCGACGAGGCGGGCGCGGGTCTCGCTGAAGGATTGCAGCGGCGGGTCCAGCGCCACGGTATAGCGGTTGCCGCCGTTGTTCTTGGTGCGGATGACGAGGTCGGAGAGCGTGATGGTTTCGAGGGTCGCGGTCGAGGCCTCCGCGGCGGAGACGCCGTTGTACGCGCGGAGGTAGTAGGCGAGGGAGTCTTGGTGGTTGGCGTTCATGTGCGTGATGGTGAAGGATATTCCATTGTTGCTTTTCCCAGCGGAAGAGGAGGAGGGAGATGATGATTGGGGTTGTGGAGGAGACATTTTGTTTTGATCGTTCTTCCTCGCTCGTCTGGTTTCGATTCGGATTATAGGTAAGTCACTCGATGGAAGAGGTCACAAGTAGCGATCTGAGAGTTGTGTCTATATACTACTCAATGAACGGTGAGTCACGTCAGCAGGATATGTAGTGGCGGTAAATGTGGTAGGACACTGTTGGACATGAAAATGAGTGACTTTCTGAGACGAGGGACCCCCCTTTGCGATGCCAAGAATCCAGAGGGGCCGCCGGAGACCTGCGGGCTAAAAAGTCACCCCATGCTTCCTTCGCATGTGTTTTCCCGGTGCAACCCCAGTTATGGGTTCTTGCATTCGACTGATATGGACTATGCTGTCTTCTTTGTGTTCTTGTGTTCACAGCAGTGGGACGGCAGATTTGTCTTCTTCTCGGTCTCGGATGGTCTCCAGTGTGGTTGGCTTGACATACGCCAAGCCGTTGTATAGTCGGAGAAGCCCGCACCACGTTAGGGGATTCCCAGCGATGCGGCGGTGTCTCATAGCAGCACAATTTTGTTTGAGGACAACCCTGGAATACCATATGGCAGGGTCACAGACCATTGGTCAGCCAACGGCAAGCCTGCTAATTGTAGTCATCCGAATTGATGTCAGCATGGTTGCCACACGCATCCTTGTCATAAAAGATAGACATAAGCAGCGGTCCCCTATGCATGCTACACGAGCGAGGATCGATCGTACACCGTGCCAAGGTCCGGATGCATTGACTTGAAATAGAATATTACATTTACCGCTATAACGCAAAATGACCAACGATGGGAGTATAATTATGCACAACAAACACTAGCCAAGACTCTATGAGAACAGCTGGACAACACAAAGAATAAAGCGACAGTAATCAACCAGTCAGGTAAAAATCCTTTCATAAATCGTCGTAACGCGACAAGCACAGGGCGGCGGGAACGGGATGTTTTGCGATGGCGAGGAAACTCTCGAGAAGAAATTCAGATGGAAGGGTCGCTCTCGAAGCACAACAGAATCGAATCGGTGGAGAGCATGTCGGATCATGCGCTGCGTTCATCAAAGAAAATTCGTCAATCCGTCAGGTTCTATTTCAGTTGCTTAAGCGGAGTCCAACGGGAGTTTTTGTGGGGGGGTGGTTGTTGATTTTCCAGTGTTGCCGGGTCGGAAAACTCCCGAGGACTCTCTCTCATAGGAAAGATACCTCGAAGGTTCTCTTCGAGGCGAACCACAAGAAAACAGACAAGCACGAGAGAAAGGAGGGAGTTCGGGGGTATAGTGCAGGAATGGGGGGCCACTTACAGCAGAGCCAATGTCAAATCACCGTGGATGCGAGCCTTCAGCTCAACCTCGATCTCCAAGTTCAGTTCCAACTTCAGGCGCATACCCTCCTCGTCTGCGCCCTTCTGATCGTTCGAGGGTGCCGGATCCATTGCGCCGTTGGAGAGGTTCTTGTTGTCGCTGCTGCTTATCGTAGTAGGCTGCCAGCGCTCCATCGCCTGCACAGCCTCTTGCTCGTCATCATCATATTCATCGTCGTAATCATCGTCATCGTCGTACTCGTCCGACGCATAGTCATCCGAGTACTCTGCATCGTCATCGTCATCGTCGTAAGCCTGGCCTTGGGCCTGAGGTCGCCGGCGACGCTGGGCCGACTGCTTCTGTTGCTGCGGGGCTTGATCTTCCTCTTCCTCGGAGATGTAGTCATCCGAATCGTAATCAGTCTCCGAGTCATCAGGGTCGTTTGTGTAAGTGGGCTGTTGAGTCTTGGGTTTCTCGGCTTGTGCGGTGGCCATAGTGTATGTTGTTCGTTGCTGCTTGTTGGTGCAGGGAAGCGGCAATTATAATAGCGTAGAAGGGCGGTTGCAACAATCTGGTCAAATTGCGTTTATACTACTCTGTATATCTGTGTGTATCTTCCGAGGAATTAAGTGTGGCTAGTGCCTAGGCGCGTCAGGTCAACGACGAGTATGAGTATGTAATCAAGCAAAACGAGAGGAAGGGAAAAAAGAGGAATAGAACGAGCCGGAGCGAGAATGGTGGGTTTACATACGAGATGGCTCAACACCGATGGGACGGGACTGACAAGCGGAAGGCGAATCGTCAGAGGGCAGAGGGTCGAAGAATGAAAGAGACGAATAGGGTGAGTGGTACGAGCAAGTGGCCTGTGAGGAAGGACAGGTCTGGCAATGAAGCAGGCGTAATGGGCCAGGAAACATTGCAATCTTTTCGCATGACCGACTGGAGTAGTCAAGCGATATGACGTCTGAGGGGCAGGGAAGGAGAGCCAAAGAAGCGCCTCCGCACCACGGACATCAACGACATCATCGTTGTTGCAGCGTCGCTCCAGCTTTCAGGTCAGGCGATTCTTGTTCGGCCGGGCCACGTTGTCTGGACCCTCGTTTGAGGACGCAAGGGGTGATGATGGTGGTGGGGTTACAATGACCACCGAATGAATTCATCGTCATCATGGGGTTCACATTAGGTACGTAGACTGTACTGATTGTACAGTACATTTTGATAGAGCTGACGGAGAGAAGTACACGTTAGTACATAGTACGTACCGGAGGATAGTTAGTGTGACCATCGGGTAACCAGAATCGCGTGTACTCGGTACCTGGAAATGCCAGAGGTACGGCCGAGAGAAGAGCCATGGAAAAGTGCACTGCGGGTCATTCCAAGAGGTCAGAAGAAGAGGCAAATCGGCACTGCGTATCCGATCTTGACACATTCCTAACTTTGGATTTTGGCTTCTATCAACTTTTGAGGGCTATGAAAAGCAGCAATTCACGACGCGAATCCCAAGTACTACACCAGACGTAGACTGTACCTGTGGTAACAACGAAGGTATTGCCCGTGTAATCCATGACTTCTCTAGCCGTTGAAGAGTGACGTCTGTTGGCGTCATCCACAGTGACTGGAACGGGCATAAGTTGGTGGAGACACACGGCACAAGTCAATCAAACAATAAATAGCATATTGTCCGATACCTTCTTCCTATTGGGTGATTTGGTATGCCATTGGCAATGAACAAGCAGAACAAAAGGCCCCTGTTACTGTCAAAAAAACACTAATTCCCCCTCCCTCCTCAGCAATCGACGTCATCATCCCCAGCCCTGGCAGCAAAAGAAAAAAAGAAAACCAAAAACCACGTACCAACGACGATCGCCTCCCTCGTCGGCGGCGCAAGCTGACGTCGATGGCAGTCCCCCAAATTTCCCCAACCCACAGTATGCCCAGATCCTTGCATGACTGACGGAGCGGGGCATTTTCCCATCTTGCAATCGAGGAGTTGAGGTAATCGAGGTAATCAAGGTAAACCGAAACAAAACGATCTCTGGTCCAAAATAACCGGCTGGGATTGGTGTGAAGGGGTCGGTTGGAGTGGGTGGAAGCCTGTATGTAACATGCACAAAGCACAAAACAAAAGCCCTATATAGATCTGCGACCCCGTATCACCAGACCGGTAACATCACCAGATATATTCGTCCCTGTGCCCCCCATCAACCTGCCTTGAGATTCTTCTTCTCTTTTTCTTTTTTCTTTCATCATGTCCGAGCAGACCAACAATCCTTCCTCCAACCCTTCTACCCCTCAACAAGAGAACACTCCCGGCTCCCCCCAGCCCCAGGAGGAAGACCAGTCCGAGCAGCAGCAGCAGCAACAACCTGACCAAGCCCAGGAAGAAGACAACAACGAATCGGAGCAAAAGCCCGACGAGGAGAAGGAAGACGATAAGGATAAGGATCAAGATCAATCCCAAGAACCAGGTCAAGATCAAGATCAACCCCAAGACCAAGATAAACCCGAGGAGAAGTCACAAGAACCTGAGATAAAGCAAGAGGCAGACGAAGAACAAGAAGAAAAAGAAGCAGCCGAGCCCCAACCCAAGAAAGAAGAAGAGAAAGAAGAGCCCCAACCCAAGAAAGAAGAGCCCGAATCCGACGCTCCTCAACCCAAGCAAGAACCCCAATCCGAAGCCGACAGCAAACCGAAGAAGGACCCGCAGCAGCGCAAACGTCGTTCGCGTCCTCCCCAGAAACTTCACAAGCAAGAAGAATCCGACACGGAATCTATTCCCCGCAACAACAATAACAACATGGACAACGGAGCCGTTGAGAAGCCCCGCCGCCAGCGCCGCCAGCGCACCCAGCAGCAGCAGCAAGGTGGCCAGGATGGCGGCCTGGGCGGCCTCCCCGGGGTCGGGCAGGCGGGTGATCTCGTCCAGAACACGGCGGGGCAAGCCCTCGGCGGAGTCACCGGCGGAGCGGGCAAGACCGTCGGCGGCCTCCTCGGCGGCGGCGGCAAGCAGGACGAAGGCGATGGCAAGGACGAACAGTTGCGACTGCGTCTGGATCTGAACCTGGATATCGAGGTCCAATTGAAGGCCAAGATCCACGGTGATCTGACTCTGGGCTTGTTGTAAGTCTTCCCCCCACTCTTTTCTACTCTCTATTCCCCTTCTCCACTCCGATTATATTTGAAGCCAGCTCATAGTGCGAATAGTAGCTAACCACGTCCGAAAAATCACCGTAGGAACTAAAACAACAACACCCTTTTTCGATTCGAAATCCGCCCTCCCTTTCACTTTTCCACAGTTTCCTGACTTGATCCTTCCGTTTTCAATCTTCTTTTCTTTTTTCCGTCTGCTTTTTTTTTTTCATTCTCCTGCAGAATGGAAAAGATTGGGGGTCTCGATAGAAAAAGTGTTATCCACGACGGTTCCTCCTCCTCCCCCCATCCCCATCACCCTTAGCGGGCGGGTGTTTCATGCTTATGCCTTGACGGTTTTGATACCTCTACTACTTTTTTTCTTCTGCCTTGATGTGTTTTCGTCGTTGTACTTGGTTCTGGTTTTTCTTGATTGTTACTTCATGCTTGCATCGTCTTAGAAGATATTCGTGTGTGTGTGGTTCCTCCTTTCCTGTCTAATAACTCGCTTATCTTCATTACCTCACCCTCCTGTTATGTCGATGAAATGAATGTGATGAACCAACTTTACTATACGATTGATCTGATAATGTAGACCCCGACCACTTGACTGAGAGGGTCTGTCAGATGGATGAATATCTCAATGCGCCTGGGGTTTCAAGGTACGTATGCTGTAAACATGAAAAGACTAGGTCTGGTCAGCAACCGCCATCTTGTCTTGAGCTAGATATATGAACCACAACACTCTATATATTTCCCATCTAATTGAAACAGTTAAACAAGACAGGTAGATGAAAGCAAAAATAAACATGAACAGAACAGGAAGCCCCCCTCCCCCTCCCACTGCAGCTATTAGCATGCATACCCCAAGTCCGGTACTATACCTCAAACCCCACGTAGCGACAACGGTAGCATGGTGAATTGAAGTCATTACACCATGAGAAGTTGTGTACCGCAGCCCAACCACGCGATTCCCAAGCCAAGCATTCCCTGATGCCTTCCCCAATTACAACCCCGCAATGTACATCAACCCATAGCCTACCGTCACAACCACGACAAACGCCATAAGACTGGCCGGGATACCGCGTGTGAAGAAATGACGGACTTGCAGGTACCGCTGTCCGGTTTGCGGGACTTCAGTCATGATGGCGGCTAGACACAAGTGTTAGTGAGATGCATGGTAAGATTAAATAGCAAAGTTCAGGTCACGTACTCATATTGGGGAAACCACTGGTAGGCAGCGCCATGGCCACTGAGCACATCAAAGCGCTGGCCATCACAAGCAGGTTGGGGTGAGGATCTGCCATGCTGACGCCGATCTGGCGGACCAGGGGGAGCATGATCAACGCCGCAACTGTGTGGGAGATGAAGGTAGCGATGACCAGAATCAAGGCGGAGAAGACAATCAGCACGCCGTAAAGACTCAGATGCTCCACGCGCATCCGGATAGCATTAGCCAATGTGTGCAGAAGCCCAGACGATGTGACAGCCTTGCCAAGACAGAGTCCACCCGCCGCAAGGATGATGATGGTCCAAAGAAAGTTGTTGAAATCCTCCTTGTTGAGGATACCGGTGCCGAAGAACAACACCATCGGTATGATGGCGATCACGCCCATGTCGCCAAAGATATGCTCGAGTTGGTGGCTGCCACACCAGAGGCCAATGGTCGACAGAGTCACAATGGTGATGAACCATTGTACACCCGTGAACTTGTCCTTAAGTGGTCGAATCGGAACAATGGTCGTATCCTTACCCACATGGAAACTAACCAACAGAAGGACCCAAATCAACAGGATAGAGATGATGCACACAGGCAAGGAGATGAAGAACCATGTACCCCAACTGATGCTCGGATACATGTTCTGGAGTGCAATGATGTTCTGTGGAGAAGCAATCGGCGATGCAGCACCTCCGACGTTGGCCGCCAGAGCAATTCCAAGGACAAGGGCCTTGGCGAAGTTCGAATCCGGCGACAGGTTGCGCAAAAGAGGTTGGATTATCGAATAGCACAAGACTGGTGAGGCAACGTTGCTGATCCACATACTCAAGAACATGCTAACGAACATGTTGGTGAGAAGGACCACTCGGGGATTAGAACCGGCTTTGCTCAGCACGAACATAGCCATCCGGCGAGCAATATCGTACTTGGACAACGCTGCTGCAATGGTAAACCCGCCGAGTAACAGCATGATTACAGGCGTCCACATGGCACTAAAGGCGGCACCGGTGGCCTCCTTCGGTCCCAGCCGCTGGTGAGGCTTGTCCTCAGACTTCATGATACGAAGCATCACAACGAGGAAAGGAATAAGTAACGAAGTCACGAAGAGAGGAATGACCTGCAACCAGTTAGCGCTGTGCACTAGTATGTCTAACAGCTTGGAACGTCGCCAAACATACCTCAGTAGCCCAAAGCAAACTGACAAAAACCAACATAGCCAGACAATTCTGTTGCTCCGGTTTTTCCAGGATAGGGACAGAAAGTAAAGTCGTAAAAACAACCAAGATGAAGACAAGTGTACCGAAGCTCAAGCTGCACACCCACTGAGGGAGGTGGTAGACACCAATCGGCGTCCTCACCACCGTAGCTTTAGTTTCTTGCTCGTCACCCTGGCGGCGTGTGGCCGCTGGATCATTGTCACCCCCAAGGAGAGTGCGACGGATACCAACATTAGCAGCCTGGGCCTTCCGCTCGATACCGATCATCTCCCTCCAGACGGTGTTCCTCTCCCAGACAACATGTTCCCTCAGATGCAGTCGCAGTTCACGTTTGGCTAGAGGCAGGTTACCCGTAGTGATCACCTCAGCGTAAACAGCCTCAATCTTGTGGATGTGATCATCTACTCTTTCCATGGTGTAATCTGTAAAAGGATAGGCCGGAGCCACAACCGCGCTCATGTAATCCCGGCGCAAGTTACGGTCCATGATCTTGTCGTACTTCTTCAGAGCCTTGGAGAAGCCCGTCTTGTTCAACTGGATGTACGACTTGAGTCCGCAGACAGAAACGTAGGCAGTAACAGCCTGTTTCTTTAGCGAGACACCATCATTATAGAGATCCACCACGGTGGGATCGGCGGTTTGCTCGTCGTGGGCGCCTGCGCGGCTGGTAGATTGGCCGTGGTACCCTAGCAGCCTAGAATCTGCCGCCCAGACGCTCGAGTCCCTCATATCTTCCGTGCGGCTACCATCGTGATTACTGGATTCGGCCCCATGCGATCGAGGTCGGTTCTGATCCGTCGGCGCGGCACGGTCATCGTCACTGTCCGCATCGTCATCATCGTCATCATCATCTCCGATCGTGTCGCTGAACGTGCTACGCCGCCGTTCCTGTCGGTTCCTCGAGCCGGAACTCATGGTCCTTGCCTTGATAATGTTCTCGCTCATTGGGTCGATATTTGCCCTGTCGGCCCTAGACACATAGTCTTCCGCAAGTCTGGCCACATCTTCAACCTCCTTGAACACCTCCACCTCCTTCACTTGATAAAAAGAGCAGATTTTTTCCAGCTCCGCATCTAAAGCCCGACGGAAGATCGCATCCGGGTTCGGCGTGTTATCGAGCAGCGGCGCTGACTCAACATCGGGATGGCTCTGACCAGTCGAGCGGTGCGCTTCCTGTTCTAGGGAATATATTCTGCCACAACAAGTTAGCCCAGCACTTTGACGCTCGCAAAAACAAGCCGTTAGTGAATACAACGATTCCCCTTCCTCCCACGAAAGTGATGTCGCACAACGCAAGCATTAACCAGCGAAAAAAGAAAAGACAGGTGTCGGACGACGTACAATTTCTTAAGGTTGCTGTAAGCGAGGTAATAGGCACTCCAATCTGGCACCGCATTGAACTGAATGCTGTGTGAGAACTTCATCTTGGGTGGATTGATGCGCTGATGGTGATGAGCGCAGCGCTGGAGAGCTTCTATCCAAAACTTGATTCTATCCGGCCTTCTGTGCTGGGTGCGTCGGAGGACCCTCTTCTCGTCGTCGGTGCCGTGTAGGGGACTGTCCGGGTGGTGCGCAACGGCTCGAGATCGCAGATCGTGTGACTTGGCCGATGTCGTGACAGGGAGGGATTCGGGGAATTCGACGAGTTCGATAGCCTGGTGACCGAGAGGGGTTACGGTGTTATCGTGCGTGGAGGCACCCCTCGCAGAAGCGATGCGTGCCACAGATCGGCCAACGGCATTCGACGACACGGTGTCGGACGAGAAAAGAAGGCGAGGGAAGAGCGGGGGCAAGACCGGCAATGAATTAAATATCTGTTCAATGCACTCGTGGAATTGACGGTCTGGCTGGATGTGTATTTTAGGTTGCACCTTCAACGCTAGCGCACTAGTGTTGGTTGATAACGACAGTCGTTTCGTGGTTTAGTTAATGGTATCGTTATCGTCACCGGGTAGTAAGTTAGTCGATGGCTGTGCGAACAAACTCCGGTCGGCGAACGGCCAACGCACATCTAGGACCGCAATGTGCCCAAGCACCTGTCAAGATTAGAGTTAATGAGAAGCAATGAGAGAGGAGTAGATTTAGTTTTCATCCTAGGGAAGCAAAAGTCAGATTGAAGTAGGGAACGTTGGAGCTGAGCTAAACTGCTACAGCTGACGCCGAGACAACCCAGTCGGGAAGGGGGGCGTTAGTCATCCGGAGGTTATCGGCGAACTTCACCTTTCCGGCGATTGCTGGAATAAACGTGGAATGACTTAGGAGAGATTTAGATTGACGAAAATTCAATGTACAGAACTACTCTCCGAAACAGTGACTCGGCCGTTTAATGAAAGAAACGAACAAGTAAGAAGTACAGATTGGGAGGAAATAAGAAAAATATACAACATCCCACCAAAGCAAGTAGCCAATACCTAAACCCATATCCCATGGAATGCAATCAAATTTCACCCCATCGCTACAATCATGGCACAATCAAACGTGTGATACAAACCAACTATCTCCGGTTGGTGAGGTATCCAAGGTTCGACCGGCCTGCAACACCAAGCTTGTGCACCATCTCCCTGCGATCCCACGCACCACTGCGGCCCTCCGCAACGGAAACCAGCTCCTGTGCAACTCTCATAGCGAAGTTGCTATCCCGGCGCTTGTCCGAAGCGTCGATGATCCACCGAATGGCCGTCCGCCGACGCTGTCTGAGAGCGAGGGGCACAGGGATCTGCACCGATGCACCACCACCAACAATACCCTTCTGTTGGCGGAGCTTGACCAAAGGAGCAACGGAGTCAATGATGAGAGTGAGGTAGAGGATGGGGTTGAGAGGGAGCTGGGCGTTAGGAGGGCCGGGAAGCAAAGGGCGCCTCGGGTTCCTGTTGGGTGGAGGAGAAGTCCGCAGGTGGTCCAGAATGAACGACATATCCTGCCAGAGCATCGCAGTTAGTATGACTATGGCTCACAGGACCAGGTCTGATGACTTAGCCACATACCTTGTAAGCCTTAGACAACTTGCCATCACGCATGAGTTGCTTGGTGAGCTGCTCCAATAATCCGTCGTATCGGGAACGGAAGTTATCGGTCTTGCCCAAAGGCTTGCTGGGCGCCTCGAATTTAAGTCCAGGGTGCAACTCGGCCGCTTGCTTGTTAACCTGAGAAACCATGTTCGCCACAAGGGCAGCCGAAGCGTCGTCGAAGTTAGCCGACCCTTGTACCTCTGGTTGCATGCGACGAGCAGATGTTGAGAATGAGCGTTTGGACGATTGGTTCTTCATCTGGTCTTGCATGACTTTGGGGGCATGTTTTTGAGCATTCTTATCACGCTGCAAGATCTGAGCGGGAAAGTAGTCAACGTTAGTGTTTAGGAGCTGCTAGAAGCGAAGGCTAAGACATGGCGCTGAGGAGTGGCAGCAGTCCAGATATTGGCTCACCTCAGAAATAGGCGTTCCCTGCTCCAATTCCGGGCTGGAGGCAACGCCATCGCATCTCTTGTCCATGATCTTGCTGACCTCGGCGGCCTCTTCACTGACATGAGGCAATGGATCCTCTGTCGGGCCCTTGAAGCCCTCTGACTTGTCCTTTCCATCGCTGCCAGACGATTTCCAACGCTTCGTCATCTGGGCCGAAGCTGAGAGGCCGGACTTCACGCCATTGGAGGTCGAGGGCCGGTTGGCGTTCAAAATAGTCGCGATGCTGCGGCGGGCAGCGGCCGTCGAAGGCTGGCAAAAAGCGGGAACCGCTCTTGCGGTAAAGAGATTGAGGCGCGGCGGCATGGTGAAATGAGGCCTTCAATGACAGGAGACTGTCCGTCAATTAGAAGGGAATGAAAGTGGATGAAGTCACTCTAATCGGGCCTGGCTCCTTGCCATGAAGTCCGGCGAACGATTTTCCTCCTCCACATCTGCTGAGTCATCAACTGCCAAGATTCCACCAGATGTGGAGGAGGAAACGAAAACCGCCACAACTATGACGATGGTTTTATACACTACATCATTTGAGACTTGTATCGAAGAGTCTTGAATACCATTGCTGATCTCTCAAAAGAATTTGCTCTTTACAGTCCAGCATCTTCAATACAAACAATTTTACTCAGCAATTGAATTCACCAAGCTTATTTAAATGACGTACCCACCACGGCACGCTTATAGAAGCAACGGAGTACAATAACTACTTAACTTGCCTACAGCGTTTTTCATCCAGCGAAGCGAAAGCAAAGAGCCACCAACAATGACATTGATAAATGAAAAGTGCCGCCGCTTACCGGAAGCAGAAAATCACAGCTGTATTACATACAGCATGACCTAGATGCACAAAATGAACAATTGAAGGACGGAAAGTTGTCGGGCGAGCGCGAGAGTTTGAGACCGAAGAATGCTAATAGCATTTGAAAAAAGCAGGCTCTCACATCGCTCTTTGATGCTACATTCAATTATTGAACAGAGCATCGTCGCTAGCACTGTCCGGATACACGTAGAAAGCAAGAGCGAGAATGATGTACCTAGGACAATAGTTAGTAAATTGAGGACCAGTCATCAAAAGATTGGAGCTCGGATGCTTACATTCCCAGACATAGCCCGCCTTCAAGGTAGTTAGACTTCCCATCCTGAATCAGGAAAGTAACGACCAAACCAGAGATGAAGAACGCGACAGTCTCGAAGATATGGAAATGCAATGTCATATCCACATTCATGATCCAGCCAAGAATGACGAGGAAGGGAGTAACAAACAGCGCAATTTGGAGGCTGCTTCCGATGGCAACTCCAATAGCTAGATCCATTTTGCCCTTCCAAGCAACAACCACGGCGGTGACATGCTCGGCAGCGTTGCCGACAATGGGAATCAAAACAAGACCAATGAACGTACGACTCATGCCAGTCTTCTGTACAATGCTGTCGATACTACCTACGAGGTAGTCGGCGCAGATAGCCACTAGAATTGTCACGATGATCAAAGCAACTGTGGCAGCCCATGGGTTGAGCAGTCTTTCCTCTTCTTCTTCCGCTCCCGCGTCTCCTGCTTGGTTCTCGGCATCATTGATTTCGTTGTTGGCTTCTTCGAACAGATCCGCGTGCGACTTGAGCTGGAAGTATAGATACATCACATAGAGTATCAAAAGAATGATGGCAGTTCCGTGGGAAAGAATCAGGATGTTATCTCTCCTTTCCCCCTTGTCAGACCCGCTCAGAGAGGCATAAAGCGTAGCAGGAATGATAAGAGAAGCGGACGCGACAGTCATCAGCGAAGACATGGTTGATGCTACTGTACTGTTAAAGGTTTGCTCGGAGTAACGTAATCCACCAATGAAGAAGCAACATCCAAGGACGAGCAAGATGTTGGACAAAATGCTTCCCAGCATGCTGGCTTGAACAACTCGAATCTGGTTGTCTTTCAAAGCTATTATGCTAACCTAAGATCAATCATTCGTGTTAGACCAAGCACCATTCTGAGAGGGCTCTGGCGAGCGGACTTACAATCAACTCAACGGCATTGCCAAATGTTGCATTCATCAAACCACCTAGAGCCTGACCCATCGTCGCGGCCAGCTCCTCGGTTGCGAAACTCAGGAGCGAGGCCAGAGGAATAATTGCTAAGAAATTGAGCGTAAAAATGACGGTGCTATCCCAGTGCAGAACACCCGCGATGATGCCCAGAGGCACGAAAATGAGAAGGACGTTGACATAATCGCGGACAAGGGTCGACCATGTTAAATGAGCAACACGTCTAGGCCAATGAGACCAGTGGTGTCGAGGCTTCTGACGTTGCTGGCGAAATCCAGAGTTAATACGAGCTGTATCGCTGATCAAAGCCTGTCTCTCATCCGGCGGCTCGACGGAGCCATTTCTAGACGAAAATCCAGTCATGTTTCTTCTCGGTCCCCAGGAGACCCTTCGAACTGTCGAGCGAATGCTTGTGGCCGCTGCGAGGCCAGGAACAGAAACTTGTTAGCGAAAAGTGTTGAGTGGATTAATTATGGTGAATGGCGCAAAGCGGACTGTGGAGAATGAAAGTGTAAAAGAGAGAGATTTTCAAAGAAGCGACAAAAAAATGCGGATAAGATAATGGATCACCAAACACTTGCTTTACAGCTTTCAAGCAAGTCTGGAATGAGTTTTAAAGGACTGAAATGATAGTTGGGAGGGTGATAGAATGAAACTAATTGTATAATGATGGGGAAATGATGGGGCCGGAGTGAGAACAGCTGAGGGAATGACGACCAAGCTGCGCCGTCGATCAGAAGGAAAGACGCGGAAAGGATTGAAGGAAACGAGAAGATGCCAATACCTGGGCCAGTAAAGTAGATAAGGGTGAGGGAATGGGGGTGGAGTAATTGGAGTTGAAAGACAAGGTGGTAGCACTACTGCTTCCCAGAAACGGTCGAAACATGGATTGGCAGAGCCAAGGAACTGTGGTTCAAACACTTACACATCGGAAAGGATGTAGTGTGGCAAGGAAACAAAGCCACAACTCTGCGACAGTCGGGGAATTATAAGAAGGGGAGATCGGACGGTAGTATGGATTGATTGTCCTTGGAGCTGTAAGCCGGTAATTAGTTCAGAATTCAAAATCTGCAGGATCAATTGACAAAAGTCAGAGCTCGTGATCGGAGGTGCTGGGATTGAATGGTGTGTGGCTTGTCGCGGTGGGCGGTTCTTGTTCCTTTGCGAGTCCAAGCAGGCCTAAAGCACAAGCCACGTAATTCTCGGTGACCAGGAAACCTTGTACTCAGCAATATGATGAGGAGGGAATGACCGCGCGGTTGTGATGAAGCTCTCAGTCCAACGACACAGCTAGGGTCTCAAAAAGAGGGGATTGGAACCAGGGGGGAGGGGAAGCCAAGAGGATGGCTTGAGAGGGTCGACGTACCGCAATAAGTCGCTAAACAATGAACAAGATTCCGAGAGTTCCACTAGCCACGACAATTGGTTGTGAAAGGTCGGGTGGGTCGAGATTGATGGCTGGAACCACAAGAGCAGGTGGCAGGTGCGGTGCACAGCCCCAATTCGAGTATTCCACGGTGGTGTCCTGCTGCTGCTTGGGTACCGATCGACGACCTTGAGAGAGGATTGGGTAGTCAGTTCTGAAGACTTGAAGAAATCTTGCAATACTAAGTGAGATAGACGGGGGTGGATAGCAGCATACCTTTTAATATCGAGGTTAGTCTCCATAGAGATGACGTTGGGTCACATCGTATAGAGATGATGATGATGATGATGATGATGAAATCATGGCTGGCTGGAGGAGACACGACAGTCAACTTCACGAGGGACACTGACACTGACACCAGCCGCACAGCGATACGAATTCGACTAAACAACTTGTCTGGACCGAATCATGTGTCAATCAACAATTAATTCACCGAATCCAGAAAATCCATACCCCAGGCAGTGTACTCCGTAGAGTGTAGACACACTTGCTGGAAAGCTTGTAAGAATCACAGCATGCATGCATCATCGGCAGCTTTCACTCAAGCTTGACCCGATTGGGAATGTTGGAGGTGGGGCAGAGCCGAGCTTAACTCACAAGTCTCGATCAATACCACTTCTGTACGGAGTATCTACCGGTAGGTATCCGTATAAGGACTCACTCGTTAGTCGACTACTACGGACAGTCTAGTCGCTCTCTCGATCTAGTATCAACGCAAGAATGACATTGTGCGAAGAAGGAAGCGTCTCCCGATTGATGGGTGTATTGATGGGTGTATTGATGGGTGTATTCCATTATTTGTACCTATACCAGGGATCTAGTGTGCAGTGTGCAGTGTGCACTGAATGCACCGCCACGCTAATGTCAACGGTCTCATGCGTTGGTCAGGGCTTGGCATGCCAATATAGCCAATAAATGATCTGGTCATGCTTACTATGATTCTGAGCTCCACGTCAAAAGCCGTGCGCAAATAAACGCTGCAGCTGCAATCTCACCGACACTATACCAAACTAAAGACAAAGACCTCACTGGTAGGGATTGGTCATTCTGACACGAGTCCCTCATCACTTGCAGTAATCCATCATTGCATTAACACGAATAGGCCTATATCAACAACTGGTATAGATTGTATAAGAAAGAAATTCCCAGACACAGACATCTCATTCATGTCGGCCGAACAGAAGGGTGGTCGAAGCAATAAAAAACGAAATATATGAAATAGATTCTCCCCTAACCTCGGCCTCTCACTACCTAGGCTCCTCCCAAACCTATCGATGTGGTCAGTACTAATCTGTGTCAAGCTACTCAAGGTATCGAACTTACCGGCTGCATAAGCCAGATACCATGTCCGAGAGGCGCCACCATCAATCCAGCTGTAGTCGAAATTGGATTGCGCAAAGAAATTCCAGGAGGTTGCGGGATCGACCAGAGCCAAGTTGGCATACAGAACACCCTTCCAGCCCCCAACCACGTTTGAAGCAGGGGTACTGGCAGTGCTTGCGAAGAGAGCATCCCACTCTTCGCGGACGAAGTTCTGCCTTCGAGTAAACCCGGAGAATGGCATCAGTGGCAACATGTGAATTCTAGAGGAGTTAGGTGTTGATTCTGGCAGGAAGACGAAACAGATGGGAAGCTCCAACATACCCTTGAACATATTCAAGATTGGCACCAAAGTAGGTAGTGTGATCTACCTTGTTCTCAAAAAGCTGGATATAGCGTAAGTCATGCAATCATGAATGCGCGATGGGTTTGTCACTTACAATACCAGTCACCTTGTTGGCAATGAAGTTAGCAGGCTGGTTCTTGTTGTCACTTTCCAACAGGAAGTAGTTGTGCAAGCTGCGCCTCAGGATTCCAAGCATCAAATTGCCTCGAGCTTCCAAACTAGCGTCGCCGATGGTCTTTCCCCACATTTTGAGCGCATAGGCAAACATAGTATCCTCTGAGGTAGACTCCTGGTCCTTGCCATCGAAGGATTCAAAGAGTCCCTTGGCCCACGAATGTCCATTGAACCAATCAAAAGAGCGGGAAAATGGGAAGTAGGGATCGTTGGCGGCGGAGTTTCCAGCATCCCGAACAAGCATGTTGACCCAGTCCTTGCTGGTTGACAGCCAAGTCGGATCCAAAGAGCCTACGATAGCAGCTGCATGGATAAAGTAGCCATAGTGGAAATGGTGGTCATTGTAATAGGTATTTCCGAAGTCGGCGCCTGAATCACCACCGTAACTCGCCGTGGACACCACGCCTTTCCAGACAGTGTCATACACCAATGGGAATTGCTGCTGGTTGGTGATGAAGCGCGAAAAGGCAGTTTTCAGATTCTGTAATGCCGAGGCAGCCAGAGCAGGGTCCCCACCTAGCTTGTTTACAGTGTAAACCAAGGTTGCGAACTTGCTCAGAGCTTTCCCACTGTAGTACATGCTGTTCAAGTTGGTCTGGGCGTCAATGCTCTGGTTAAGCTCCGTCGGTGCGACGGCCAGAATGACCTTCTGCGCTGCTGCCGAGATACTGTTGACATTTCCTGCAGACGCGGACCATGGAGCAAATCCCATGTCGGTAGGAAGATCCGGCTCGACCATAGTCCATGTCTCTCCAACGACCGCTATCGCATTTCCCTTGGTGGTTGTGCGGAGATTGATACTTGTCATCCGACTCTTCGTTGTGGCATCGAAGGACTCGACATGATGAGGCAAAGCGTACATCATCAAGGGTGTATCCTGCGTCTTTGTCCCTGACTTGGCCCACGACAGCTGATACGTGCCGGTACGGGCATTCACAGTTCCAGAGATAGCAGCTTCGAGAGCAAAAACACCAGCTGACCCGTCGAGCAACTTCTCCCCCGAGTCTCCACTAGGGTTCTTGGTGATTTGCACAAATCCAGACCACCCAGCCGGGCCACGGAAGTTGGTGTTAGACTCTAACTGGAAATTAGGATCCTTGCCATTCTGCGGCACGGCATAGATAAGCCAGATGCTTCCATCCTCCATGGTGGCCTTATATTTGAAAATACCAGATCTTGGAGAGGCAGCCGTAACGACCTGTCTGAAGAAAACGCCGGTCTGAATCAGAGGCTGCAAGTTCGTGTACAGGCCGGTCACGAAACCCATGCCTTGAACAAGGGGGACTGTAAGGCGCTGGCTAGACCCGCTGTCTGGTTTCAGGACAGCATCCGCAGAGAACGGCAAGAGGTTCTCCCCGGTAAGCACAGTGGAAGCTTTCAGCTCTGTTGCCGACAAGATCAAGTGCTGAATGCCGACCGGGTTCACGTAATACGAAATCGGGTTTCCGGGAATCTTCGAGTTCGTCGGCCCGTTGGCAACCACGTTGGCTTCGTTGTGCCAAAGTGCCATACCGTAGCTCTGTGCAGTACCACTTCCTTTGGCCCAGGCAACGGCATATGGATGAGTGAAAGTAGCATTAGTCTGCGATCCCAGGAAGATACCACTGTAGAACTTGTTGGTCTCAATTGGAGTGTTGACGTTTTCCTGTGAGGGTCAGACAAGTGTTTAAATAAATTTGACCATTCGACTTACGATTCCTTTCTTTGGCACGGGGTGGTCACCTCTTGATGTTACAACTGGAGGGATTGCCCCCGTAGCCAACGGAACGAATACATCTTGACCGCCAGACATTTGTGTAACTGAGCCTAATGCCAGTCAAGGTCAGACAGCATGCCACATACTACTTGACACACAACTTACTTGGCAATACAGTTGACGAGGTAGAGGTAGCAGCGTTAGAAGTTTCGCTTGGCTCGGTGTCAGAATCAGTCGGATTCGGGGTTGCAGTCGAAGGCCTGTCGGTGGAGGACACAGAAGTTGGGCTATCATCCAAATCCTCCGCTTCGTCGTCGGTGTCGTCGTTCTCGTCAATGTCTGTAGGGGTTGGGGTGGGCCTGTGTCCAGTCGGCCTATGCAACGGACTGTCTGCTCCTGAGGTAGAATCTGTTGTTGGCGCGCTCGCTGGGGAGTCGGAATCACTGTCTTTGAAATCGGGCAACAGAATATCAAGCAAGTCTGCAGGACTCTCTAAGTCATGCAGCAAGTCGTTGAGATTATGCGGCACGTTTGTGACTGTCGGATAAGGTTGTAGCGACGTACGGCCTTCGCGTTCGAGACTGGTGGGGTAATACTGGATCGGGGTGAGCAACAACAAATTCTCAACCATATCCTGGTTTAACTTACACCCTGCGCTTCCGGAATAAGTAGCCTCTCGTTCTGGGCCGGTGGGAACTGAGTCTTCAACGAGGTCGACGCTGATGATGTGATCTGCGGTGCTGAGTAGACCTTCTCTGCGGCCAAGAGCCACGTTAGCAGGAGTGACTGGTGCCATTTCATTCGTCTCTCCATCTTGAATAGGTGCGAGGAGCAGAGCTCAAATTTTGAAAGCCAACAGTATTAGGGTCGAAACAGGGATAGTATCTCGGTCGTTGAATCTCGACGACAATGACCGGGAATGAGGTGCTCAAGCGATGAGAAATCAATGTAATATGCAATGCAACTCGAGCGAACGGATATTAAATAACAATTAAAGATGTATAAAGGATAGAAATAGAGAAGAATTGGCTAAAGAGTGCATCCAATTTCTTCCTCTGGTGATGGGCGCCAGTGCACTAGACACAGAGAAGGCGCCGACACACACCGAAATAGATATGGAAAAGAGTGTAAAGAAAGATTCAAGAGGAAAGGGGGAGAAAGAAGACTGAATCAAATGGTACAAGAGGGTTGCAAGTCCAAATAAATAGAAGAATGTCAACATTGCTTACCTGGTCAAATGTATAGATTCCCGTCTCGGCCAACAAGAATCTCAGCTGGTGCGAGATAAACTCCGCTCCTCGTGCATGAAGATACCAAGAAAAATATTGATTCTCCCAAGTCAATTTACCGAAGGGGTATCACAGCACGTCGATCTGTCAGGGTGTTAGCGACCACGAAGGCTATAAAGCATAACAACTCATGGGACGGAATGCAGGGTCGAGGAGGGGAGGAATGCATTAAAGGTCAGGCACAGCGGCAGCGGCTTATGCAGTGCACCTGGAGTCCGGCGGGTATGTGCATGGGATCTCGGTGGATCAAACCTACAGGTAGACAGATGATGGGAGCATCTGATGATAAAGTAGGTACTGTACAGGAGGTACAATTGAGAAGAGCAATCTGAGAGTCGAGACAAGACCGGTTGTATTGGTGTGTTGTGTAGTGTAAGGTAGTTACGGAGTAAGAAAACCATGGGATGACGGGCGCTGGCTGCGGGATGGAGCCGGGAGTGGAGCCCTAGGAACAAGGCAGCAGCGGCAGCAGGAGCAACAATGATGATTCAGGCACAGTAACTCAACTCTCCTTCCCCTATTGTTCTTGTGAATCCTCGCGATCCCTCCTTCTGACCTCTTCTACTCCGTACTGAGTACGAAAGCCACCTCCCAACTTCTACCTAGGATTGTCTTCCTAAAATTGAATTCAGTGTTACAGTGCTGCCCTTACCCCAAGACAATGACCTGGTGCCAGCCTCTCTTTACGAAGGCTGGACGGAATGTCCCCCCATACTTAGGAAAGCCCAAGCTTAATGTGCGCCTCCCAGCCATCGTCCGGCACATTCCAACCGTTAGCCTTCATTGTATACGACACGGGTTCAGATGCGAAGTAGCCTGGCTGATTGTTTCGACGTGACTGTGACAATCTTGTTAATATTTCGTTTCAAACAACGTCCATGTGGTCCGGCCTGCAGCCCCCGGAGTTGGCTGTCCCATGAGGCTGATGGTTCACCCGACCAGATCAGCTCCAGCCAAGCACTGCTAAACCGTCAACCTTTAAAAACCCAACTGGGGATGTCCAACCCCGGAGACTATTAACTACTACCTAAAAGGTACTAACCTAAACATAGATGGTGTTAACTACTATGTTTTAACTTCTTCTTAGTTCTTGATTCTGCTTCTTCTAGAGGCAGACGCTTGTCGACGATCGCATGCACCGACAGGATCGAGAATTACACCTTGCTTAATTGCCGCATCATGCGGAGATGGCTACAGAATCAACTTTCTCTGACAGTATTCTTCTAGCTGACTTGGTATCATAACTCCATTCGACTCCACAATTCTTCATAAAGACAATGTACAGTGCGGGCAGGACGGTACAACACCGTTTAACCCTATCAAGTGAGAAAACCCCCACCAAGATCTGTATGAACCACTGACCTGCAGTCAAAGCATACGATGCATTTAGACCATGGGCTTCTGCATGGGCTTGATGACACCCTGCTTGATCATCACGCGAGGCTTGGTTGCAATCTGGAAAGTCTCCTTGGTAGACCATTCGGGGCCGATAGGAAGACGGAGAGACCTTTCGTATTGCTGTCTGTTCTCGAACTGGTGAGGAAGCTGAGTCGCCATATACTTGTTGTTCTGGGACGGCATAAGACATTAGTTTAGGTATTCGCATGCAAATGATCTCCAGGCGATGATCCTTACCTTTTTGATTCGTTTCTCATTGATGATGACTCGGGATAACTTGGCATCTTTCCGGTCTTCAGGCTTGACTCCCTCCACCTTAGTCAAGAAACGCTTCTGACGCTTCTGTTGTTTCTTGCTGATGCCATCACCAGCCCAGCTGCCCCAGCCAGGCAGGGTGTTGTCAATAATCTGGTCACCCTCTTCTTTGATGGTATCAAGCTTCTCTTGCTCGAAGTCCTGCACGACCTCGTCACCCGCGAACGCTCTCTTCACGAGATCGTGATTCTTGAGAAGCACTGGTACACCGTCTTCATCGCTGTCGTAGTCTTCAGCGTCAATGGTCTTGCTTGTTGCGACTGGTTTCTTTTGAACCTTGGAAGCACCCTTAGCACCAGCGTGGCTCGGTTGGGCATCTTCAAGCGTGATGTCGACCGTCTGCTGAGAATCGTCCGCTGTCACCCGGCGATTATTCCTGGTAGTTTGCACCAGCCATGGGTTCTCCTCCACTGGGGACTCTTCTCGCTCCGCAACCTGGCTCAAAGGCCGAGCGTTGGACTTGTTTTTGTTGGGAGCCGGTCCCTTCTTCTGCGGGCGATCAAGAACAATCTTGACGTCCTGGTCTATTTCTTGCACATCCGGCTCATCGTCTGATCCCGGAGCTTCTTCGAACTCATTGCGAGGTGCTGCTTTGAGCTTGCTCTCCTTGGCAGACTCATCTGTTTTAGACTTGCCGAACTTGCGTCGTCCAACCTCAGATTCGGCCTCTGACTGGGATTCTTCACCATGTAATTCACGGTTAAGACGCCGGATCTCTGCATCATTCTCTGCTTTGCGAGCAGCCTGCGCATTCTGCATGAACTTCATGTTCATCAGATTCGCGTGAGGACCCTTATACTCCTCTGCATCGCCTTCGTCGTCCCCTTGAAGCTTGCTGAGTTTCTGGCGGATCTTGCGCTTCTCAGCATCGGAGGCAGCTTCCTCGTCCCAGGGATCCTCGTCCTCCGACTCGGAACTAGAAGAACCGAGATAATCTTCGTCACCGGTGGTGACTCTCTTGCCTTCGATTCTCTTGCGTAGTTCCTCCTCGCGCAGTGCTTGCTCCTGCGTACCACGTCGAGCATCTTCATCCCATGCCGTGCGACCAGTTTGCTTTAAGCTCTTTGCCCACTTGCTTTCCTTGTGCTTGGAGCCCATTCTCGCCTCCGCTCTCAACCGCTCGTTCTTCTCTCTTTCCAGCTCATCTAGATCAACACCGGCTTCCAGGAGAGCTTGTCTTTCCTGAAGTTCCAGTTTCTCGCGTTCCTTTCGATGAACCCGGCGATAAGACTTACTCTTGATCTTCTTGATCCGTTTTGCGCGTACTTCCTCCCGAAACAATAGATCACGCCTTTTCCGTAGTTCGGCTCTGCGGGCCTGAATTTCTTCAATGGGTAGTCTGCGCTCTTGTAATTCTTCCATTTCCTGCATCTGATCTTCAGCCGACTTGCCATTCGTCTCTGCAAGCCCACTCTCGACAAGAATATTCTGAATTGTACTTTCGAGGTCCGTCCGTGGCTGAGGTGCGCCCATACGATGCGCCTGGTTCGCATCTGGGTCAGGCAAAGGAAACATGAGATGTTCAGCCCGACGGTTAGCCTTGACGGTTTCGAGCCACCGGTCAAGTGTTTCCTTGCTTTTGTCATATGCGGCCGCTCGGTCCAAGCGATCCTGCTGGCGTTTTGCGAGGGGGGCGTCTAATTTCCCGGGGATACCGGACGACTTCTTAGGTGCAGATGCGTCGGAGTCAACGTGTTTCAGTGAGCTTTTGAGCCGAGAGTCCGTGATGGAAGGCAGAAGATCGGCAACCGTCAACTTGCGCGTAGATGTCAAGCCGAATTCGGTCGGGGCCCCTTGTTCTTGCCCACCACCAGTCTTCCGCTTTGATTTGGGGGCAGCTTGCGTGTTCATAGAGTCGACGAAGCTTTGCAATTTCGCGAGCCCATGCTGCTGATCGTCATCGTTTTCGTCTTCGGAGACAGATAGGGCGCTGTCATCGTCGGAGTCGCTTTCTTCAGTATCGCTGTCATATTCTTCTGAATCATCGCTTCCTGTCGCCTGCTTCGATTTTGACTTTGCCTTCTTGCCTTCCTCCTCTTCCTTTTCCATGGCGGTGTTCATATCCCAGGCAGTGGCCAGGTCGACCGCGTCCTCTCCGAGGTCGTCATCTTCGTCTAGCTCGTCGTCTTCTTCGGATTCATCCACATCTTCAGACAGAGTAATCTCGCGAGTGCGCTTTTTCTTCTCGGGAACCTTGTGTTTTGGTTTGGAACTACCACGGAAGGTGAAGCTCTCGAATCGTTCCTCGTCACTAGAGCCCAATGCTTCGTCACTGTCGATATCCTCGTCATCATCGCTGTCAACCTCCCCCAGTCTCCACCTATTTCCTTCACCGTCACTGCCAAAATTCGATCCCATCTCCGCTTCGTCGTCGCCGGTTCGCCGGCGCTTGTTATCCGGTGTGTCTGAGTCTTCGGGGTCGCGACCGATGTTCCGCTTGCGTTTGAACTGATCATCATCTTCTACTCCAAAACGACTCCGTCTCATCTTGACTTTCATGGGGTATTGACTTTCGGCGATGGAAAAGGCATTCAGCATCTTTCCGGACGTCTTCTTCTGGGAGGGTTTCTTCGAAGAAGACTGGTCGCGGTTCCGGTCTTTCGGACCGCGCAGTTGCGTCTGTTGGCGAGGCATGGCTGTTGACCCTCGCTCTGGGAGGCGATATAACCGGTGGGATCTTCTTTATGAGTGGAAGACACTTCAAGGGAAAAATATGCTGGTGAGTTCTGAATTATATGGCCATGCACCGGTTTTGCGCAGAGATAGTGTATATCTGACCACAATGCGATCGATTTTTTTTTCAAAATGCGGAACAAGAAAAAAAGGTTCTTGGCGGGGCGGAGATACTCCTAGCGCCGCCCGACTTCCAAAAGAGCCTTTTTGTCCGCTGAGCGTCCGTCCGTCCCCCATTCTCCGCAATCATTAAGAGTGAAGGCCCCAAGAACCGTCAACCGCCCATCCTTCCACCATGTTTAAACCCTCCAAGCCGATGATGGCGCGCTTGCGCCTGACCACGAAGCAGGTCAATGGCGGCTACTACAAAGGAAACCGGACCGGCTCCATGGGTTACTTCGCAAAAAACGGATCCTACGTGATCGACTGGAAGAAAGTCCGCACATATGTTGTCCCCGAGAACCTGGATCAATTCAAGGTACGAGAGTCGCTTCAAGCCGTTTTCCAAGTTGTGGATGTTTCCATGAAGCTGATTTGTCTAATCCATGATCAGCTCACCCCGTTCGTCACGAGAGTCATGAGCCCGACGCAATCCAAGTACACTCGCGAGCTGAAGAAGAAAGGCAGAATCATCACGGTCGAGCGTGCTCTCGAGGGCAAGGACTACCTAGATATGTGGGCGCTTGACAACGGCCGGGAGGTCCTAGAACAGGAGCAGATTGACAAGCAGCTCGAGGAAGAGGAAGCGCGCAGGGCTGCCCAGGCCGCGAAGGCCGCGCAGATTGCGGAGGCTGCGAAGGAGGTTGAGGCCGCTGCCAGGAAGAAGGCTAGAAAGGAAGCTTGGGCACTTATTACCAAGGAACAACAGCAGGCCAAGCTTGCCGCCGAAGCCGCGGCGACACAATCGACGACATCGTGAAGTATCCGCAACAGAAACACGTTGATTCCGAACCAAGTCTATCACTGCTTACGGCAGTCGCTCACCCCTGGCTACAGCGGTGGCTAACGAGGCATGTTGGCATTCACGCTTGGGGGTGTCTCAGCTTGTCATCCGCTGGTTTGTGTGGGTTGTATCATATGTATAGTGGTTGTTTGTGGTGCTGAAGGGCTGTCGCGATAGTCCGTGTGAACTACATATCAGCCAGGGCGCAGAGGGGCTGACAGGTCACGATCGGCTACTGGGTCAGCATCTCATAACGCATGTATTGGTTTTGGGGCGTCTCTCGGGTTTTCTTGCAGTTCAGCAATTGATCATACAGTCTTACTTTCTTCTCCGAGTACCTGGATCTTCGTCAATCGAGTTAAATAGACCTTCGATCTGGGAATGAATGATCGGCTTCTGAGCAGATCACGGCTGTAGTTTATCGATGATACACTTCTCAAGTATCTTGCACTCATAAATTACCTGCTATGATGGCATTATTGCCAGTAACTCATTGGTCTACAAGCGAGTGTGGTGATAAGAGCCTGTTTCGAAGAGCTTGCAGCCAAATACCCGATGCCGTAACCTTTTATATATATTTCCCGTAGCCTATGTAGGCTTCAGCAAGCTAGAGGTTACTACCCACACAATGTTGCTAGCTTACTTCATAGTCACCTTCTGTTGAGATCCATTCAAGGCGTAGTCAATCAAAAATAGCCTTGGTAGCCATCACCAGCATCATTCGCACGGTTTGCACGTTGGTAATCTGTAGCAAGGCGTTGTGGAGAGTGGCATTAGTGCAAACGCTGCGGCAGGTGGTGCGTGGCCGTAAAAGGCTGCTCCTCCGCACCCGCTCGGCCAAGTCGGCGCAGTAACTCAAGTAACTAAGTAACTAACTTAGTAACTTAATAATGGCATAAGAGTAGCCCAATTCATCATCCACCCATCTCCCCTCCATCATTTCCAACGCTTCGCTGCATATCCGGGCCCTTTCTTACATTCTGCGGCATGGGGGCGTCTGTGTCATGCTTATCATTTCCATCACAATAAATCTAACCTTGTCATATCGATCATTGCTTTCTCCGGACTCGACGTGAACTCGGTCAAGCTATGTTTCAGTCATTTACGGGGAACTCCCGCCGTCCACGGCAGGTCAACCTGGGAGGCCGCAACACGAACCCTTTCGCCGCATATCCCTCCGGCAGACAGAATCCTCACGGCGCAGGGCCTCAGAATACGCTTGCAATCGCCCAACAGGAACGGTTACTCAGACAACAGGAGAGAGAGCGATTAGGGGCGAGCCGGACCATACAACGGACATGGAGGGGTTATCGGAGCAGGAAGATAACGCGCAGTGTGTGGCGGACGGAGTGGGATGCCACGGAGACGCAGGCGACCGAGGGCCTTTTCTCATTCGAGACCCTTCTCAAGCAGCAAGATGCGTTTCTACAACGGCCTCACCGCTATCGAACGGCAGCGGCTTGTTTGTCACAGCTGCGTTTGCTGGTGCATTTCTTGGAACCGTGGAACAGCGAGGACGTCCTCCGGCTGGTGTACTTCTCGGGCGTCTTCCAAAAGACCTTGAATGAAGTCCCGACGATAGCGACCGAAGGAGAATGGACGACGCCGCTGAATCGACTGGCAAGATTGACCCTTCGTGTGCTCCGTACCGCGACCACCCCGACGCTGCCGGCGTTCGCGGTCGGTCCCCTTCTCCAGCTGCTTATCTTTCTCACGGGTCTCATCCCGAAGCAAATAGCTCGCCTCGCCCATGACTATTACTCTGTCATGAGGATTCTGACAACGGCCCGAACGCCTCAACTCCCCGGAGACAGTCTTGTCGAGTGCGTCTTGGCTGTGCTTCGGCCTATCACTTCCGAAACCCTTACAGCCTATGAGTGGTTTGCGAAGTCCTATTTGACCATTCCAAACCTTCCGCAGTATCTCGGTAGTTTGGATAGCCTGGCCAACAGTATCAACTATAAGCTTCTGACTTCCGCTCTTAATCCGCTGCAGTCGTATTTTCGTGAACGTCAGCGTGAGGATACAGATTCTTGTCTCTGGATGCTCGCTTACTTTATCTACTTCCATCGGTCTGTATTGGGAAGCCATGCCGGGCAGCAAGCTCCGGATTCTGGCTTCATAAAGGTCGTATCTGACATGCTCAATTCCACTGCAATGCATATATCACGACGTATGGAACAGGATGACCCTAATGACATCGATGACGACTCTGAAAGAGCCCCCCTGCATGCCTTCATCAAGGACCAACTCATCAGCCTTGTCAATCAGAGCAGCATTACAGGCCTTCTTTCCCAACTCCAGTCCACGCAGCTCTCACAAGGTGAGCTGGCGGATTCTCAGTCGGATGCATCTCGAGAAGCAAAGATACTTGCTACCTATGCACTGACGTTGTTGCGGGTGTTCCCTCGGAAGGGTGATGATATTCGTATGTGGCTCTATCTAGGCTCAGCTACATTGGATCAACAATCGTTAGGCCAGCAGGGAACCAAAATCCCTGCCATCAAGTACTTCTGGCATGCATCCAGGTCTAGCCGAATCTTTACTGCCATCGGCCAAGACTCAACCAAGGTGTTGCCTCTATTGAAGCCTGTCGACGACTCAATGGATACCAGATTTCGGGGAATGTCACAGGCAGAGAGGGATGAAGAATGGACTATCATCCTTCTCTTCCTTGAACTCTATACGTTTGTACTCAAGGTGATGGACGACGAAGAGTTTTTCTCCAATGAGTCGTCTTTCACTGCTTCCTCATCCACCAGGGTGTCATGGACCAAGGAGAGTGCCTTGCCGTTGACAGATATCAAGGACATGACACTTTTCCTGAAAAATCTGGGCTTCACACTATACTGGAATTCAGCAGATTTGAATGAGCACGAAACTGTTCAGGGTACTGGTGGAATCCGAAGCTACTTCAGCTCCTCCTCCGCGCTACAGTCTGATCCTGTGGCTAGCGTGAAAGAGATTGAGATCAAGAACAAGGAGAAAGGACTTCCTGGCGTTACGGGCATTCCGCTTGACTATTTCAAGGGTCTTGTCACAGGCCTTTTGAGGATGATTCACGAGCGAGATTCGAGAAGGAAGTTTCTCCCTGACGGGCACTGGTTGATGACAAGCCGTTTCGACATGGAAGGGTTCATCCCCGCTGTTGTTGCGGAGGAGGAGAACCGACACCAACTTCAGGATGAGGATGACGAAGGACAGGGTGATCTCACGCCTGATACCCTTCTTGAACCATCCTTAGGGCTTATCGGCACCGGCCGTGCTCAGCAAACACGTCGGATTGAGGCTCTCAGGCATCGTCAACAACAGGCTGCTCGTCGGAAGCAGCTGGAGGCGGTAGCACCGCGACTTGAAATTCTGAGGAACATGCCCTTTTTCATCCCGTTCGCAACAAGAGTCCAGGTATTCCGCGAGTTTATATACCGCGATCAGGTTCGCCGGAGACACGGCTTTGTCGATCCAGATGCTTGGCGTATGTCCGTGGCCGAAGCCACGATGGGCCGCATGATTGACGGGCGCCCTGCTGCGCAAGATGTCTTAAGTCGGCACCATGCGAACATCAGGCGCGAGAGCGTGTTCGAAGATGCGTTTGAGGAGTTTTACGATCTGGGAGAGGGTCTCAAGGAGCCAATCCAGATCACCTTTATTGACAAGTGGAACACTGCGGAAGCTGGAATTGACGGCGGTGGTGTCACCAAGGAATTCCTGACCAGCGTAACCAGTGAAGCCTTCAAATCAACGAACGAGATGAGTCTGTTCGAAGAGAACGACCAACATCTGCTCTATCCCAACCCGACAGCGGTTGAGCAACGGAAAGAGCTACTAAGACAAGTAGGCTTCACTGAAAACAGCCTAGATTGGAACGAGAAAGTACGGGAGTTACTTAGACGTTATGAATTCCTTGGCCGGATCATTGGCAAGTGCATGTATGAAGGCATCTTAGTTGATGTCAACTTCGCGCCGTTCTTCCTGCTCAAATGGGCATTGACAGGAGGAGCAGGGTCAGCTCAGCGAGAATCTGCTTATCGTGCCAATCTGAACGATCTGAAGGACCTGGACCAGGGGCTCTATCAGGGCTTGGTAAGTTTCTGACTTGTGAACGACCTTGTGCCAGTCACTGATTTTTATTCGATTGCAGCTTCAATTGAAGAACTACCCGGGCGACGTGGAAGACTTTTCATTGAATTTCACTATTACGGACACTATACCTCTTCCCGGTTCCGGCAGTCGAACGATCACTCGCGACCTGAAAAGCCAGGGGTCCGACATACCCGTCACGAACCAAAATCGACTGGTATACATATCCTACATCGCTCGTTATCGCCTCCAGGTCCAACCTGCATTGCAAACCAACGCTTTCCTGCAGGGACTCGGACAGATCATACAACCCTCATGGCTGTCCATGTTCAATCAGACGGAGCTGCAGACTCTCGTGAGCGGCGACCGAGGGGAGATTGATGTCGCAGACCTGAGACGTCACACGCTTTACGGCGGTGTATACACAATCGGAGATGACAACGAAGAGCACCCTACGATCAAGCTATTCTGGGAAGTGATGGAGAAGATGACCAATGAACAAAGACAGAACGTGCTTCGGTTTGTCACCTCGACTCCTCGGGCGCCTTTGTTGGGTTTCAGCCATCTCAACCCCCGCTTCAGCATCCGCGACTCGAGTGAGGATCAGGAGCGACTTCCTAGTACCAGCACCTGTGTCAATCTGCTCAAGCTTCCACGGTACAGTAATGCTGACGTCTTGCGGGAAAAACTTCTTTATGCTGTCAACTCTGGAGCCGGCTTCGACTTGAGCTGAGTTTGGAGACTGTTTTTGTCAATAGAGCTTTTGCACGCGTGTGTTTGGCGTGTACCCATTCTGACCTCCGTTTTTTTTTTTTTTTTTTTTTCACTGGCATAGCTAAGGCGTCATGGTGACCTGTGTTTCATTGTTCTTGCCGCGCTTCATCTTTGTTGTTTGCGAATTGCTCATGCTGGTCCTGTATTGCACATGAGAGAGCGAGTGAGTACGTATGGATGATGAGTATTTCCGGAACAGCTCTTGTCCACTTAGAGGTTTCGGGAATCATGACAGATAAGAACCATACTGTTTATAAGTACAGTAATCTATCATGGGGTAGTCTTTAGTATCAGTGCCAGGCTATAGAGATTCAGGTGTTTCAGGTGTCAACTTGGACACCTGAGGCGTACAGTGGGGGTTAGTGGGAACAATGGATGGAACCTGAAGAAAGAAGTGGTGGTGGCCATCCACTGCTTTTGCTTTGGTTGACTTTTTTGCGTTTCTTTGCCGCTGGAAGCTAAAAATTTCAGGTAACAAACGACAGGCAGAAAAACCCACCATTCCGTAAAGAGCCGTTGAGGCGGCGATGACTATCGCTCCATATGGACTAGCCTGGGCGTCTGACCCAAAGAGACTCTGAGAAAATTCTCTCTTTGACTTTTCCAGAACAGACACTGTAAAAAAAACTAAGAGTCAGTAAGAAAAAAAGAGACGAAAAAGGACGAAAAAGAAAAAAAAAAGAGAAAAAAGAGAAAAAGAGGTTGTTTCATTCTTCGCCGTCTTTTTTCTCCCTCTCTCGCTCTCTTCTCTCTCTTTCCTTCTCTTCCTCTTCCATCCGCTTTTCTTTCTTTTCCTCCTTCCCCAAAAAATAATAAAAGCCTTTCTTGCTGCCTCATCCCCAGCAATTCTTCTTCCCCTCTTCTTCTCTTCCGTTTCCCATATCTCTCTTTCTCCCTTATTTTCGACTCCCCCATCGGAAAAAAAAACCTCCAAAAAAAACCGGAAAACCTACAAAAAAACTAAAGTATAGCTCCCCTCTTTCTCCCCTCCTCCATCTCTCGTGCTTGTGATCTTGTGGTGTGTTCTGTTCTCCCGACTGTCACTTTTTCCCACACTACTTCCAAGTTGTGCGGTGTGTGTGTGTGTGTGTGTGTGCGTGTTCGTGCGTGCGTGCGTGCGTGCAACTGGAGAAATCTTCCCACTTTCATCTCACCTCACCTTCTCTTCTTCACTGCTGTCGACTACTTCCTGTTTACATCCTTGCGATCCTGTATTTGCTTTGCTTTGCCTTTCATCTTATTGTCGTCCGTATCCTCGTCATCCCGACTGTCTTTGATAGACCTACCTGGTGTCTCATCTAGGTTGTACGTCTGTTGCTTCGATCCCCCCCCCCCACTACCGCAGAGCACTTTGCCTGGCTTTTCATCGTATCGGTAGACAAGCAAGATAGCAGCTGTCTCTCTCTGACATTGCGCATCTTTCCTGCTTGTCATTTCTGCCTATCTGATTCCATCACCACTTCAAGTGGATGAAGCTATACTTTGTGTCTTGTGATTCTCGCTTACAGCCGGGACCCTGTGATTGCACGCTTATCCATCCGCTTCCGCTGCCTGGCTCGAATTGAGCTTGAACTTCGGCTAATCTACCTTCACGCTCAACAGTAACACCATAAAAATGTCTTCCGACGCTGCTACCACCCCTGCCACCGACAACACTGTCAACGGCACCCCCGAGGTCAGCCCTGCTGCTGCTGCTGCCCCCAGTGAAACCCCCGAGGTCACCGCTGTTGAGAACGCCGCCCCTGCTCCCAACAACAACCAGCCTCACTCCGCCTCCCTCTATGTCGGTGAACTCGACCCCTCCGTCACCGAGGCTATGCTCTATGAGCTTTTCTCCTCCATTGGCCAGGTTGCCTCCATCCGTGTTTGCCGTGACGCTGTTACCAGACGCTCGCTCGGATATGCCTACGTCAACTACAACAACACCGCCGACGGTGAGCGCGCTCTCGAGGACCTCAACTACACCTTGATCAAGGGCAAGCCCTGCCGTATCATGTGGTCCCAGCGTGACCCCGCCCTCCGCAAGACTGGTCAGGGCAACGTTTTCATCAAGAACCTCGACAGTGCCATTGACAACAAGGCTCTTCACGATACCTTCGCTGCTTTCGGCAACATTCTGAGCTGCAAGGTCGCTCAGGATGAGTTCGGCAACTCCAAGGGCTACGGTTTCGTCCACTACGAGACCGCCGAGGCTGCCAACAACGCCATCAAGCACGTCAACGGCATGCTGTTGAACGACAAGAAGGTCTTCGTCGGCCACCACATCTCCAAGAAGGATCGCCAGAGCAAGTTCGAGGAGATGAAGGCCAACTTCACCAACGTCTACATCAAGAACCTGGACGCCGACATCGATGACGAAGAGTTCCGCAAGCTCTTCGAGACTTTCGGTGAGATCACCTCCGCTACCCTGAGCCGTGACCAGGATGGCAAGAGCCGTGGTTTCGGTTTCGTCAACTTCGCGACCCACGACAGCGCGCAGGCCGCCGTCGAGGAGATGAATGAGAAGGAGATCCGCACCCAGAAGCTCTACGTCGGCCGTGCCCAGAAGAAGCACGAGCGTGAGGAGGAGCTGCGCAAGCAGTACGAGGCTGCCCGCTTGGAGAAGGCCTCCAAGTACCAGGGTGTCAACCTCTACGTCAAGAACTTGACTGATGACGTCGATGACGAAAAGCTGCGCGAGCTCTTCGGACCTTATGGCACCATCACCTCCGCCAAGGTCATGCGCGACAGTGTCAACGGTGAACGCACCCAGTCTCCCGACTCTGCTGGTAAGGAGAAGGAGGCCAACAAGGAAAATGAGAATGAGGCCGAGGAGGTCGCCGAGGAGGCCGCCGAGAAGGCTAGCGAGTCATCCGATGAGAAGGACAAGGAGTCCAAGAAGTCCGACAAGAAGGGTCTTGGCAAGAGCAAGGGCTTCGGTTTCGTCTGCTTCAGCAGCCCCGACGAGGCTTCCAAGGCTGTCACTGAGATGAACCAGCGCATGATCAACGGCAAGCCCCTCTACGTCGCTCTTGCTCAGCGCAAGGATGTCCGCAGAAGCCAGCTTGAGGCCAGCATCCAGGCTCGCAACACCATCAGACAGCAGCAGGCCGCCGCTGCCGCTGGCATGCCCCAGCCTGTACGTGTTTCCTCTTCATTCCTTCCCTCTCGATCCTCAAACTAACGCGTTTCCAGTACATGCAGCCCGCCGTCTTCTACGGTCCCGGTCAGCAGGGCTTCATCCCCGCTGGTGGCCAGCGTGGTGGTATGCCCTTCCCCGCTCAGCCCGGCATGGTCATGGGTATCCCCGGTGGACGCCCTGGCCAGTACCCCGGTCCTTTCCCCGGTCAGCAGGGTGGTCGCGGCATGGGTCCCAACCAGCAGATGCCCCCCAACTTCGCTCAGGGCATTCCCATGGGTGCCATGCAGGGCCCTGGTGGCATTCCTAACGGCATGGGTTACCCTCAGATGGGTCAGGTTCAGTTCGGTCGCGGCGCTGGTGGCCGTGGTCAGGTTCCTGGTATGCCCATGGGTCAGGGTATGCGCGGCGGTCCAGGCTACGGTCGCGGCGGTGTTCCCCTCCAGCAGGGACAGATCCGTCCTGGCCAGGGTGCTCGCGGACAGAACGCTGCTCAGCCCGCTGCCAACCAGGAGGGCGCTACTGGCGGTCTGAACGCCCAGACCCTTGGCGCTGCTCCTCCTGCTCAGCAGAAGCAGATGCTTGGTGAGGCTCTTTACCCCAAGATCCAGGCCCAGCAGCCCGAGCTTGCTGGCAAGATCACCGGTATGCTTCTCGAGATGGAGAACACTGAGCTCCTTAGCCTGTGAGTATACCCTCGAATTCATACTCCGTACATTTCAATCTTGGATCGCTTGGAACAAAGCTAATACCCACTACTATAGGCTCGAGGACGAGGAGGCTCTTCGCGCTAAGGTCGACGAGGCCCTCAGCGTTTATGATGAGTACATGAAGAACAAGGGTGGTGAGCCCGAGGCTGCCGCCGAGGCTGAGAAGCCCAAGGAGGAGGCCAAGGAGACTGCGACCGAAGAGAACAAGTCGTAAATTTTCGTCTCAATGCCTACCCATTTTTGATGACCTCGAATACTCCTTCCTACTCAATTAACGATTTATCTCCCATTTTCTTAACTTCTTTATTACCCTACCTCTCCACCCCTCTTCCTCTATTTCTTCTACCTTTTTTTTTTCTATTTCCGTCCTGGTCTGATATCCCTGGGTTACTAAAAGTTTCTTTGTGCGTGGTGTCGTCGGGCCTTGTTCAGTGAGCAACATGTTATTGGATCCTTCTCATACCATTCAATTTTTTTTTCTTTCCCACTCTTCAAGGGACCGAGCATCCTTTGCTGTCGACTTCTTCTTTTCACGATTCAATTGATGGAAACGGTGTTGCGCGCAAACAGGTTGATTCCATGATGCAAGCGGGGAAATGGCTTCGAACTGTTACAAGACTGGGATCGGAGATAAAAGTTGCTTCGGATATGCCATGGTTGTTATCGTCTTTTTCATTCTCATTTTATGAACCAGACAGGGGAAGGAGGTTGCGATAGTGCTTATATCTCTTCCTATCCCGTCAAAACTTCAACCTACCTCGTATCCGATGGTATGACACGAGTGTAATATAGACTTATGACTTCCTCACGGGACTTTACGATCTCTGGTTTCTGATTCTTCCCGTAACATATCCTAGCCAAGTTTCGTAGCTGATTATCATGGATTCACCAGATGCCCACGTTGCCCACGTGGAGGCATCTAGGAATGTGTACAGTATATATACCCCACGTGGCGTGCATGCCATCCATAAATCTAGAAGGTAGGGAACTGCTGTCCAAACATATCCGCCAGGTTGTCAAAGTTGCTCCCCTGCAACAGATCCATCATGTCCGCAGCATCCACGCCGTCCATGGCCGCGAACCCCGAGATTGAACCCGGGTGGTCATCGTCGCCCCACGTGAATCGATCGTGACTGTCCGCCCTTACGAGTCCCGGATCCAGCGGTAATTCCGTCTGGCTATTGCTGTTGCGTGTGGCCGTGGGATGTCGGACATCTCCCTCTTTATTGTCATTATTGTTGTTATTCGTGGTGTTAGCTGGACTGGTGGTAGCTGTGGTGGGACCGTCGGCAGACAGGTGGTTGTTTGACGGTGGATTGTTGCTTTCTGCTACTGCTGCTGCTGCTGCTTCACCCAAAGAGGGAAGTGGTGGTGGAGGAGGAGGAGGAGGAGGAGGAGGAGGAGGTCTGCGATGTCGACTGCTTCCTGAGAGGTCTGATGCTTGCTGCAGATGGTTGTCTAAGTTGCGTTTGCGCGTGATGGGTGGTGTATCGGTTGAGGGTCGTGCGATGGGACCGGTAGTGTTCTGGTGGTGATGGTGGTGGTGGTGGTGGATGTAGCGGGAGAGAAGAGAGAGGGATTTGTGGCATTGCTTGGCGGTTTCCCATTGGTGGGCCATGCTTTCGAGGATGGTGAGGCATTTTGAGATTTCTCTGTTTGGTTGGAGTTAGTTTATGTGGGTTGGGATGTGAAGAGAGAGGGAGGGAGGGTGGTTTTTGGTTGACGGTTGGAAGGATCGTGAAAGGATGAATTAATCTTGTAATGTACAGTAGAGGGTGAATGGGAGGGAATAAGATGTGACATACTGGGATCCTTTGGACAAGACGTATTGACGGAGTTGACATGCAAATGCGAGCACGAGACCGGACATCCATGCGGCTGATAGGAACCCAGGCCAGAAGAACGCCTGTCCGCTTTCTTGCTGGGTGGTCAAGGCTGCGAGGATCTCGCGGGCGGCGCCGATGCAGGTTTGCAGGCCGGAGCAGAATTCCGGGCTAGACGGGTTGAGGGAGAGGGAGGGACGGTTGATGAGGAGGATGAGGTGTTGGTAGAGGACGGTGAAGAAGGGGCCGAATTTAAATGGGGCGTCGGGGTTTGTCGTGACTGTTGCTGCTGGGTTGGGATCCTTGGAGGAAGAGGGTGGTGGTGGTGGGACAGGTTGATGGGCCCCTCCTTGCTGGAGAGACTCGATCGATAGACTATTCCACCACTTGTGGACGTCGGTGATGAGGAAGAGCACTGAGCTGTGAGGGACGGAGCGGACCAGGATGGACTTGTGGAACAGCTCGATCGCTCGCCCTGTTAGTTTCCCGGACTCGACGTAACTTGCGAACACGAGCTCTCGCCGATGCTGTTCGTTGTCTTCGGCGGAATGTCTTGGTGTTGCGGACATTGGCTGCTGGCCATACGCTGACCTCTCGAGCCTGCGCAATCGGTCTTCTGTAGAGATGGGCGAGGATCCTGCAGTGCTGGGGGTAACGGCACGTCTGATGGCATTTATCCTCTCATAAGAACCTGGGATGTGGATCTCGGAAGCCAAAGGCGGGCAAACGTCAATATCGGAGTCTTGGATTCCAAGAGGCAGACCAAGCGTTTGGCTCAAGTATCGATCAATGGCGTATGCAGACCAGAAGATCCGCTTGCGTAGCTGCCGGTCATGAGAGGTAAGTTCCTTGTAGCGATAAGGACAACGATGAAGACCTGCATGCAGTATGGATCGAAGCATACAGCCACCGACGGTGGAGGCCGTCCGAAGTGACATTTTAGCTACGAGATATAGTTGAGAGGCGAGCAGCGCCTGCACAGAGAGGATATCATGTCTGCAGGACAGGTTTCCAAGCAAAGCATGCATGCTGTTGGATGACTCGATGCGCGATTCACGAGGAAAGTCAATCTCTGGACACAGTAGACTAGCCAGATTGAAGACACATTGGAAGATGGTCGTCCAGCAAGCACTTCGATGCTCCTCTAGAGGCAGAACCTCGGTGGCCAACTGATGTCGTTCGGAGCATAACGCTTCCATGGCGTTCAAGAACGACGGACCGTGCAAGAATGGAAACAGCGGATGCCAAACTTTGAAGTACATCATCATCAGCTCCCGAGCTGTATCCAGTGATGGGAACTTCCCCAGGATTGCGGCCACCCCGGGGTCATATCTCCATTGTCGCAAGGCATGGCTATTCCCTTGAGCGGTTGGAGATGTTGCGGCAGGCAATGACGCTGATCTTCGGGCAGATGGCAAGCCCTCACTGCCTACTAGAGTATCTTCCGGAGGAGGGAACCCCTGGCTAGAAGATGAAGCATCTAATGGGTCCAGACTGTGGGAGAAAGCCCGTCGGACTGTCTTGATGAAGTAAACGCCGCTGGAGCTGCCGACAAACTCACTTTCTTCCTGTGAGTGGGCAGTCAGGGACCCGATTTCCGTCGGGCCAGACGCGGGTACTGGGGACTGCATCTTGGCAGGAGCATGATGCCCGCCCTAATGATGAGTTGTATAATTATATCCGGACCCGAAGGATACCAGGATTTTAAAGGTCGAAATTGATGCGACTGTCGGTCCATCGAGTTGACTCGGAGATCGGCCGGAGCGGAAAAGCCGACCTGCTTAGTCAGATCCCGCCTCAGCGCCTGCCACGCGGAGTATAAGTTACAATTTAGTACGATGTAAGATCTTAGACAGCAGTGATGTATACAGTATTTTGTGTTTGGCTCGGGGAAGTCTATTAGGTCTAAGGCTAATTTGTCTTAAGCTGCTCAATCTCCCTCTTGACTGCATCGACAACGCCTTGAGTGTTGGCCGTGCCTCCAAGATCAGCAGTCAGAATACCAGCTCTGCACACCTTCTCAACACATTCCATCAACTTCTTCGCCGCTTCCTTTTCGCCCAGCCATTGCAGCATCTCGGCAGCAGACCAGAAAGTAGCCACCGGGTTGGCGACGCCCTTCCCCATAATATCGAAGGCACTGCCATGTACCGGCTCAAAGATGGAAGGATTCTTCCGAGTAGGGTCGAGGTTTGCCGAGGGAGCCACGCCAATTGACCCTGCTAAGCCAGCAGCAAGGTCAGACAGAATATCCATGTGCAAGTTGGTACCCACGATAGTATCCAATGACTCCGGCTTGTTTACCATACGGATAGTCATGGCATCTACCAGCATCTTGTCCCAAGTCACGTCGGGGAAGTCTTTGGACACTTCCTCTGCTATTTTGTCCCAGAGCACCATGCCATATCGCATGGCGTTGCTCTTAGTCACCACCGTGAGATGACGGCGCGGCCTTAAGCGTGCAGTCTCGAAGGCAAAACGCATAATCCTCTCGATGCCGACTCGAGTAAAGATCGCCACCTCCGTCGCAGTTTCCCATGGCTGATTGATATGACTGATTCCGCCTTGCCCACAGTATTCGCCTTCTGAGTTCTCTCGTACAAGCATCCAATCGATTCCCTCGGCTGCAGTGTTGAGAGGGGACTTGGTACCCGGAAATGTGCGTACGGGACGTACGTTGGCATAGAGTTGTAAGGGTCCGCGGATGGCTAGGAGGAGGCCCCAAAGGGAGACATGGTCAGGGACATCTAGGGGTTCTCTGTTAGCCCTACTGCACAGATCTGGCAGCCATCCAGGCACTTCTCAGCAGGGAACGGGTCCAATTACCTGGATGTCCTACTGAGCCGAACAAACCTGCGTCAAACTTCCGCAGGATGTCTAAGGCATCTTCGGACACATATTGACCGTGCTGCTTATAGTAGTCCGTTCCCCACGGGATGTGCTCGAATTCAATAGCGAAGGTACCGAGGGTTTGCGCGAGTTTGTTGACTACTTCAATGGTCGCCTTCACCACTTCCAAGCCAACTCCGTCACCGGGAATAGATGCAATCCGGTATGAAGTCTTCTCAGCCATTCTGTTAACAAGGAGGTAGCTTGCTCGAGCAGATCAAATGTCGTTCGATTAGTCGTTAGCATGTAGTACCCCCTCATGCTTCGTTGAATCTTTATACTCCGTACTTCGCATACGTTCTGCCTGAAAGTTCATCCATTCTGATTTTGGTGATCTATATCCACTCGGACTGCACCCGAGACCATGTTGATAGGTCTCTCCATCTGACATCCAGCTATATCAAGTCTCAAATTGAGCTAAACATATGAGTATGCAGCTGCTTCTGGTGCAGTATTGTTGGAGTCATTCTGCGTTATCTTATCCATGCCTACGGCAATGGTTCGTATAGCCTACCGTATTCAGCTGTTCAAATTCTTATGGCCACAGCTGTAGATATTGCTTCTCTCAAGAACAATGGTCGAAAGCTGTCACAAGTGTTCCAGACCGCTTTACCCCGGAGTAGATGTGATGCCAACGACATCATCTATCAGGGATACTAAATCCAGGAGGATGATCGTTGATCCATGCAGGGCAGGAAAAGCAGGAGTCGGCTAACCCTTCAGCCGGTGACTTCCCCACTGCTTCCCGCACTTAGCCGAATCGGGGGTTTTGCGACTTCCTCCATGCGATAATAATATGGGGCAAGAAAGGTAGACTTCCCCGAATTCCCACAGGCGCGCGACTTTGGCCTGCAGTCCAAACTTTTCCAGGATCTCTATCTGTGTTGCTGCAATAAGTTCTGCCTAAAGAAATGGCCCCGAGCAAAGCGATCAAAGTCTCTCGGATCACCGTGGCATGCAATTCCTGCCGGTTCAGGAAGCAGAAGGTAAGCTCCACCCATTGGCTATCAACTAGTTCTTATCGCGAGATGCGATTCTAACGTGAACCCCGCAATTCGCAGTGCAATGGAAATAAGTGAGCCAGTTCCACTCGCTCCCACCCGAAAGACTTCGTTAGAAAGTGAAAAAAGACATCTCAGAGCTAATTACCATGGTGGTTAAGACCGATCTGCACACAATGTCATCAGCACAACCGGCGTTGCGATTGGCCCGAACAACTGAAACGGTACGCCGACGCACTGTTTCTACCCCCAACCACTTTGACAGGCTTAACATCCCTACAGAGGCCCCGCCAAAGGCTACATCGAAGCTCTCGAGCACCGACTCCAAGAGACCGAATCTCTGCTATTAAAATTCCTGGCACACATGTCCGACGCCCAAATATCATCCTCGATACATAATGCCCAGTCAGATATCCATTCCGGCATGACCGCGGCCCGAAGTCCTCCGCCGTCGTATACACCGTCCTCGCGATCGGGGAAACGAGGAACGGAGTACTGGAAACGGTTTCCTCTCAACAGCGTACAGGATGTCAGAGCGTGGCAGCAGGACTGCCTGAATCAAGAACAACGAACGGGCTCAGGACGAAACTCGGCGGACCGGGCGGTCACGAGCGTCTCCGACATCCTCAATTCCAGGGATAGTGAGCTCCTGAGGGAAACTTCACACGAACCCAGCGACTATCGACCGGCGGCTGCCTCCAGGTCAGAGCTTCCACCGCTAACCCCATACCGAGCCAACGTATATGCGAGACTGGACGAAGTTAGCGAACCGGTGAAAGAACCGATAAGTAACCTCGAGAATCACCCGGATGCGTACAGAGAGAGGGAGGCTGAGCCGCATTCTGGTCCGATGTTTCCCGCCATACAGCTCCCTCGTATCAGTTGTTCCCAGTCGGATCACTTGCGGGGGCATGGGCTGAACACACCGCAGGCACCGAGTTTATGGAGGGGCGCACCTTCTGTGGGGTTTCAGCAGCAATATCTTTGGTAGTGACGGGCAGGAGCATATACACACATAAATATACCTAGATGGAATTCTTTTCAGATTGTCATATATTAGCCTTGGGATTCGCAGGAGTCATGCTGTTGACGGTGCAATGTACTTCTTCAAAGCTTTCCCGCACGTAATTTGATATTCTCTGTTACCAGGATGCGCGGCCATTCATTCCTGACAATAGAGGAATACGAAATAAAAACTACTTATTCTTGTTCCAGTCTGACAAAGCCATCGGCGGGTGGTAGTATAAGACAAGATACCCGTAGACCTTCAATTAGGCCAGTCGCTCGGGCCCCACGACGAACCCCACATGCGGGGATGACATGGTAAGTGATGCAACTTGGAAGGGTTCTGGACCAGTAGCGATACTCTTGGATCTCAAGCTAATATCTTTTAATTCGACCGCTAAACATATGCATCTGAGCTAGTGACTCGGACTAGTACTTTGTGGCTGGTTAAAGAGAACGGCGTTGTATACCCGCTTCAAATAGTCGCATAGCGGCACTTAACCAAGACCCAGAACTGACTCCAAAAGTCATCCGCTGTCAAGAACTTCGATACCGCCCAGACTTTCGCGTCGCATTCGACTGTACAGTATGTCTCTGCTACAAATTGACCGACGAGTCATCGAAGCAGACCTCCTTACATCGCCATGACGCCATGCCCCCTGACACACAATCATGCAAGGAAAGAACTCTCCATTTGCCATCCAGCATGGTACAATATCCTTAGCCTTTCGACCAGTTATCTATGCGTATGACTATTGAACTATGAGAGTAGCATGATCTCATCCCCCAGTCATAACCTCCCCTTTAGAATGAGGGGGGAAAGGGTGGCATGTAAACCCCCATCCCAGTTAGCGTCCATCCTATCTCTTTCCCTTCCAGTAGCAAACAATCCTCAAGAAACAATCTTCCATTACACAATTCACTATTTATACTTCTTGTTCTTGTTGTTGGTATGGATATATGTCTGGGATATGGCAGATATAGGGGTTATGTGAAGAGCTGGTAGGAAGGATGATGGATAGATCTAAATTGGTTTGTCCAGTTCGATGGTAATCAATAGGTCATTCTCACATTATATACACAAATTCTATCAAGAAGTACTAGGTAGGGTTCTCTAGGTCCTTTAAAATTGTTACAGCATGGGCTTGAGGTCCTCGGCGACCTTGAAAGGAGCAGCAGTCTTGCTGCGGATCTCCTCAACGGTCACGCCCTCGGCGTGCTCGACCAGAGTCAAACCCTCGGTGGGGCTGACCTCGAAGACGGCCAGATCGGTGATGATCTTCCACACGCAGCGGGGACCGGTGAGGGGGAAAGTGCAGTCGGCCAAGATCTTGGGGTTGCCCTTCTTGTCGGTGTGTTCCTGTTTTGCGACGCTGATTAGTGACTGCATTGAAGATTAAAGGTGGACTAGGCGTGCTTACCATAGTAACAACAACCTTGGTCTTCTCGGGGTTGGCGACCAAGTCCATGGCACCACCGACACCCTTGACCTTACCGGGAAGCATGAAGTTGGCCAAATCTGGAGAAAGCCGAATTAGCAAGTGGGATCGACGTAAACCCGGAGTTTGGCGGATCACTCACCTCCGTACTGGCTGACCTGCAGAGCACCGAGCATAGTCAAGTCAATGCGACCAGCGCGAATCATACCGAAACTCTCGTGGGAACCGAAGAGAGAAGCACCGTTGTCCAAGGTGACAGTCTCCTTGCCGGGGTTGATCAAGTCGGGGTCCTCCTGGCCGGGCTGGGGGTAGCCACCCAGACCCAGGATACCGTTCTCGGCTTGGAGGACGACCTCGACACCCTCGGGGAGGTAGGCGGGCGCAATCAGGGGCATTCCGATACCGAGGTTGACGTACATGCCATCGCGGAACTCCTTGGCGGCACGCTTGACGATGCGCTCGCGGCGGGCGGTGGCGGCGCTGTCACCAGCCTGGAGCAACTCACTGGGATCCTTGGCGAAGGTGAGCTTCTCGATCTGCTTCTCGCCGGTGCTCTGGATGACCTTGTTGACGTAGATGCTCTGGATGTGGATGTTCTCGGGAGCGATCTCGCCAACCTCGACGATCTCATCGGCCTCGACGATGGTGTACTTGGCGTTCTTGGCCATGGCCTCGTTGAAGTTGTTCATAGCCTTGCGGAACTGGCAGTTGCCCAGCTTGTCGGCCTTGTGGACCTTGACCAGGGCGTAGTCACCGAAAATCGATTCTTCCAGGAGGTATTGCTTGCCGTTGAATTCGCGGGTTTCCTTGGGCTTGGACGTGAGGGCCACGGTGCCATCCTTGTTGTAGCGGACGGGGAGTTCACCAGTTTGTACTATGTCCCTGATTAGCTAGATTCACCCCCCCCAACAGCAATGCGCAAACATACCGATAGTTCCATAAGCAGCGGGGGTATAGAAAGCAGGGACACCAGAAGCACCAGCAGCGCACTTCTCAGCGATAGTGCCCTGGGGAGTCAATTCCAATTCGAGATCACCGTTCAAGTACATCTTCTCGAAGACCTTGTTTTCACCGATGAAAGACGCAATCATCTTGGTGATCTGCTTGGACTCAAGCAGTTGACCTGCTCACAGTCAGAATGAAGCCGTCCGATATGTCTCCGGTGCCATTGGACCTACCAAGACCACGACCAGGCATGCCAGCATTGTTAGAGACGACAGTCAAATCCTTGATATCCGGGCGATCGCGCACAGCATCGATCAATGTGTTGGGGACACCCGAGAAACCGAAACCTCCGACCAGAACGGTGGAAGCACCCTTCATTTCCTTGATGGCTTCCTGAGCCGAAGGGCAGATCTTGTTAATAGCTCTTTGCGAGGTAGACGCGGAGAAGTTCCGCCGCCATACGGGGCGGAACACGGCGGGAACCGCAGGGAAAGGCCGCGACATGATTGTCGATCAGCCTGGCCAGATGTGAATTGAGTACAAAACTGGGGAAGGAAGGAAGAAAGAAAGCAAAAAAAGAAGGGGAGGAGTTGGGGGCGTAGAAGTACTAGTCGAAGAAATCCCCGGGTCTTGTCTCTGCATAGCTCGTCTCCGTTTCGGCTAGTGACCACCGCCACGCAGCCGACAAAAGCGATTATCCGCCGAAACTCCAACTTCGCTTTGCCGGCTTCCGAAGCCGACCCCACTGCGTCCGTGACTGGTGGCTGGTATTGTCTTGTACGTCGTGCCCGCCCATGGGGGAGAAACGTTCAACCCTGCGGGGAGGGACGGGGCATCGCGCACAGGGCTCACGCGACCCCGATCGGGTTCGAATAAGGTATTCGCCAGTCCGATGAAGAGTCACCGAGGCTAGAACATTTTCAAGATTGATCGGGGTCGCTCGAGGTGAAATTGATGGTTTCTCAGCGTCCGCTACACCAGAAGTCCTTAAGCATGTTCGCTGGTCGACTCCCGTCATGAATACCGCGTAATTTACAATTCCGAAAGCGGGAAGGGCATCGGCAAGCGTCTGGAGGCGATGGCAGTTGGCCAACTGCGAGATCGGGTGAAATCGCACCTGCTCACGGGATCTCAAGGAATTCATTGCCGATGGGAATCCGACGAACAAAGGGCAGACTGTGGGGTGGATCTGCCGAATCCTGGGGTAGGTATCGTCGCCCATTGTCTAATCCCAGTCTCAGTCTCAGTCTCATCTCACTGTCTCAACAATGATGACAAGGAATTCATAAATGGTGATACCTGGAAGATCCTTCCAGTAGCGTTGCTCTACTGCTCTACAATCGTGCCGTGATTGCGGCAGTATCTTATCAATAAGGTAACGGAACTGCCGAGGTGCATTAGCATCATTTTTCCTCACCTTTCATTGGTCGAGGCCAAAGTAGATTTCAATCTTCGGTCTCGGTCTGCCTGTCTAGTGCCTTGCCGTCTAAACCCCACATCTCAGTAGTCGGTGCCTGAGGATGTGCATTGTTTTTGTTTTCCAGCACGAGTTGGCTCAGCAATAGATGCTCTCATCTGCGTTGCACTCCAAAGCAGCCTTCATTCCCTACTACCAGCAGAAGAACAATTGTTCTGTGGTCGTCAATACCCATGGAAAAAAAAACACCCCGCAAGTGTCATCTTGAGAGCAATCATGACGTGAGAACGATGAAAACCACACATGGCTCGGAAATGAAAAAAAATCACATGAAAGCATCTCACATATATTACCTGAACTACGTATCAAGGACGATGCGAAGAGATTCTACTGGGGGCTGCACAAGTACACCAAGACAGACAATGCGAGCATCAAATCTGTCGAGGCCGAGACCATGGAATGGTGGAACTACGACGCCAGTGACGGCTTCAGTCTTCAGAACCTCTATAAATGGATCCAGCAGAAGCAGACGGACCAATACAAAGATATCCAAGAACTCACCGACACCCGCGAGAGGACCCTTCTTACCATCTTGCCAGATACCAACTTTGGAGACCGGTTCTGGCTGATTCTGCCCGGATTCCAGGGTCCGTCGATTGAGGACCTGTGGGAGGATCGAGCGCGTCTTTGAGAGACGAATCGAAACTCGGTCGGGATGACAATGGATTGGGACAGCTGCAGGTCTGATTTTGGGTATTTCTTATTGTGCCTCCTAATTAATCTGTACCTTGGGATGATAAGATGTTATTAATTGAGTTCAAGCTGTTTCTATTTTAGGCATAATCGACATTGATTAGTTGCAATGGGATTTAATCGATTATGAACTCATTGCTGGAGGTTTCTTATCCCATGAGTTTGTTAGGACCAGATCTCCAAGCGCAAATTACTAGAGATAATTCGGTTGAACTTAGAACCGATAAGTTATACCCCAGGGGAAGTGCATGATTTCCAGCCCCACACGATGACGAAAAGTCGCTGGGCCACCAGGGTAACTTGCTGTTCTTTCTCCGCATCCCCGCAATGGACAACGCCTCGAGGAGTCTCACAAGTCAGAACTCATTCCAAATGTCAACAACTACGTTTAGAACTCTAAAATATCTTGGTTATCCACCAATACTTTTTTTTTAGTCACCTCGCCGGATTCGCCAAAGCAGCAGCAACAATGTTAGCATCACGCTCACTTGCTCGGATAGCTCGTCTGCCTCTGTCGCGAGTCCAGCAGGTCACATCTCGCAGGACGATCGGCTCTGTCAGTGCAATCGACTCGGGCATCTTCCGCACCTTATTCGGAACAGAGGAGATCCGGAAGGTGTTCGACGACGAAGCATACATCCAGCGATGCATCGACGCCGAGGCCGCGCTCGCCAGAGCCCAATCACGATGCGACGTGATTCCCCCACGGATCGGAGACCTGGTTACGCAGAAGCTACGTGAGTCACAGTTGGATATGGACCGTCTGCGACAGGAAACTGAGATTGTCGGATACCCGATTCTGCCGCTTGTTCGTCAACTATCGACGATATGCGGCGAGGAGGCTGGGAAGTACGTTCACTGGGGTGCCACGACGCAGGATATCATGGATCTTGCCAGTGTCCTACAGATGAAAGAGGGTCTGGATATCGTCGAGCGACTTCTCAAGGAAGTCATCTGTACTCTACGCAGCCTGTCCGTGAAATACCGTGACACGCCCATGGCAGGCCGCACCCATCTGCAGCACGCTCTCCCCGTCACCTTCGGCTACAAGTGCGCAGTCTGGCTGTCTGGTTTCCAGCGTCATGCCGAGCGCTTAGCGCAGCTGAAGAGTCGATGCTTACTGGTTCAGTTCGGCGGAGCAGCAGGGTCGTTGGCGTCGCTGGGCTCCGGGGACGACGGGCTCCGCGTACGCAGAGCCCTGGCGGAAGAGCTGGGACTCAAGGACCCGTCCATCACCTGGCATGTCGCGCGAGACTGCGTGGCGGAGATTGTGAACTTCCTGGCGCTGATGGGTGGGTCGATGGGCAAGTTGGCCCTGGATGTTATCATGATGTCGTCGAATGAGCTAGGGGAGGTGTCGGAGCCGTTTGTGCCCCATCGCGGCGCCTCCTCCACCATGCCACAGAAACGCAATCCCATCTCGAGTGAAGTTATCCTTGCCGCATCCAAGATCTTGCGGTCGAATGCAGGCCTGGTGCTCGATGGCATGGTGGCGGACTTCGAGCGTGCATCGGGTCCCTGGCATTTGGAGTGGGTAGCAATCCCAGAGAGCTTTGTGATCACCGTTGGGGCGTTGTCGCAGACGCAGTTCGCTCTGTCCGGCCTTTGTGTGCACAGCAAGCAGATGATGACCAATCTGCACTCGACCAAAGGGCTTATCGTGGCGGAGGCAGTGATGATGGGTCTGGCACCGCATGTGGGTCGCCAGAAAGCACATGATATCGTCTACGAGGCATGCCGGGAGAGCATCGAGACGCAGCAGACATTGTTGCACTGCTTGATGCAGAAGCCGGAGGTGACCTCGAAGCTGACGGAGGAACGCGTGAGCCAGCTCTGTGACCCGGTCAACTACCTCGGTGCATCGATGCGGATGGTGGACGATGTATTAGCTGTCGATTGAGATCTGTTGTTCACGATGAAGATAGAGAGGAATGGATGGTGTGCTTTGCTTGGCGTTGTTGATAAGAAGTGAGGGATTTCCGGGAGCGTCGACCATCCACCATCCACCTTTTACCCTCACCCACATGGCCCCACGCTAAGTATTTCTTTCTGCACGGACGCAGGCCATGACAAGCAAGACTAAGCATAAGTGGTTTATAGGGGAGCACCCCGCATGCTTCATACTAGATATTGTACTGTACTGTACATAGATTAATTGCTTTCTTTCTTCCCTCCCTCCCTCCCTCCCTCCCTCCCTCCTCCCTCGACCCCAAGGTATTAGTTACGCCCGTTGAGCAGGTGATGATTGTTCTACCAGACCAAATCACAGTCCTCCGGCTACATGCACATCGCAAAATACCCAATGACCATGCAGCAATCGACTTCTTCTTTCATTTGGATCCATACCATGTTCGAGGTAACCTGAGCATAACATCATGGATAATGATCGTTGATCGGGACCAGAACTAAAATAAATTAGCGGAACGGTGGCGCATGCACTAAACCCCATGGGGAGGCGACTCTTTTGCAGCTGAGCCAATTTAAATCAAGAGTCGCAATTTGATGAATTCAGGTCATGACGATGGCATTCTCTTGTGATCCATTCCATAGGGTCGTGATTTACCTAAGGTACTCAATACTCAGTTCTCAGTACATTTTACCCTCTCCAGATTCGTTCCGCCCCACTGTTTCTGAGATCGGCGAGAAACCCAGCTGGAAACCACGCTTGACCAGATCGGAGATAACCTGTCCCATTTCCCGACGGCTTGATCTTCGAAGCTCTTCAAACAATCTTCCTCATCCCCTCACACTTTGGTCGCAAGAATATTTCTCCCCTTGATCTCAAACCGATACTCCTTCCGCATGGTGCAACCTCAATGCATTCTTCTGTGTGACTGTCTCTTTGACATACTCACCCCAGTGGCTCCCCGACGAGCAGAATCATGGTCATGAAGCAGTGTACTATCTGCGATCGGCAATTCAAGAAAACAGAGCATTACAAGCGCCATGAACGGTCGCGTATGGCAACCTCACCTTGGGGCTGATTCACACTGATGCTCATATATACTAGACACGAAAGAGAAGCCCTACCAGTGCAGTGTCTGTTTGAAGCGGTTCTCGCGGAGGTAAGTCTGGTGCCCCGGACTCTTACGCGGTCTGATTGATCACTGACCCCGAGATTCTTTTGCAGTGACGTCCTGAGTCGCCATGCTAAAGGCCACAAGAACTCCCGCACCGAGGGGACAAGCGAACCGAAAAGTCTCCAGGCTGCCTCGCCGGCCACCATACCGCATAATGATCGAACGCCGGTTATCTCGCATGCAAGCCAGCAGGGCATGCAGGGCATGAGCCCCAATGATCTTCAACAGATGCAGAATCTCCCGTCGCACCGAGGCATGTCGCTGTCAGCCACACCGGGTATCCCCTCATCGTCTCTGGACTTCTTGGCCGATATATCAACCCATCAACCTCGCACGGAGCCAGAGGTCAACCAAATGATGACGGATGAGCAACATCAATACTTCGGATGGAACCATATCTCCGGTCCGGATCAGCAATGCTTCAGAGGAACCATACTCGATCCAATGCAGAATGACTTGCTGCAGTTCTGGCTGGAGCCTCGCGGAGACTCGATTTCGCACAACGGTTCATTGGACATGATGGGAGAGCCGATTGGTAGCTTGCCCAGTGGAGATTCCGTGTCAACACCTCAGCAGCATCAACAGCAACTCTCAACCGATGGTGAGACCTCGAAATCCGGGAACCTCATTCCGAATGAGCGATTCTCTCGCGTACAGCGCTATTGGCTCGCTCCAGCAAACAACACCGGTCGCCTGATGAACGGCCTGTGGCGAGATGTAGCAAGCAGTGACATGAACAACATATTCACCCTATCGGCAACACCCCCGCCAGATGGCCCAGTTGGACCACAGGGATCGAGGTATGGACTTGACGAAGCGTGTAGACAACGCCTCTATCTTGCTTTTGGACAGACCGAACAGTCGCAGCTGCATGCGCTGCCTGGGACCAACACGCTTCCTCCTTTGGCTCCGGGCTCCATTTCCAAGAACCACAACTTTCCCCCAGCCGAGGTACTCGATATGGCGCTCGATCTTTACTTCCGCGAATTCCACCCACTGGTGCCTTTCATCCATGTCCCTACCTTTTCCGCAAGCAATACGCGGCCTTCGGTACTGTATGCTATGTGTCTCATTGGGATGGTCTTACTGGGGACTAAAGGAACAATGGACTTTGTTTGCAAGAATTTCTCGGTGAGTGAGCAGGCTTTCACATGTTTGGTGCTTTGCTGATGGGCGAAAACAACAGTTGATGCTTGAGCGCCTCACGACCGACCTGGCTAGGTGTTCCGTGGGCGTGGAAAACTCGGTGTGCACCGTCTCTACCTTTGCTGCCTGCTTTCTGTTTCTCAATCTGGCTGCTATGACTGGGGTAGGTTATTCCCATCATCTACCTAGGAGTTGCTGACAGTGCGCAGGAGAAAGAACATCTCGAAAAATGTCAGATGCTCTATGTCAACCTCATATCGGTAAGTGCCGATAGTCATAACAATGTTGGTAGTTCAGAGCTCATAATCTGCAGATAGCGCAACGACATGGTCTTTTCGCTGCCACAGAAGGACAAGTGCTTGACATGAGCCTTTTCGACACCTTTAATGATGTAGAGACGAGGTGGAAAGCCTGGAGTAAGGTGGAGTCTGTGAAAAGGTCGGTACATCGCTCTGTTCTTTTGCGGACTTGGCTAATTGTTTAGATTAATCACCGGTCTGCTGCTATTGGACTCTTGGTATTCTTCATTTATGTCCACGAGTCCCATCGTCGTGCCCGATTCGGTCCAGTTAATACTGCCATGTGACGACGCACTTTTCCGAGCCATCAATGCTATGCGGTGGATGCAGTTGATTTGTAGTGGGAAATGCATGCTCATGCCTACGATTGTGGCACCATCAGAAAGCGTGGGCCTTCCCGAACTAGAAAGCCCGGTCGACGACTTTTGTATGCACGCGGTGCTATCACTGGTGCAGTTGCGGCTCTCTGAAGCCTACTACCGTCTTCTCTCGAACAGACCACAATTCCCCTTCGCGCCGTGCCACACTTACAGTATGGACGCTCGCGCCAGGTGTCTCGCGCCCCTGCAGCTGCAGATCGCCGACAAATATGGAGACATACTTGCTCGATTGAATCCCAATGCGGCTGTGACGTGGCACAATATGTGCTTGACGCTGTCGGCAGACACCCAGATCTTTGATCTAGCGGCAGGACGATCAGGTCCAGCTCCTGGCCGGAAAGCCTTGGCTGACATTGCCGCGTGGTCTCAGACACCGGCTGCCAGACGAGCCTGCCTGCATGCGGCTCACATCTACAAAGTGTTGACGAACCGCAAGACTTCCGACCATATGATGTTCCATTCCGTCTTTTCTCTCTTCTCCGCGGCGCTGGTCCTGGGACTCTACGTTTTCATGGTGCCGAATGTCGCTGATCCGCAAGGAGGGGGCACTGCGATCGAGCTTTTCGATGACATCGACTGGCAGAAGGTGGGCACCGAGGGCCTTACCAATTACATGGTCCCGCACGGCAGTCAACCTTTCTCGCTGTCAGATGAGCCTGCTGTGAACTTCATCCGCAACGGGGGGACGGTGTACCTCCGAGGGATGCCCATTCAAGGCGGATATCAGTCTGCACGACGCGTTCTGCTGGACTATGCCGGGTTGTTGAGAGACGCTGGCAAATGGAGCGTGCGCAAGTTTTCTTATGTGCTTCACATCATGAGTGATGTGTTAATGGATGTAGAATGAAGCGTCGAGTGGCCACTGACAAGGTGCCTGAATTGACTTGCCCAGGTCAGTCACAGTCACTCACAAGCCTAGCCGAAGACGCTCCGATGCAGTGGCATTGATCAGCCGGCTGAACAATGATCACTGGTTTCACGAGCGCACAAAGAGTCACTTTGCTTCAAAAGTGGTTGCAATTATAATCCAAGCTTCTGTACAATACAAACAGGGCAGATGCCCAAACAATATCATACCCCATGAGAACACGAATGGAATTATTGAATCTTTTTCCACTTGTTCAGACCCAAGACCGATTTCTGACCCTCTCCTTCAAAAGCTCCAGCTCCTCCTTGGAGACCACGAGACCTTTCAGCATTTTCTCATCCGCCAACTCCCCAACATCAGGCATCGGATGATGATGCTCCCCGGCCAACACGACCCTCGAACACCCCCTCTCCGGTCTCCCTTCGGCAAACCACAACCCTTCCCCTCGATCCTCATCCCCACCACCACAGCTGCTAATCGTACTGGTGGTACTCGCGCGCCGCACCTGCAAATGCTCTGCCTCGCCTTCCCCTTCCACCCCGACCACCACCGGCAGGGGGCTTTCAGTACCACCCACCCACTCCCCCTCCTCACTCTCACTCTGCCCCCCCACACTGCCCCTGCCCCTGCCACTCGCACTGCCCGTCGCACCGCCCGTCGCACTGTCAGTCGCACTCCACCTCCGCCACCCCCCATTTCCACTGCTGCTGCCGCTGCCGCCGCTGCGATCCTCGCAGAAATCCCCCGTGAATTTCGCCACACTAATCCCATTCCACCGCGCATGCGGCATGTGCAGCACGTCGCGCAGCACGAGCGTCGTCGTGCGCGCGTCGTCGGGCGCCCGCCGCACCCGCAGCTGCACCGTCCCCACGCCCAGCACCCGCTGGTTGGCGATCTGGCACGGCGCCCGGCGGTACGTCGCGAACGAGGCCCGGTTCTTGGCGAAGTGCGTGTTGCTGCTGGCCGGGAGGAGGAGCCAGTCCCAGCATCTCGCCGTTGAGGCTTGTTGGTGGTTTCGGGCGCGGCGGGTGGGTTTCCGGATTCTGGTTGGGGCTGGTTGGGTTCGCTGGGAGGTATATTGGTGGTTGTTGTTGTTGTTGTTGTTGTTGTTGGGTTTTGAAGGGAATTGGGATTGGGGTTGGGACTGGGGAGCTGGGGTTGGGGCCATGCTAGATGCTGATGTTTGGGTGGGTATCGAGCTGCGGTAGTGTGTTGTTGTTGGTGTTCTTGTATACGTTGGCAGGTGGGTTGGTGGTTCTCAATGAGTTAAGGTAGGTATCGAGGGAGGAGGTTGTTATGCGTTCGTGGAGTGTAGTTGGGTATGAGGTATGATGTAGTACAGTATATTGTAGGTATACGAGTGCAGTGAGCGAGTGAGAAGTATACCAGTATGTATACCAAAGATGGAGTATCTACTTTCCTAGGATTTTGAACAAGGGGATATGTGCAAAAGTAGGTTGAAGCTGGCCTACTTCTAAGTACAGAGGGAAAGGGTCGGGGTGGATCAACCAGCAAGGGTCTGGTCTGGTCTGGTCTGGTCTGGTCTGGTCTGGCGGTGGTGGCAAACCCACCCTCCCAATTCGGGAAGAGATCCCTTGTCTTTCATTCACATCACGACGTGACTCCTTACACGAGTCCTCATCAGTATCGAGGGGGGATATCGGACCTATACATGTACACGTCCTCAATTGTCATCTTAATATCGAAATCTAGTGGTTTGTCCAACGAGCCCCTTTTCGTTGCTGAGATGTCTACGCCAGTTGTTTCACCTCGAAAGTCTTGACGTCAGCTGCGATGGCGAACCCACCCAAGCTGGCTGAATACGGTTGCGGGGAGGCAATGCCGCTTTTTGACAGGAGACCCGATTTGGCGTTTTGTTTGGGTCCTTCCACCACATCCCGAGTAGGAAGAAAATGCCTAAGGAATAAGTTCAGGAATAAGAGATAAGCAATAAAGCATGGCTGTAAGGCTTGGCTGCCAATTCCTTTGTAAGACTATCCGTTTATTCTTCCATCACTTCCATCGCTTGCTGTATAGCCTGAGTTTATGTATCTACAACTGGTTTCGCCTTATCTATAGACATGTACCACTCTACCCTCCCTAGTAAAGCATTTCCTTCACCATCTTCCCAATGGCCAAACTACTGGTCAATCCAGGGCTCTCAATGCCCAACAGATTGATAAAACCCGGGAATCCTTCCTCCTCCTGGATCTCAAAGTCCTGCCAGACTTTCGATGAGCCGAAGGAGGAACCGCTGTCCTTATTCAACTTGGGCCGGATTCCACAGTACGACACACTGATCGCGGTGACATCCACGTTCGGAAGATATTTCTTGATCAGAGGCAGCGCCGGCTCGAGCCGGGCTGGGTTGGGCGCCAGGTCATCCGGGCTATCCACCCACTCGGAGTCGGGGCCGAACCGGATCTGGCCGCCCATGTCCAGAGTCAGGTGGATGCCCAGGCCGGCCTGCGCCTTCGTCACGGCGGGGTACACCAGCACGGAGGTCTTGGGGAACGAGGCCGCGTACGAGAGATAGGTCCCCTTGGCGTAGTGCATCGTGCGGTGCCGCTCCGCGGGCAGCAGCATGTTGCTGACCGCACACGCGCCGAGGCCGGCGCTGTTCACCACCGTCTCTGCCGTGATGGAGGTCTCCGCCCCGTCGGCCGACACCGCCGTGATCTCGTAGCCCTGGCCGGGGCCCAGGTGCCGCAGCCCCGTCACCCGCGTCAGGAACGCGCAGTCGCCGCCGCGGTGCTCCAGGTCCCCCTGCAGGTACGTGATCAGGCTGTGGCTGTCGAAGATGCCCGTCGTCGAGCTCTCGAGCACCCCCGCCAGCGCCCGCACCTCGGGCTCCCGCCGCTCGATCTCCTGCCGGCTCAGAAACCGCGTCGGCACCCCGATGCGCTGCGCGTGCTCGTGCATCCGCTCCAGCGAGTCTCGTTCGGTTTCGTCCTGCGCCACCAGCCATTTCCCCGTGTTGCGGTACGGGAGCCCCTGTCGCTGCAACAGGTCGTAGAGCATCTCCTTGCCTTGGATACAGAGCTTGGCCTTGAGGGTGTCGGTGCCGTAGTATAGTCCTGCATGGATGACCTAGCCCGTGTCAGCACTCGAGGATATGACTCTTTCTCTATCTTCCAGCCCCTCAACCCAAAGCCCCCTTCCATTGCTCCCTCCCCTCAATGTACACAATGCACCAGCACGACCAACAAACCCCAAACCCCAACCGATACATCTCTGCATCTCTGCATCTATATCTGGAATATCTCACCTCAGAATTCCGACTACTCGTCTCCGTCCCCGGCGCATCATGCCGCTCCAGCAAAATCGTCGACGTCCCCTCGCGACCGGCTAATTCGCGCGCAACGGCGAGTCCAACCACTCCACCGCCTATGACCTTTCGAAGAAGACATGTATCAGCCGATTTCCTTCCAAGTGAGTGGGTGTCTGGACTTACCGCATGAGTGACGTCGGCGCGGGCAGCGCCCGTGCTGGAGAAGCCGCGCCGGCGCAAGAGAGGGAAAGGGAGGCTTCTGGTGAAGAGCCGGGGAGTTGTCGTGGCCATGGAATTAGTCGATCAAGTGATGAGGCACAAAAATCTGATCAACACTGCGTGCGCTGGAGGCCGCAGAATCAACGCATTTGGCGTAATGGATCGTAGTTGGACAGGATACCGAGCGATACAAGTGACTTTGAAGTACTGTGCCTAGGTTTGGGGGGTGAGAAGGGGAGCGCGACGGCGCGCCGGGATGAGTTGCCCCTCGGGTCGGCCCCGGGGGTCCGATTTAGGCATCTGATAACCAGCTGGGTAGCCCGCGCGGCGATAAGTCGATAAGGGTGTGTGGCTGGGTAAGGCCGGGAAATACAATGCGGAGGGAAGCCCGGGCTAAATTCCAATGTAGCTGCAAGCCATTGATGAACTAACGCAGACTGCTTTTCTTCATGAAAGTGCGGCAGTGGTTAGAGCCCCTCCGAAATAGGAAGGTATTTTACTGGCCTCCCCGGTCTGGCCTCAGGCAAGACTAGAACAACCGAGGTGCAAATGGTTTTATGGTTTATGGCACGGTAAATAGTAAGTAGTGGTATATACTAGAGTCTAGGATACGCTTGAGATTATGCATATGGAAGACCAATCGATGCACCCCAGAAAAGGAGATAAATGCAACAAAGGATACGATTGATTGGTTCATGTATCAAGACCGCTTCCCCACGTTCTTTAACATCTCGTCCAAATGCTGGCTGAAGTCAGTAGGAGCTCAGAACTACTTTCAATGGAAGATGACATACCTGTTTCTGCTCAATCGCTAATTTACCTTGGGTATCCTATTTGTCTGTCAGCATAGTTACCCTTCGAAGAATTGAAGGTTCCTTACACTAATTATAGCCAGAACAAGCGAGTAATTGTTGTAAAGAAATCTCTCCCGTCTCTTTGCATCACCGCCGATACGGCTGAGCTTCGTCAGAAGGTTGTCAAACTCAGCTGTCAAGCGCTTCAAGCTGTTGGCCACGGGTTCATCATCTCCTGCATCACTGCTGAGAACCAATACCCCATGCAGCAGCTGGCCAAACCGCTGCGTGAGGAAATGAGGCGCTGACGACTTGTTCAGATCGTCACCCCCGGCCAAGGACAGGGCGGATACCGCACTACGACCCGTATTCGCGGCCACTCGTTTCAATGATTCGCATTGGGTGTCCATGATGACCTGGAATCGCGGCCATAACTGCATGTTCACTCCGTTGATATAAGAGTCGGCAACGGGGACCTTGCGACGCTGCAACTCAAAAGCGGCGTGCTGGTTTAATCGAACGCAGATCAAGACCCCCAGCGCGTCCGTTGTGTGTTCGATCAGCTGCTTTGTCAGGGTCTGCCCCAAACCAAAGACTGGTTCGAAGATCTCGACCGCTTTGCGCGAAATTTGCTGGAAAGTTAATGTCGAGAACATCTCGGTCATGAAGGAGTATTCGGCAGATACATTATCCACAACGGCAAGATTGAAATTGCGGAATGGCACTTCAAGGCCATGGAAGGAGTTATCTTCCTCTGCTAGATAAGAAGAGATGGCAATCTGAGCACCAGCCCGCAAGATGTCTACCCTCCTTCCTAGGGAAAATGGGTCGTGTGCTGCAGATCCTGCGCGACTGCCGGCAACAGCAGAGCCTAGAATTGTCAGTAACATATTGATACAGGATGCCCCATTCGGCTTACCTGTTTTGTGAGCTGACGGGTCTCCTCCTAGAACCTCATTCCGATCACTGGGGTAAACCTTGATCGACTCGAGCGCTTGACGATATCGTGTGAAGTGCGACAAATAGTACCATCGCATAGTGTTGATATAAGCTTGTGTGATTTGCCCCGTAAGTTCTGGGTGGGCCCTGGAGATATAGCTGTATAGATCTTTGAATTTCACCAGTCGCTGCTGCTGGAGGATCTGAGCATTGATGTTGGGAGACCGTAGCGCTCGGATTTGAGACACCAGGTAGTCCCTGATTCTTTCCACTGCCTATGGAAAGGTCAACCTCAGCGTATGACACGTGCACAAGGGCAATACTGACCTTGTTCTTGATGTCCGTGAGAAGCGGCCGTACGTCCTCGACGGATTTTGTGCTGCTAGAGCCCAAGGCTTTGGCCTCAATGCTTGCCGAGCGAGTTTCCATCTCATTGAGCGCCTTGACCCAATTCTCATCGATCGGTCCCTCGGCAATCAACTTCACTGTTTTGGGGGAGATACTGATCTCCTCCACAGCAGGGCCAAGGAGCTGTTCAACATTGCGTCGGTTTTCCAACATTGCAGTCAATTGAATTGAGCGAGACTGCAGAGTCTCGATCTCTGCCGAAACAGCCCCGAGTTCATTCTGGAAATCGTTCAAATATGTCTCCATCGAGCTCGAGACTTCGTCACAACTGGTGATTGCCGAATGTAGATCTTGAAACTTGTTCTGTTCTCGTTCGAATTGCTGAACGGTTTGAGCACCGAGATCAGTGCTGATGATTCGTCTAGGTTCATCCTTCTTGGAGACAAAATCCTCTAAGCTCAGCCCTTGGAAGTCAATGTCTTCCACGAGTTCCGCAAGCTTGAAGTCGGAGTCAACATCAGGAGATGAGTCCCGGTCGGCATTTTGCTTCCCCAGAATGCCATTCAGAACATCGAGGGGGTCAGCAACATCGGAAGGGCGGGATCTTGCAGCGATTTGTCTCAACGGCGGTCTGTCACCGCGTGCGGTTGCGGGAAGGGAGGTGGTCGAATCACTGGGAGTCAAGAGGACGGATAAGGAGGAAGTTTGTCGACTGGGTCCGGCACGATTCTTTTGTATGTTCGGCGACAAGCGAGAGGATGTCCTTCGGGGGGGATGAGGGGAGTTGCTGCGACTGTCAACCTGGGGGCCCGAGGGAGTCGAATGGCCAGCAATGCGGTCTAGCCACATCGTAGAAGGCCGGCACGGAGAAGGGTGCGGATACCGGACAGCTTCCCGGACCTCATTGAGGGGGGAGGAAAGAGAGGGGAGAGGTGAATCAAAGGGAGAAAGGTTCCCCAAGAGGTAGAATTGAGTTGATAAAGACGTGAGAGGAACGGTGAATGCCACCCAGCACCCGGTGAGAAGGAGAAGGAGAGAAGAGAGACCAATGTCCGAAGTGGAGTTGCAAGCACCACCGGGGAAGTAAGAGTAAGTATACGGAGAGCTTAAGATAAGCCAGGGCGAGATGCTACGGTGACCCACAGCAACCACGGATGTGGTTTCTCCGACTCTAGCCCCAAAGCAGCCTAGCGACCACAAAACCCCGCCACAACAAGTGCCTTTTTTTCGCAGTCCATTTGTCGATTTCTTTTCGCCTGTTCCCCCTCTCTGCCTTCCATCCATTTTTCTCTCCTTCTCCTCCTCACTCCTCAGCGTCCTTTTTCCTTCCACTCTCTCTCTTCAGGTTTTCCTTGCATATACCTTCAAATCCATCACCATGTCTGACGAGGTACGTTATGCCCGCTTCAACATGCCCTGGTTCCCGATACCAAATTCGACATCTTTCATAACTGCAACTGCAACTGCTGGGCTTCCGGACTTCTGGGCTTCTGGAAGCCTTGCATCGTGCACCCCTTTCACCCCCCCACCTATATGTCCATTCGTTCCTGCAGGCAATGCATCATATCTTCCGTCTCTCGATCATACATGGTCGCCGTCTTATCTATGATTGACCTATCACTGACTGACCGCTGTTCTGCAGCACCACGAGACCTTCGAGTCCGCCGATGCCGGCGCCTCGATGACCTTCCCCATGCAGTGCTCTGCTCTGCGCAAGAACGGTCACGTTGTCATCAAGGGTCGCCCCTGCAAGATCGTCGACATGTCCACCTCCAAGACTGGCAAGCACGGTCACGCCAAGGTCCACCTTGTCGCCATTGACATCTTCACCGGCAAGAAGTACGAGGATCTGTCTCCCTCCACCCACAACATGGACGTCCCCAACGTCTACCGCAAGGAATACCAGCTCGTGAGTGATTCAACGTGATGCGGAATAGTACAGTCACTGACACTCCACAGCTCGACGTCACTGACGACGGCTTCCTGTCCCTGATGGATGAGGAGGGAGGCACCAAGGATGATGTCAAGCTTCCCGAGGGTGAGGTTGGTGAGAAGATCGAGCGTATGTTCAAGGAGGAGGAGAAGGACTGCAGTAAGTGGAAATTCTATTTATTTCATGAATCTCAATCCCCAATCTAACCATACCCTACAGACGTCACTATCCTCACCTCCATGGGTGAGCAGTGCTGCATGGATGTCAAGGAGGCTCCCCAGAGCAAGTAAACACCTAATCGTGCTCACGGATCTTGTGACTGCCCTGTCAGCTTTTCTGTGTTCCAAAATGGCCTTGCTGTCTTCTTCCATGTGTCCGGTCGGATAAGACACATGGTCACGTTACGACATAATCTGCTTCAATATAAACTTGGGTATGTGAGCCAGTGGCGCTAGTCACGTTCACTTGGCAGCATTAATCGTGCTCTGTCAGAGGAACAGCTCTTGAAATCAGCACCGTCACGATAGTTTTACGAATAAAAAATCTATTATTGTTCCAACCAGGTTTCGCGCTGTAATTGTAGCTTTTACATATCTCCGTAATCACCTCCGTAATCACTTCGACGTATTTTGAAAGTGATTTGAAATCATAAGTCTTGGTTTGACTAGGTCTCGGCGAAAGAAATCGTTGCCTTTAGTCTTTAGAAGACTATAAAGTGCTGTGGATACTGGCTAACTTATGTCACGGGTTGAGGTACATTGAATGGTTGCGACAAGGGGGGAAAAAATCTAATCAGTACGGGAAACTCATCTTACCATTCGACATTGACCCGTATCTGAGGGACCCAGGTCCTCCGTCACTTCCTCACCTCCCCCTGTGACCACAAGAATGAAGAGTACTGCCCTGGATGGAATACATCACACGAGGGGTCTGTGGACAGGAAGGGTGCCGTGAAACGCGGTATTACCTTGACAATGGCCTCTGGTTTTGTAGGCGGGGTCATCAGCAGGAGGTATGAGATGATCCTGACTTGCCTTCACAACCCCACCTTTAAGCGCACTGCTGTTGCCGATCAGACCACCACGCCATCATCGTCTAGAATACTGACGCTATTATGCCGGTAGGGGCGACAAGTGGAAGCGGATGCAGACGATTTTGGAACTCAAGGTCGAACGAGTCGCATAAAGAAAGCGGCGGTCGAAAAAGCCCAAAGGAGTAAGCATTCACAGACGACGGTGGACCTCAAGTCATGCATTCCTAACATCAGGCAGCTTACCGGGGTCGTCAGGCATCTCGTCTGTTTCTGCAAGTCTATCAATTGATTCTCTGGAAACAATCTTACACTTTGGTCCAGAGCCGCGGCTTTCCGCCAGAGTTTGAGGTATGCCTTCAAGTGCACTGGGCACTGCACACGCTTTTCCTTCCCCAATCCGGATATACCCGTATTCACCGTCTGTATGCGTATGCGACTAACCGGGTCAACATCTAGAATGTGATCCGAGACCTATGGGCGCTCCATCTGGATACCTTCGCGGACCAGATCAAGGAGCTGTCAGAGTTGGATGATGAACCGCGATTCTTCAGCTCTCAGCCGGCCTCCAGCTTCGATGAGCCTCCAGAGGCGAAGCTCGGTACCACGCAGACGAAATGGCCTCGACTGATCGATAGTGTGGCCTTGTGCTATATTGCCGCGCTGTTGATGAGGCTTCCTGTGAGCATTGAGGATTTTCATCGGTAACTCCACCCTGACAGCTGGCTCCGTTATCGTTCATATAGTGACCTGGGCGCGATATAGGATGGCTATAAGGGGAGAAATGCCCTTTATCAGAATCATCAAAGATATTCCCCGCGAGATGCGAGATAGACTCCCACCGCAATTCATCGCCATTCTCGAAACTACGGTAAGTCCTTGCTGTCATCATAAACAGAGTGTTGTTTATGACCTAACCGTGAGATAGAAATTGATTCAGCCTGAGCATCTTCATGCAGCCGTGGCGGATCTCCTTTCGTACTATCACCATCGATTTGATATGCAGTTTCCGCCTTTGAACTGGCCCTTCTTGCTGTACAGATACATAAAAAGGCTTGCGCTGCCGAGTGAGTGGGACCTTGCTAGCATGTTGCATTGCATCCTAACCATGTGTGTCTAGTCGACATCTACCCTGCCGTCAAAAGGCTACAACACTTACTGGGTTTCTCTTTCGCATACCCCACGGGTACAAATGGCAGGAGAAGACCACTTCAATTACCGGAAGTACAAGTGGTTGTCCTGATTGTCATTTCTACCAAGCTTCTATTCCCTTTCGATGACTACAACAGATACCCTCTTTCTTCGAAGGAACCTTCTGTTCAGGTCATTGACTGGGTGCTTTGGGCGCAAAACCAAAGGAATTATGACCGTGAACGGACTGCTGGCGGTAAGCTGGGCAAGGGAAATGAGATCTCGGTGACTGAGAAGGACATATTGAGCATGACCCCGTCCCAGATGGATGAGTATATGGATTGGTACGAGAGCTCCTGGCTCGACCACAGCAAAGGTAACTCAGGTCTTGAATTGTTTTTCTTCAGGGCGTCTAGACTAACTTCGACCTAGCACAAAATCCATTGGCCAGTTTCTTCCCGGTCAATGTCAATGCAAGTGAGAGCCAGACCGCCAGCGCTTCAGTAGAGGGGAATGATGCGGAGGCTCTGCTTTCGATGCTGCGAACCTCTACGAGTCAGCTGAAATCAACCAAAGTCATCACCGGGGAGAGTATCGATACACCCCGACCAGGCTCCGCCTATGCGCGCTATCGAACGGAGGCCGATCTTCCTGAGACGGCAAGGCCCTTCTTCGAGACTACTGCCAAAGTAGCTGGAATCTCGCTCTCCACTCTTGTCAGGGCGGTGTCTCAGGCGGAACACAAGATAACCAGATGGCTGGAAGAGCACCGACGGGTCGAAGCGATCAAAGATACGTTGGACACGGACGTCTCTCGAGACACTAGCGAGATGGATGATCAAGATATGTCTGGGTCTGGAGAAGGAGAATAATGAGATGTACATCTACAAGTGCGAATGCAGATGCGTGGACTGTGCTTCTTTGGTTAAGGTGAAAGAGAACACAGTGTGGAAGCCTAGGCCTGTCCATATAGTTACCAAGGGCCAAGGCTCATTTCAATGGAGAGAATCCGATTTCAATCACCATGTCACAAGGATTGAGGAGTGGTGGGCATGACGGCTGCAGTATTGAGGAATATCGACCAACCAGGATGCAATGGTACAAATTGCATACCCGCAACCTTGATAAAACGAAAGTAACTACGCGTGCCAAATAAAGAAACCAGCGAAATCCGTCCGATGATGTAGTCTATGGATGATCGATGGGTACCGTATGGTAAGGACTAAGGACTATGGAGACATGCGGAGGGGCTCCCCGAGCGGAACAGACTGCCCTAAACCCTGATCACGTGCGAAGCCCGTCCACCTCCTGCTAAGCGAGAAATGGTGAAATTGACATCGCCTCTTCCGACCGACCCATTCAGCGAGATCGTCAGCCAGCAACAACGAAAACCGCAGCCAGTACGTATAGCACTATCATGGTCAAGAGGGAGATATATTCAAGTCTGGGAAATCGCAAAACTAACATGCCGTTTTTTCCGCGCTCGTACAGTGCAGATGTAGGTCTTTCCCAAAGCAAAAGTCTTGAACCGCACGATTACTCCCAATGCCCTACCACGCAACCCGATCTCGAAAAGAAAAGAAGCCGGAAACACTTGGACGACATGACATGATGGAGGAATTTTCAGAGAGGGAATCAAGTCGCTGACCAGTGGTTCGTTTTTGAATTCTATAGTTTCGTCAAGACCCTCACGGGTAAGACCATTACCCTCGACGTCGAGTCGAGCGACACCATCGACAACGTCAAGACCAAGATCCAGGATAAGGAGGGCATCCCCCCGGATCAGCAGCGTCTCATCTTCGCTGGTAAGCAGCTCGAGGATGGCCGCACCCTGAGCGACTACAACATCCAGAAGGTATGAAGCGACTCTTCTCCGAAATATGATCTTTTTGCGCACATCGGTTCAGACGTTTGTGTTCGCTGCGCTTGGAGTCTCGGTTTTTTTGTTTTTCTCGAGTGGATTGGGATGATGTTCTGGGTTATTCGATATGGAAAGCTACGGTCGCCTTGCGTCAATCTTTGGATACGGGTATTTGTTCGGTTGATGATGGGGGCCTGATTGTGTCAGGTCCTTCGGGACCGCATCGCCTTCACATACCATCATATCTGGAGAATTATCACTCTCGGAACCCTACCCAGCGCTGCGAATCACGAACGTTCCGATCAACATGTGCATTCGGAAGGAATAACGTCAGCTAACGCAATCATCGTCAAATAGGAGTCCACCCTTCACCTCGTCCTCCGTCTCCGTGGTGGTATCATCGAGCCCTCCCTCAAGGCCCTCGCCTCCAAGTACAACTGCGAGAAGTCTATCTGCCGCAAGTGCTACGTACGTTCCCCACCCATCCCTTTCTGGATCAACATCCCAGCGGATACCTTCTACCTTCGCCGCGCAACCGACCGAATCTATTTCTGACATCTCCCCCCCTAGGCTCGTCTCCCTCCCCGTGCCACCAACTGCCGCAAGAAGAAGTGCGGTCACACCAACCAGCTCCGCCCCAAGAAGAAGCTCAAGTAAACGATTCTCCTGTTACGGTTTTTCTGCGTTGCTGGGGGAGGAAAGCGCTGCTGGGGTTGTTACGACCGGATTGCAACGTAGGGTATTACACGGCGTTGGAATGATAAAACATTATGGCCGAAGTCAAATGTCCATAGTTGGCTGCTCGGAAGAAGTTGCAATCGAAATACAATTGTAAAATTCAAATTTCCTTGGGTCCATTTTTGAATTATTGTGAGGGGAGAAAGTAGGAAAGATACACTCCATACACGCAGTGTGCTTTCGCTTTGGGAAAGTTGCAATGAAACAAAAGACAACAAGAAAGCATTCAACGTTTGTCACAGGCGACATTTCTGGATACGTCTTTTCAGAAAAGGGATCGATCATGGACATTTGACATAGGTGCTACCTGAGCACAAGTGTCTGAACTGGGGTCTAGACGCGGGCCCTTTTTCTGCTTTTGTGATAGAAGTGGAAACATATAGGGTCACAAATGACGCCGTGTTCTCCTTTTCGTCTTGCTTCCCCAGCTCTCCCTCCAAGCCTAGAACATGAACATTTGCGCCTTGCCATCATTGTTCTCGTCGCCGTCGCTCTTGTTCTTCGAGACCGGGCTTCCGTGACTGCATTTACATTTATGACCAGCAATTAGTAGAAGTTCCATTGTGTCATGGGACCCAAGATCTGTAGAAAAAGATCCGGAAATGGGGGGAAGGGAGAAACTCACGCAAAGAACAGGATCTTAATCGCCAACGCAAAGCCGGCATGCAGCAGGACGACCAAGACCAGCAGGATCTTGCTGGCCTTGGCGTCGGTGGCGCTGAGCACGGGGTAGAGGTTGCGCAGGAGGAAAAAGACGGACCAACCGAAGCCGACGCCGACGAGGGCCCAGTTCAGCGCGGTGAGGGGGCTCCAGCTGACAAGGGCGACGGCGATCCAGACGAGGTTGGAGTAGCCGTAGAGCGCCCACGCCTCGACGAGGTCGGCGCTGGAGCTGCCGAACCAGCGGAGCGCGCCCCAGAGCGCGATCGGGAGCACGCCCGTGTACCCGTACACCAGGCCCGCGGCGCCGGACAGCAGCGTGAAGTCGTAGGCGAAGTGCGCGTCGTCGTTATTGCTCAGCCACTGCGAGATCGTGCCCGTCAAAAACAGAATCACCACCACCGTCGTCGCGATCCAGAACGGCCCGTACAGGTCCGGATTCCCCTCCAGCACGTCCAGAAAGTTGTTGCGCGGGTACAGCGTCGCCACGCACCGCCGCAGCACCTCGTTCGTGTCCACGTCGAAGAACTGCGCGTAGTAGTGCACCGTCCACCACGTGTGCTTCGTCGGCGTGCCCCCCGGCGACCGGTCCCGCCGGCCGCGCGAGGTGCTGTGGTCGCCGCCGCCGCCGCCGCCGCTGCCGCCTAGGAATGGGGTCGAGTCTTGTTGGATTTTGGCGGTGCGGGGGTCGTTCTCGAAGTCTGGAGTTTGGGGAATAGCTGGTGAGCTGATGTTTTTGGTTTGGGGTTGTGGGATATTTGGTGTGCGATTTGGCTTACTCGAACGGTGGAATTCAAGGTCTTCCTGAAGGTCGGTGTGGCCGAGGTCGCCCTGTTCATTTGGTTACAACGGCATGAGCTGGGTTTCCCTGGGATGATGGGCGATTTTCTTCGGTAGTGCATTGCTTACCTCGGCGTCCACGTCGACTACCACATCGTAACCCTGGTTTGCCATCTTGGAGGGATCTGGGTTAGATGAATTGACAAGGGAAAGGTGGCTCTTTGTGGTGGTGCAGGTTGCGGGAGTTTGTTGCAACTGAAGAGTACACATCAGCGAACGAGCGGCTCGGGAAAGCCACGCACCAGCCACCAGATGTGGAGCTGGGCCTCCATTCCGCCCGCTGCTTGAAACCACTCGGCTACGTATCACCGTCCGCATGGACAAGATGGCGAAATCTACTTCGTGGTCATGCTTGATCTTGTGCCTTAGGAGATGATGGGCCATATAATCACTTTTGTCATTTATACACTCATGTGCGAAAGTTCTATGCCAAGGGGGCTATTAGTACTGTATACTATACAGCTCTAGATACAATCATCATAGACATTCCATCCTCCTCTAAAGATATTCAGATGAGAAGAGATGACACTAAGGAGTTAGTCACAGATAGCCACGATGCTGCAACGTCGATTTGAGTCGACCCAGATAGGACCAGATGGTACTGTCGAGTCCCTTGCGTCTTATATAGATCGACATCGCCCCGATCAAGACGGTGACGGCCACCGAACCGATTGTTCTCCTGTGGTTCCAAAGGAAGGCAACTGCCTTCTCTCTGCTCTCCTCGTAGCGTAGCTGCCGTGTTTGCTGTTTGAAATATCTAAGGGCTTCATCTTTGCTATGAGTAGGCACAAGTCCCCTGGATGTCTTGAGGACGCTGCATGATGGGACCTGCTTCCAAGCCCCGAATGGCAGCGATTCCGGCGGATAGTCTTTGAAAAGCCGGACGGCAGATAGAATCAGCCCGTCAAGGTCTAGAGGATTGGGTAATTTTGATAGGGTGAAGTGGAGCATCTCTGGCTCTTCTTCGGGAATTCCAAGCAGTTCTTCCCTGCGGGAGAGAATGATCGCTGCGAAGAGGTATACCGACACCACGGGTTCCTCCGCCAGCAGGAAATCGAACAGGCGAGCAATGTCGCTATACTCCTGGATATCATGCGCATACAAGGTCAAAGTCGCCGCGAGGGCAAAGAAGGGTTGGATCTCGGCAAGGTGATGGCGTAATGACGAGTCGGCCAGCTCGATAATCGCTGGCAGTAATTGTAAGTGTTTCAAGGCCGGAGAAAGAGTCGGGAGCATGTAGTCTCGAATCCTTAGGAGTGAGATCTGTGCGACAGCAGGAGCGGCCTCATGGCCGCCAAGCACAAGGTAGAGCACTTGCACGATATCATGGTACCCTTGAAAGTAGCACAGCATTGGATATTTCCGCAAAACTTGCTTGATGAGTTGAGAAAGCTCATCTTTCTTCGTCGAGATCTCCTCATCGGAACCTATTCCAGTGGTTAGATGGCGAGGTGCTGGGTTGGTCGAGGGAAAGCATACCATCAGGATAGTAGACGAAAGACCGATTTACATCTAGCTGGATCTGCTCCTCGTCTGCATGCGGTGGGAGGTCTTCCCACTCTGTGAAGTCGTGATTAGACTCTCTTCGATCGCACTGAAGTAGAATGGGCCCTGGACAGGTCGGATGTCAGTGCACGTAAGGCAGCGTTTCGAGGTTACAGGGACCTACAAGCCACTCGTCTAACATCGTCATTTAGGAAACCACCTTCAGAAGTTGCATAGGAGACCAGTGCGTCAAAGTCACGCAGGTCGCATGCTTGGCGGATAGCGTTCGCCTTTTCAGTTGCACGGGCCTCATTCGTCTCATCAAATGACGAGTCAGTCGTATGCAGAGATTCCTCAGTTACTGTGCTGTTCTGCTCCTTCTCGTCGACCATTTCCGGGTCGCCCGCCGGCTCGTTGATCTGGGACTGGTGAAGATCCATTATTGCCGGCGCAGGCAATGGGATGCGGTGGCCAGCCTCGTCCAGGAACTCACCGTGCCGTTTGAGGCTGAAGGTGGACAAGGATGTTGTATGGAGACGAGCTCAGGAAGGACAGACGGGGTTCGTCCGGTAATGTGCTAAGGCGATTATCTATAAATCCACCTTAATGCGCACTAGGCAAGATCGGCAAATGGAGGTACTTTGTATGCAGATGACGATCGAACCTCAAGTCATGTCGATAAGTCGGCTTATTGTCAGTCTATGTTTGAGCAAAAAGAACCCTACAGTCCCAGCCTGATGCCATTGAGTACTAGAATAAAGAAGATAGTTGGAAGAAATGTTCCAAGGGAAAATAGAGAAGTGGTCTTGACAGCCGCGGAAGTGGCTGCTATCGAGTCCCTAAGGAGCTGTTTTGAAGCCTTGCAGCCTTGCAGCCTGTTGGCCTAAGGCTGCACTTTCTCTACTCCGCCCTGGCACGCACCCGCCGACCGCCCAAAGAGGAAGTAAGGGAAGCCGCAGGCATCAAACAACTAATGATCAATGATCCGCTTCGCGTCAATCCCTCCGGCAAGCTGTGCACATCACGTCACTATCTTCACCCTCGTCATTGATAAGCTCACTCTCAGGCTGAACAAATAAATAGAGCCTACCATCATCAATCGATCGAATTGATTTCTCCCGAATCTGTCAGTTATAGCCCTGATCTGGCCAGGAGACTGAGCGCACTCCTTCACCATGCGTGCCTGAAAGCACAGCTACAAGTTTGGAGGTAGCGAGCGGCCTATGGCATCATACCTACCAGAACTAAACATACTTACCCGCTAGTCGATTCTCCCACAATCTGCCCGTGCTGGGATTTCGCGGTTAGCAACTGCAGCCAAAACCGTGAGGCTGACGGATTCCTTAAATCTCCAGACACACTGAGATTGTCCGGATCACGGGATTACAGCTTGGGCGACACTCAATAATATTATGAGACGCTGATATCGTTTCTATTATCAGCGCGCAGCAAGCGGTGTTTGCAGACCCTTGCATCGTAGGTTTTCTTCCCCTCCCCCCACAAAGAACAGGGGTTGATCTGTTTCAGAATCAGCTCACGAATTAGTTAGAACATATTATTCCTCCTTTGCATGACGGCTATTTATGGTTCTGCAGATCGCTTCTTCCAGCTACATTTGCGGAGAATCCTCGCGCTCGCTGTCCACTCAGTATTCGGTTTTTGCTCTACTCAGTTTCAAAGTGGCATGTGGTTCCTGGACTGTATTGAGCATGGTTAAGGCAGGACCGCACAAGCCGTAGTGTCATCAATTCTGGAAGTCTCCTTCGTTTTCGTAAAGGAGGAATCTGAACCCGACAGACTCTTGAGGCCATTCGCAAAGCTTGCTCAATTTACGCCACGCCACGCCATTTTCAACCGCCTAGCTACTCTTGCCAGACAGTACTTCTGCGGCGCTTGTTATCTGATCATCCGTTGCTGCGGGCCTTTCTTACAGACCCCATGGCGCAACCGAGGATAGATCCAGGTCTAGCTGGAAATCAATCTGAAAATGCCCTGGGTGGAGAACCAATGGATATCGAAGCAGATGACATCTATGCAAAATCCCAAGCTAGAGTGGGATTACTCTCGCATACTCTAGTGCCAAGCCCGATCATACAGTGGATTCTACCTGCGCGTCTTAGAGGGAAGCATCAGAACGATGTCGTGTTCGTCGGCGAGAGATGTCTTCAGATCAAGGAAGCAGTGTCCGGTGTGCATCTTGAGGAAGTCACAAACAAGAATGATTTTGATGCGTATATCATGGCGGCCAAAGTCATCAATGTGAGCACGGAATTACCTTGGGAGGCACAAATGAAGTTGAGCGATAGTAGATCCACCATGTCAGCAGACGCAGCCACGCACAAGGACTTGCCGCCTCAGATTCTGGTACTTAGTCTCGCTTCAAGAGAGCTCACGTTCCTGTACTACTGGAATGCTGGCGAACAATTCATATACCACCATCGACCATTGCCAAATGATGTCAGTGCCTTCGAAAGGTTCGGTCGAAACATTGCTGTGGAGCCGAGGTGAGTATTCCGACCAGCAAGATGCTCAATAGACTGAGAGTTTTGGCAGATCTCGAGTTGTTGCAGTCAGTGCTTCTTCGGACTACTTTGGAGTCTTCGTCCTTAAGGAGCCTGCTGTCCTTCAATCACAGATGGCACAAAACAAACTGGACCCAATAGCAGAGGTATGCGCATGACGTTCATCAGAAACAATTTGTGGCCACTGATCGCCTTGGTGATATATCTAGGAACGCTTCTTTCGTGTCGACGGCGATATCATCTCTATGGAGTTCTTATATCCTACAAATGAGGATGGAGATAAGATCATCTTACTTCTACTCATCGCCCAGGATCAGGTCACGTATGCTGTCTGTTATGAATGGAACGCTTATGAGTCGCTACGACAAGCAGCCCCAAAAGTGACAAGAAAAGTGCTGCCGCTTGAGGACAGGCTACCTACCATGCTCATCCCCTTGACCAAGACGTCATCATTCATTCTCGTTACCACAACATCGATGGCCGTATATCAGAACAAACTCGATCCCCAAAGGCAACCAACTAGATACCCGCTTCCAGTTCCTGATCGTGCGTCTCAGCGACAACCGCTTTGGACCAGATGGGCAAGGCCTCTACGCAATTGGTTATACAACCAAAAGCACGACGACATTTATCTGTGCCGGGAGGACGGCAGGGTGTTCTATTTGAGTGTGGGCAATGAGGGCGAAGTGGAGAATCAAACTCATCTAGGACAGCTTTGCTGCGATGTTGACGCTGCGTTTGATATCTTGGATATCGGATATGAGGGCGGTGATCTACTTCTTGCAGCCGGCACGACAGGAGATGGTGGACTTTTTGTTCAGAAGGCCAGGGATCATCCAAGGTGTGTTCAACGTTTCATGAACTGGACGCCAGTCACAGACTCTGCCATCATTGGGGATGACATCGCCTCGAATTCAGGGGTTTCCGGTGATCGCTTCTTTGTTTGCTCGGCTTCTTCCTACGCGCGCGGGGCTGTGGTTGAGCTTCGCCATGGAATTGAGGCACAGAGCGGTCTAGTTGTTTCTCTAGAAGAACTAATGAGTACAACGGACATATGGATCATGTCAGACGGTATGAATGGAGGCATCTTCATATTGACTTCTGATCCAGTTTCTTCAATGCTTTTATATCTGGCAGCTGATTTTGTGGAGGAGATATCTGCTATTGATGAAAAAGACTCAGGCCTCGACTATGGCACACAGACTCTTGCCGCCGGGTGCACTGACACAGGAGCCATCATTCAAGTGACGGACAAGGCGATTCATATTGGTGCAACTTCCGAATTGTGGTCCAGTTATCGCCACGAATATGGTCCTGAGCATCACATTGCAGTGGCTGCTGTCAATGGATCCTCGTTGCTTGTTGCTGCTGCAGTCCGGACTTCACATGATGTGCACCTTCACCTCAAGAGACTCGATTCGAGCGGCGGCCAAGCCCAGTTACAAGATATTGGCCCTGCCCTGCCTATCCGCTATGACCCTGTATGTATGTCTATTGAGACACTGGGCTTTTGCACACATGTGTTCATAGGCACGGGCAATGGAAAGGTTCTGGTATACCGCGTAACAGATACAGTTTCTTTCGTGTCCGAAACAACCATTACGATTGAGGGCTCTGATGATATCTCGAAAGCCATCGACAGCCTTGCACTTATCAAGCCGATAAACGACAGATCATCTGCTAAGTACACCATGCTGTGCGGCCTTCGAAGTGGAAATCTGATCCCTTTCGAACTGATAATAGACAGCGAGATTGGTCTGTCTCCTGACGGTACGCACTCACACGCGTCACATTGATCATTCCATGCTCACTTCTTATTATGACAGCATTCAAGCAACTGGAACCGCAACGACTAGGACACACTTCGGTGAAGGTGCAAAGCAGGGGCGACATCGCCCTACTAACTTGTGGGCACGGATTCTGGCAAATATCATGCACCCAAGATTCTGTGACAACTAACTATACGACCCGAAGAGTTTGGGTTACTGACCAGAACAACGTGAGTTTTGTACTGCCCTTGAGAGATACGAATTACTAATCAAGATGCTAGCCTGCCTATCATCCGAACACAGTCAACAGTTTTTGTATAGCTGCCGTAGGGGGTCCAGGCGCAGAGGATCTTTTCGACACTCTCTTCTGCGTCGCTGAGGGACAGCTAATGATCTGTACTCTCGATCAGAAAGCGAAAGCTGTTCCAAGAAGGATTGACCTACCAGGAAGTGCTAGCAAACTCACATATTCGCGCCATTTGAGGAGTCTGGTGGTTGCATATAACCAGACCGAATATGATACGGATACAGACCCCATCCGACGCTATACTCGGCCATACATAGAGTTTGTAGACCCAGATTCGCAGCATTCCATGGCCAACACTTTGGAATCTCCCATTGACGAGAGCAGCCGTCCTTGGAGACCACAAGGAGTAGCTGGCGAGAAAATCAGCTGCATTCTAGAGTGGACGCCCAGGAAAGGTGATGAAGAATACCATTTTATCGTCATTGGTACGTCACGCAAGAACCAGCAGGACCGTGGCAGGGTCATTTTTCTTCAAGCATACCGTGATCCAACTGATCCGTCGCGGATCGAATGCAATGTGAAGCATATCCATAAGTTCGAAGGCCCGGTTTTCTCCATCGTTCCATACGGTGATTTCACCTTGATGGTTTCGACAGGCCATATGATCGTACCGCTAGAACCCAAGCTTTCTCAAAGCCAAGGTGTTCGGACAGCAAGATACAAAGTCCACTCGCCTGCGGTTCTCATGACGGCGCGTGAGCCTCATCTGTACCTTACAACATCAAGGGAATCCCTCATGATCCTCAAGGCTGGCGAGGATAAGTTGACTCTTCGTGCGCAAGACCGCCAGAAGCACGATGGTCTCTCCCACATCCATCTAGATGGCAATTCAAATCTCATCGTGACGTCCAGCAGAGGCGGTCGGGTCAGTCTCCTGACTGAGGACGGGGTCAATGAGCGCGATACCATGATGCCTTCAGCCTTGTGTGAGGCACACCTTCCCTCATCTGTCATAAGACTCGGCGCAGGGGCTAGAAAGTCCCCATTATCGTCTCAGTCTCCAGTGATCTACGGTACTGCTATGAATGGTACTGTCTATCGGCTCTTGCCGATCAATGAAAAAGAATGGCGTCTCCTTCGCCTGCTACAAAATCTATGCATCAGGGATCCCCTCATATGTCCCTTCACGCTACGAAGACAGAGACAACGCAATCCAACCAATCTGGCCGGCAACCATCCGTCTCAGATGCACATTGACGGTGATTGTTTGAGTCGCCTGTTGACGCGGGGTACTCAGGACCTCTTTCGTATGCTGCATTCCGACGATCCTTGTTCTGGACAAGCGCACAATTCGGCGGACATGATCTTTGAGCGATTCTCGGAGCTAACGCGAGATGTTCTTGGAGAGACTAGCTCTCCGGTAGATTCGGCGATAGTGTGGTTACGACGGATCCTTCAGGTCGAGTTTTAGATTCGGACCATGTGTCTTCGCTAGATAGAGCATCATGATACCGATTTTATTGTTATAATACTTTTCTTCAGTTTAATGTAGTTGGGTAGTGTTAACTAGTGAAGTGAACCTTGCAGAAACGGGACCAACTGGCGGACGCCACCCGCAACAAAGGACAGGACGGGCTCGCATATCGCATAAGCCGATCCCCACCACCGCCGGGCCCAAAATTCTTAATTACCCCAAAAGTCCTTCCCGCTCCATCGTGTCTCCAGCCTTGGACCGACCTTATCACAATCCACTTGAGAGGTGGGAAAAGGTACGTCTTCTTCCCTGCCATTCATTCTCGTCGGTTTCCCCTGCTCGTGTCTCTGGATCTTCCGAGGCTGCACTCGCCACCCGTCATTTGCTCTTCATTTTTGCCATCCCGACTGCCGCAGGTTGCGGGCCGGACAACAGGTAGCTGGCTGGATTGCTCGTGCGCGCACACCTCCATCAGACTCTTCCGGGCGAGCAAACCGGTCGGATTTGACTTTCTTACTGACGTCTGTTCTCCTTACCAGGTTCATTTTCAACGTAACCCTCCCTACATAACCTTTCAATATGGCACCCAAGAAGAAGGGAAACAAGAGACAGGAAGAGGACTGGGAGGCCGATCTGGGCGAGTCGGCTCCCACCGCCGCCTCTCCTCCTGCTGAGGACGCTGCCGCCGCTCCCGCTGAGGAGGACAATGGCATGGGCGGTGGTCTGCTCGCCGCCCTCCGCAAGAACAAGGCCAAGAAGGGCAAGAAGGGCAAGCCCGTCAACGACTTCGTCGAGGGCGAGGATGCCGCCCAGGAGACCAACGACGCGGCCAACGACTTCGCCAGCAAGCAGCCGGAGGAAGGTGGCTTCGATGATGAGGATGACGTCTTCTCCGGAAAGGCCAAGCCCAACAAGAAGGCTGCCGCCGCCGCTGCCGCCGCCGCCCCGGCGCCCAAGGATGCTGGTGATGATGGTGAAATCCGTGTGAAGTCGAAGAAGGAGAAGGAGAGGGAGAAGAAGGAGAGAGAGAAGCAGCGTAAGAAGGAACAGGTATGTCTATACGGCTTTGCTGTTGCGGCGGCGCGAGATGTGTTCTCGAGCTTGTTTTTCTTTGTGATGGATGCACTTGAGTCTGACACTTTCTTGATTTCCTTTTCATTTATAGGCTGCCAAGAAGAAGACTACTACCCCCGCTGAGACCAAGGCTCAACCTACTAAGGCTGAGCCTGTGAAGGAGGAGGCCGCTGCCCCTGTTGCTGCTCCCGAGCCTGCGACTGGCGGTAAGAAGAAGAAGATCCCCGCACACTTGCTTGCCATCCAGAAGCAGCAGGAGGCTCTACGGAAGCAACAGGAGGAGGCCGAGCGTTTGGCGGCTGAGGAGGCCGCTGCTGAGGAGGAAAAGCGCCGCCTCGAGGAAGAAGAAGAAAAGAAGAAGGATGAGGCCCGTCAACGGAAGAAGGAGAAGGAGAAGGAGAAGAAGGAGCAGCTCCGCAAAGAAGGAAAGCTTCTCACCAAGGCTCAGAAGGAAGCCAAGGAGCGTAACGAGCGCCGTATGCAGCAGATGCTTGCGGCTGGTGTCGGCAAGGTTGCCGGTCTTGAGGAAGGCGGTGCGGAGAGGAAGAAGCCCGTCTACGATAACCGCAAGAAGCGCGGCCCCAAGAAGCAGGAGGATGACTTGGAAGCTGCTGCTGCCCGTGCTAAGGCTCAGCGTGAAGCCGAGGAGGAGCGCCGCAGAAAGGAGGAGGAGGAGAAGGCTAAGGCTGAAGCCAAGGCCGCCGCAGCCGCCAAGGGTGGCGATGAGGAGAGTGATGTTGAGGATTGGGAGAAGGCCGCCGAAGAGGACGACGTGAAGGACAGCTGGGACGCACCTTCCGATGAGGAAGAGGAGAAGCCTGCTACGAACGGTGCTGAGAAGGCCGCTCCTGCCTCTGCTAAGAAGGAAGAGGAGGACAGCGACGATTCCGATGAGTCTTCCGACGAAGAGGATTCGGAGGATGAGCAGTCTGCGGCCCAGAAGGCCATTGCTCAGCGCAAAGCAGAGGCTGCCGAACGCCGGAAGAAGCAGCACGAGGAAGCCCTCGCCGCTCGTTCTAAGGACAACCTTCGTTCTCCCATTTGCTGTATTCTCGGACACGTCGATACCGGTAAGACCAAGTTGCTGGATAAGATTCGTCAGACGAACGTTCAGGAGGGTGAAGCTGGTGGTATTACCCAGCAGATTGGTGCCACTTACTTCCCCGTCGATGCCCTGCGCCAAAAGACCCAGGTCGTCAACCAGGACGGCAATTTCGAGTTCAAGATCCCCGGTCTGTTGGTCATCGATACCCCCGGTCACGAGTCTTTCTCCAACTTGCGTTCCCGTGGTTCTTCGCTCTGTAACATTGCCATCCTGGTCGTCGATATCATGCACGGTCTCGAGCCTCAGACTCTCGAGTCCATGAGATTGCTCCGTGACCGTCGCACTCCTTTCATCGTCGCCCTGAACAAGATCGATCGTCTGTACGGCTGGAAGAAGATCGACAACAATGGTTTCCAGGAGAGTTTGGCTATGCAGAGCAAGGGTGTCCAGAACGAGTTCCGTTCTCGTCTGGAGCGCACCAAGCTGCTCTTCGCTGAGCAGGGTTTCAACGCCGAGTTGTTCAGCGAGAACAAGTCGATGGCCCGTAACGTCTCTCTGGTCCCCACCTCCGCTCACACCGGTGAAGGTATTCCCGACATGCTGAAGCTGTTGACTACTTTGTCCCAGGAGCGTATGACTAACTCCCTGATGTACCTGTCCGAGGTCGAGTGTACCGTTCTCGAAGTCAAGGTCATTGAGGGTCTTGGTACCACTATCGACGTTGTCCTGTCTAACGGTATCCTTCGTGAGGGTGATCGGATTGTGCTATGCGGTCTCAACGGTCCTATCTCAACGAATATTCGAGCATTGTTGACGCCTGCGCCGCTCAAGGAATTGCGTCTTAAGTCGCAGTATGTTCACAACAAGGAGGTCAAGGCTGCTCTGGGTGTCAAGATTGCTGCCAACGATCTTGAGCAGGCCATTGCTGGTTCTCGTCTGATGGTCGTTGGACCCGATGACGACGAGGAGGACATTGAAGACGAGGTCATGTCTGATCTCGAGAACCTGCTCAGCAAGGTTTCCAGAGACCAGCGTGGTGTCAGCGTTCAAGCCTCCACCCTTGGTTCCTTGGAGGCCCTGCTTGAGTTCTTGCGTGTTTCCAAGATTCCGGTCGCCAACATTTCCATTGGTCCTGTCTACAAGCGTGATGTCATGATGGCCGGAACGATGTTGGACAAGGCTAGGGAGTATGCTGTCATGCTGTGCTTCGACGTCAAGGTGGACAAGGACGCGGCTGCGTACGCCGAAGAAGTTGGAGTCAAGATCTTCACGGCCGATATCATCTACCATCTGTTCGATGACTTCACCAAGCACATGGCCGAGCTGCAGGAGAAGAGAAAGGAAGAGAGCAAGATGCTTGCTGTCTTCCCCTGCGTGCTCAAGACCGTGGCCGTGTTCAACAAGAAGGATCCCATCGTCATTGGTATCGATGTGGTTGAGGGAAGTCTGCGTCTGCACACCCCTATCGCTGCGGTGAAGACCAACCCCGAGACCGGCGCGAAGGAGATTATCAACCTTGGCCGAGTGTAAGTTTCTATGTTCTTTTTGAAGTCTGTGTTTTCGGTGACTAATCTTCACTTAGTTCCTCCATTGAGCGTGACCACAAGGCCATCCCTATCTGCAAGAAGGGTCAACCTTCCGTTGCCGTCAAGATCGAGGGTGCCAACCAGCCCATGTACGGTCGTCAGCTGGAAGAGTCGGATACCCTGTACTCCCAAATCTCTCGTGCCAGTATCGACACTCTGAAGGAGTTCTATCGTTCAGACGTGACGATGGAAGAGTGGGGTCTTGTCAAGAAGCTCAAGCCTGTCTTTGACATTCCATGAGCGCCTTCACAGCTTATCTAGTCAACCCTGGGACTTCTCAGAGCCGAGTCGGTTAAGGGTCCAGATTCGACGAGCCATAGTCACCGGTCCTGGCTGTGGCTTAGGAAGCTCTCTCTGCCTTCACGTGCTGTGAATCATCATATCGTGTTTTTGCTTGCTGTTCCTACTGTTGCTTAGCCCACAATTTCCTTGAGGGATATTTCGAACGCACGATAAATGGTCACCTACCTAGGGATGAGTGAAGGATGGAACATTGGATATTGGGAGGTGAGAAGAAGAGGCAGAAGGCCTTGAAACGAGGAATGACTACGACTTTTTTCTTATCACCAATAAAAAGCAAGAAGATGCCTGTACATGAGACCTTTGATGTTGGAAAAAAGCTAGCCGTGGTCGATTGCTTTATCTCCTTGTTAATGAATAGCTATGGATCTAGTTCGAATTGAGTTCTTTCTATCACGAGGTTCAAAGTACTGTAACTTAAAACATTTTGGGCAATTGTCGCCGTATAGTCTACATAAGAGAAGAGTGCTCATCTGAAATGTTTCCAATGAGGTACATAGATAATATCCGACACCATCCATCCAAGAACATTCAAAAGTATATACATCCACCGCCACCCCCAAACACCCCACAATTCTCATTCTTCCAAGTTCCCTACCCCTCGCCCCTCTCCCCAAACCTTTTTACCCCCCAAAAAGAAAGAAAGAAACTAATCATCCCGCTCCCACCTCTCCACCTTCCCCCCGCGATCCGCCCAATCCAACCAACTCCCCTCATACACCCCAACCCGCGCCGCATCGTACCCCGCCTGCACGGCCAACTGCGCCGCCGCCCGCGCACGCACCCCGGCCTTGCAGTAGAACACGATCTCCGGCGCCGCCGCGCCGGCAGTGTCCGTCACGGCCAAGGACCCCTCCTCCACACCCGGCTTGGGGAACCCGAACCGCGTCTCGAACTCCTCGGGCGTCAGGAAGAGGGCGTCCGGCTGGGAGGCGAGCGGGACGTTGACGGCCGTCGGGATGACCCCCGTGGCGGTGAGTTCGGCGGGTTCGCGGACGTCGATTAGGATGAGGGGTTTTTGGGGCGAGGAGGGGTTTGTGGTTGGGAGGGCGGTTGTTATCTTTGCGAGAGGGGGTTAGTTTCTTTTCCAAATTTTTCAAAGAGGAAGTAGGGGGGGTAAGGTGGATTTAAAGGTAGGGAGGTACTTGTTTGGATTGGAGTATTGGATGTTGGTTCGTTGTGTTGGGTTGGTGTCTGGAGTTGAGGGGGGGAGGGTCGATGATATAGTTAAGGGTGCTGTGCGGTACGTACCTCTTCAAAGCCCCATTGTTTGAATCCTTGTCCCGGGGAGTTGGTGCTGTTGCGTCGGAGCTGCTGCTGCTGCTGATGCCGGGATTGGGGTTGATATTGAGGCTGGGATGGAGATTGAGGGACGAGTCGGAGTATAGTGCTGCTGCAGGGCCGGGTTGGGAGTTGGCGGGTTGCGCCGGTAAGGATGGAGCGCCGGGCGTTGGGGGCTTGCTTGACGGCGCGAGTGAGGAGCGCGGCGGAGCGGCGCTGGATGGGGAGGAGTGAGGACATTGTGGCTGTGTCTGTGTCTGTTGCTTGTGTCGTAAGATGCTTTGAACCTAGAAGGTCAAGAGAAGGTGGATGGTGATTGTGATAAGCACTCGGAATGATTGCGGCGCCGCGGGTGATGTCAGGTCCGCAGTTCACCGCCTGCCTCTTGTGACATACTGCTGATTCTCTACACGAAGATTTGTGAATTTGATATTGCCGATCAACCATTCGAAGTTGTGTCATTGTAGTCAATTCTGGTCAGTTGTGGTCACTGTACACTACTCTCTATTTCAAGAATCCCAACAATCGAGTCTCGCATTATTATTAGTTCTAGGTAGCGTAATCTAAGAATGACGTGTCACTTCAATGCTTCACGATTCACTGAAGCGGACGAGTCACATGGTTCGTTGCAAAATCATATACCTCCAGGCGCCTTGTCTCTTCGGCCACGCTGGACACATCAAAACAGCAAATGTGATCACCCTTGACCCTCCGAAATGATAAGAGAAGAAAGAAAAAAGGCGGGCAATGCGGTAAGTAGTTACAAGGTCGAGAAAGGAACAGAAAAAGGTGGTTCGAAGAAGAAGATTGCCTGCAGCCATATCACCAGGATAGGATGCAACGCAACACATGCTGGACACGAGTGCTTTCCATCCACCTTTCAATGTGTCTGGCAGGTGGGAAATCCAAAGCATCAAGCGTCCCGTCTTTGAAGCGAGTCGATAACTGCTCAAGGACGAGGACGGAAAGAGAGGAGGCAGTCATCCTGAAATAGGTCAGCAAAGTGAAATAAATTGAAGCAAGTTAGGATACATACCTTAGGGAAGATAGTGGCAAACACCTTGATCTCCTCAGACTCGGGAGTAGGGGTGTGCTCCCAGTCCATCTCCATGCTGGCCTTACCGATCATGGCCATTAGGTTCAGCTGAGCATAAGTCTGGCCCAGGCAGTAATGGGGACCAGTGCCAAAGACAAGCCAGTTCTTCGTCTGCTGCTCAGCGGTACCGGTGATCCAGCGATCAGGATCGAAGGAGTCGGCGTTGGGGTAGGCCTCCTCATCGTGGCAGGCGGGCCAGACAGAGGGGATAATCATGGAGCCCTTGGAAACAGTGACGTTCTCAGTGATGGGGAAATCCTTCTTGACCAAGTAAGGAACCATGATGACGGGAGGACGGTAACGCAGAGTCTCCTTAACAACAGCGCGAGTGTAGGGCAGGTTATCCATCAGTTCCATGGTCAACGGAGCGTGGATGTCGCCGTTGCGGACCCGCAGATTCTCCTCGCGAACCTTGTCGAGCACATCGGGGCGGTCGGCCATGATCTGGAACAGCCAAGTACTGGCGGCGCTGGTGGCGTCCTGGGAAGCGAAAAGGAAAGTGAACACGGTCTGGGCGATTTCATAGTCGGTGAAATCACGGAGGAGTTGAGGCGGCTTCTCGGTCGAGTCCACAGCGATACCCTGGGCAATCTTCTCGCGATACTTGGCGGAATCCTGCTGAGCCTTGACCCACGCGTCCATGATGCAAGTGATGTCTCCACCAGCAGCCATACGAGCCTTGCTCTTAGCGGCGCAGTTCGAGAACTCAACCAGAACCATGTCGGCGGCCTTCTTGCCATACCAGGCCTTGGAGTAGGGCAGAATGACGGGGAAGTTGACAAGCTCAAGCGCAGCGGTAATCAGGTAGTAGTCATCGGCAATCTTCTTGATGGCCTCTTCGGTGATGTAGTGGCCAACAAAAGTACGGCAGGAAACAGCGCACATCAATTCACGAAACTCAGGCATCCAGGGAGTGGGAGTGAAGTTGTTCTCCTTGGAGATCCGGAGGAAACGAGCATAGTAGTCATTGTAGACCTCCTCCATGCGGGGAAGGTAGTAGGAAAGGGCCTGGCGGGTGAAAAGGCCATTGAGACCCTTCCGGAACTCGACGTGATCTTTGCCATCTAAGAACACCCAATTGTCTGCACCAAGGAGCTTATGCGCAATGTCGACGACACAGGGCTTGACAAACGTAGGAGAATTGAAGATCTTGCGGGACATATCACGGGTGGAAGCAATGACGACGAACCTGAAGACAAACCAGTCAGATTCCCAGTCCATGTAAGTCGTGAGATGTGCAGCAAAAGCCCGTGAAACTTACTTGTGAAAGACGGAAACACAGCTCAGCGCGCCGCTGTCCCATTTGGCCTTGTATTCATGGAACTTCGGGTTAACGGACTGGAGGAAAGGTCCCATGAAAGGCAGCTTCCATGCTGGGCCGACAATCGAGCCCTTGAGCCAGAGGTATCGGACTGTTCTGACTGTTAGCCACCTTGGCGCACTCCAGATAGGAACGCGAAAGTGCAACGGGACAAAACATACACTGATCATAGATCACGGCAGCGATGAACAGAGTCAACAAAGCCTTCCATACGGTGAAACCCTCAAGGACAGTGGCGACAAGGCCGGAGGGCTCGAAAAGTTTGGGGGAGATCACGGCGTCCGCGGACGGGGAGGCGAAACTCCCATTGAGACTGGCCATGTTGGATAATGAACTGAGCAAGCGAAGGATGCTCTCCAACAATTGGCAAAGGGAGGAGGAGGGAGGGGGGGGGGGTTTGAAGGAATGGAAAGGGATGGAGAAGGAAGAACTTAGGAAAAGGAAAAGAGAGAGTGGGAACTGAAGAAGAGAAAGATCGGAGAAGAAGCCAATCCAGGGGAGACGCAACTCTAATTTGGCGAGGGAAAAATGGGTGTTTTGATTAGTTGATAGGGATTGGGGCGGGAAGCACGGGAGGAGAGAGGGGACGACTCAATAGACCAAGTATGCAATTGTATGAGTATGAGTAGAGTATGTTCTGAGAGGTACGCGGTAGACTACATCTGGCATACAGGGCACTGCAGCAGTAATTTCCTCATCAATGCAGTGGTTCAATAGTACGCCCAGTCGAGTGATAATGCGCCTGCATAAAAACTTACCCTGACAGGCGCCTTGCTTGAAGGGGAAATTTGCTGCCTTCGAGAATGGAAACTAGTCTGAAAGAAGTATAAAAACAGGAACCGTCCGCCCCCGTCCCGACGGGCGCCTCATTTTGAAGACTGACTCGGGGCTGCAGACTGGGTCAGTGGCAGTGAGCCTGTAACACATCTTTAGTTACTGCTGATTCATGAGTCAGCTATAAACTTCCAGTCTCCAACCCTCATCTCGCCTATGTGCACTCTGTCCGTTTTTCACCTGGCAGGTAGGGAACTAAATCACCAATGGCAATCGTACCATTTGTTGGAAAGGTGATCCGGCTATCAACCTTCCGGGTCGGCTTTTCCGGATGGCCCGTGCGGACTGCATCTCATCAAACTCAACTATTATCTTATTAGACTATTCGGTTGGTTGTTCATGCGGTGCAAATTGATTGAAGCATGTCGCAGGTTCCTCGTGGCTCGGTAAGTAGCTATAGTCAGCAGGAAGAAGGAGAATTGAGTTACGCATCGCAAGTCTCCGAAAGTGGACGGCACCTAGGCATAGCATGTACAGATACTCCGTACTATGCCTACCAAATGCTAGCAGACATATACACATTCATCATGTGGCTACGGCCCAAAGCTCAGAAAAATTGCTTGCATTGGTTATTCTGTTTCAGTCCAGCTTCGCTCAGCGCAACAAGTCATCACATCATATTCACTTTGGCTAAGGTATTATGGAGCTAACGATCAAACAGTGTGCCATACTAAAGTGTAGATTCTCAACCCTTGGCTGCGTCCTTACCGACCGAACCCGAACCAGCCGCGTCGCCCGCCCTTCTTTTCTTCTGTAGTCGCTTCTTCTTCTTCTTCTTGGGCCTGCGGCGTGACCTGAGCTACCGAGCTTTGACGAGGGTAGTCAATGTAATTCCAGGCTACGTCCAAGAACAAAGGCTTGACAGGGACTGGCTGCATCTGCAACGGAAACGGGACGATATTCTTCAGGTCAACAGCATCGCCAGAGAATTCATGCAACCGCTCAATCACTGGACGCTGGGTAGTCGACCTCGCCTGCGCTTCGACAGAAAGCTTTTCAACAGTGACAAGGCCTCGGTATTGAGCTACCAAGCCTCGCAGAGTTGACCCTAAGGTGGAAATTTGATTGTGCGAGATATCCAGCTTTGGGGGGCCCTCCACATTGATAGAGGACTGGAGAGACTCCGCAGATCCCGTGGTAAGAGACAAGGCTTGCGAAAACAGGGCAAGGGCGTTGGTAGGTTTCCCGAGAATGCCATGCGAGCGTCCAATGGTCAAGCATCTATGTTTTAGAAAGGTCAGTACTTGCTCATGGTTTCCAGTAGATATGACAAGTTACCTCAAAGCGCGGAAGTAGCTTCGCTTGGCGTCTAGCTCGACAACAAACGCTGAGTCTGCCGCAACTCCAGGCAACTCCAGAATAAAATCGATACTCTGCAGGGTGGAGTCATACAGCACGACCCGCTCACGCAGTCGCCCAAGTTTCTTGCCAATAGTTTCCTCCACTTTCCCGGAGCCCTTAGCATTCTTGAATTGTTTGGCGGGGCCTGCCTCAAAGGAGATACCATCATGCTCTCCGCACAAGACGCGATTACGTCCAATTCTCCATCCCACCAAGCCGTAATTCACGGCCGTTCGTGTAATCTGTAGCGCCTGCATCCTGTTATCGCTAGGATCGACGCCCTCGGCTGCCAGGTCATCAATTGCAGTCTTCGTAGCATCGACTGCATCCTGACTCGCAATAATAACATTGTCATATGCAGCGGCCTTGTCCTTTGGCGAAGCAGACTGCCCGGCGCTCTCTGACAGCCAAGCGGCGAGACGGGACTCCGCTGCGGCCGCAGATGCGAGAGCCTGCGAGATAGTGGCATCTTCGAGTGCGACAGTCCGCGACCTCCAGGTGATGGTTTCGGGAAGTTGCTGTACCTCCCCTTCAGCAGTCCTCCGTGTTCCAGCGGCCTCTTCTTTCAAGCAATTAGGATCGACCTTCTCAACTTCAGATCTGATGGTTGCATCGGAAGGAAAATAGCTGATCGCCAAGGATGGAAGAGGCTTAGTCCGAGGGAGTTTCATCTGATATGCAGCGTATCTGAGACTGGGATCGACAGTACCAGAGAGCAGGTCACGGAAAGCATCCTTCTTAACCTGCTGGCCTAGAGCCACATAGATGACTCGGGCAATAGCATAGTTTCGAAGACACTGTTCCCACTTGCGCTTCTCCAGGAACATCGATCCCGAGAGGGATGCCAAGTATGCGCGTGCCTCTAGCACATCAACATCAGTGGCCCCCGAAGTTGCCTGATCCTCCAGAATTGTGACCAAGTGCTTCGCGTAGGTGGTAGCTCGGTTCAGTCGGGCGATAATGTGACTCCGAGCAGCACCGGCAATCCCCTTGGCGGACGGATCTGCCGAATGCGCGGTCTTCTCGTGCATCGCTTGCGCCCATGCTCGTTCAGCGCTGGTGAGTAAGATGTGGACATATCTGTGAAACGGATATCGCAGACCTGAGTTAGTGAACTGCCGGTGGCAATACCAAGGAACAAGGTCGAGGGTGAAAACCTACTCCACATTCTTGCTCACATCCTCTGCGCTAATGGCAGGTTTGGCAGCGTATTTCCGGCCTTTGGGGGTTGTCTGTCCAAGCCGCTTCTGAAGCTTGTGCAGCTTCCGGCTTGTGTATGCGTGGTAAGCATTATAATTTCCAGTAAGAAGAGTCTCCTCCCGGTGAGCAAAGATGAAGTCGGTGATGTCCATCTTCCTGGTGATCTGATCGATTGATTGACCGAGGTATTGCCAGGTGGTGGTGCTGTTCCCACCCGAGCAGTTGCGGGTTGATGTGGTCAAGTCTCGGCCAAACAATCGGCCGGCTGATTTTGCGGGTGTTGCTTTTCCAGCATCCAACTTCCAAGCTTGCTGCTACACCTCAAAATTTCCTTCCGCAGCCACTACCGACCCCTCTCCAGATACCTAACCTCACCCTCCCCCTCCGTCGGGATATACCTGAAGCTCGAAGGTTTTACGCTTCTAAGCTCACGTTCCCCCTCTTGCAGCCTGGTGTGCTGGGTAGCAGCACATCTTCGGCAATCGGCATAGTCTTCTTCGGCGTGGTACGACTGGTCTCCCTTTGCAGCGCCTCAGCCCACGCTCATTCGGCCGTCTGACCGGTATCTAACTAGTTGCTTCCAGCCCAGGAACCCGATATGTTATGTATAGCAGTCAATCACCGGTGATAATAGGGTTCGACGCCGCAATTCTTCGAGGTGATGCTGGAACGAGCGGCCGGATGTCTTGAAAACGCGGGACGACGTTTCTTTCGAGATTCAAATGGTGCCATTCGAAGTCGAAGATCGTTCTATACTAGTCTTGTGCAATACCCTGCGACCAATCTGGAATTCCATCATGGCTCTTCGACCATCCAATCGCCGCAAAGACCCGTGCCCAACGATTCGAACGCCACTCCGCAATTCAACGATACACGAACGCCACCCCCAGTACTCGATTTCTTGTATCCGCTTTCGACCCAGGAATTCGCAGCCTCCTGCCTCTATCGTGTTCAAAAACGGCTCGTCCCGCGTCGAAGGAGAAGGACGCCCCCTGGCTTGACGAGGAGAACCTATAGATCGCGAGCTTCCGAGCTTGAAGAAGAGGATACGAGGAGAACCGATACATCGCAAGCTCGGGATCTTGAAGCCGAGGATCTTGAAGCCGAGGATCTAGAAGCCGAGGATCTCGAAGCCGAGGATCTCGAAGCTGAAGAGGACTTTTTCGACGCGGCGCAAAGTGATCAAAGTCCTGGTCAGAAAGCAAAGAAGAAAGCTTCTAATAGGTTCCTCGACCCCGCTACTCAAGAGGAATATGAGGCCTACGATGGTGCATGGTCTCGTTATGTCGCTGCTGGTCATCCTACACAAGTCAATGCGGCTCTCATAGCGTTCCTTAGAGATTCAAATAGGCATGTGGATCATAAACGTGCTAGAAGAGTGTTAAATTGGATTCCTCTTGAGTCACGATCTGAAGAAGACTACTTGAACATAGTCAAATCAGCTCTAGCCACCAACAAACTGCCCGAGGCGGAAGATCTCTGTGCAGAAGCCATACATTATGGCATTGGCATGAAATGTTGGGCTTTTCTCCTGGCTCACTATGCGAGTTCCTCGCAGTGGGATTGGGTGCAGGCATTCTGGGACCTCGGGTCATCATTCGCGGAGAATGACCGCACTCAAACATGGAGCGCCCTCGTTTCGAATTTGAATATGTCCACTCTCGAGGACCCGTTGACTGGCTTGGCAGACTATATACAAGAGCAGACAGCGAGCACTTCACTACATGATCTTGCTCGCTTTTTGCTTGACAATGCTTGTACCAGCCAAGCATTCGTCGAGCAATCTTCGGTCGACGGTATCTTGCTAGTTTTGCAAAAATACAACAACCTTGACATGCTCAAGCCTGCACATTATATCAAACTTCTCAACACAATCCGGACAACCGAGAACCGACAGATATTTGTCCGCGCTATCGTGATATATCGGAACTTTCGATGGAGGATGGATGGCCACGCGCCGTCAGCAAAACTTCTGGGCCATCTGGTGAGGCGCCTTGCCTCTTTGGAGATCACGGCTGGGCTTTTGTACTTTCTTGATGAATTCACCCATTTTTATGGAAAGCCAACCTTGGACGCTTATAAGCATGCGCTCGTTGCTTTCTCCAAAGTTGGTGACGTTGACAACGTCAATGATATTTTTGACAAAATGGTATCCCACCATGGCAAGCCCCAAAGCCGAAGGCTGGTGACTCCTCTTCTTTACGTTCATGCAAGAGTCGGTAACGTGCGAGAAACGTTGCGTCAATTCAATCGCATCCCTGAGGAGTTCGGTCTTCGCCTCAATACAGTCTGCTGGAATGTTCTGCTTACAGCCTATGCCAACGCTGAGGACTTGAGTGGGTGTTTCAAGCTCTTGAGGGATATGTTCGACCAGGGCATGGAACCGAGCTCGCATACTTTTGGTATTGTGATGGGTCTCTGTGCCAACCGAGGCGACGTTCAGGGTGTCCGTGACTTGCTCGATTTAGCAAAACAAAATCACGTACAGATAACGGCTCCTTTGATCGACACTATTGTAGAAGCGCACTGTCAGAACCAAGAGTTTGAAGAGGCGGAAAGGGTTGCGCAGACGTGCCTTGGATTGGACGTTACAGGCTCGCGTGTCAGAATGTGGAACGTCTTACTGTGGAACTACGCTTTCAGAATGGACTTGGAGGCGATTTCTCGGATTCGCTCGCTCATGGATGAAGCCGCCTTGCTCCCAGATAGCATGACCTATGCTGCTCTCATGCTCAGTCTAGTGCTCATTGGTCAAACGGAAAATGCCCGTCGCATCCTGAGAAAGCTTCATCGCAACAATCGCGTATATGCCACCGAATTTCATTATGCAATCATCCTGTATGGGTACGTGAAGAAGAGGAACCGAGATATGGTACATGTGATCTTCAATGAAATTCAGAAGCGATTTGGAGAGGCTGGTCTTGCCTCAAGGCTCCTCGTTCTCAAGAGTCAACTGCGGCGAGATTTGCAATTGATCACCGCTGGTGGTGGTGGCGCTGCCGGCGCATATACTCGTTTGGAAAACGCAGAGAAGTTCCTCAAGGAGACCATCTCAGAGTTCCACACTAACAAGACGGCGACAAAGGCTCCTGTGCTGGGCGCTGGCAGAATGTCTGCTAAACAGGCGTTCCCTACCGCATACTACGAACACATGATGAATGCCTATGGTAGGCGCGGAGCTGCTGGGCGAGCTCGAGAGTTATTCAACGAATTCATCCAGAGTCAACGCACATCACCTGATGATGACGCTCTCGAGGTAGCCCCAGTTCGCCTACTAACAGCGCTGATGCTCGCTCATATCAGAGGCAATGAACCGGAAATGGTCGAAGAATATTGGAACATAGTTTTCCCACGCGCCATTAAGATGGCTAGTCGACCGAATATTGAAGCATGGCTGTCCAATCCCAGCAATTCCGACAGCGTATTGTTTCCGTCTAACAAGGACCTCGTCGTCAGCTCCGAAGCTCACAGTGAATATAATGCAGACAAGAACAATGCCGACACAGCAGAGACTGCGGGCTTCTCCATTCTGTCTGCTCATCGCTTCATGCTCTCTCGGGCTCTTTCGTTATTCATGCGTTCTCTGGCTTACCGGGCTGAGGTTCAGAGAATACCCCAAGTCATCTTGGAAGTCGAAAGTGCAGGTTTCGCTTTAACCACCTACAACTGGTCTACTTACATCCAAATGCTTGCATCCTCATCCGAGCCGTCGGATCAACTCGAGGCATTCACCATGTTCGAGCATCGATTCATGCCTAACTTCCCTGGATGGAAGTATCTGCGCCGAGGATTCGGTCTCAAGCCGCACGGTGTACCCTCTACCATCGATGTTGTGGAGTCAGGCCGTCCCAAACCTCCACACCTGCTTGGTAGAGAAGGCCGACGATACTGGAGCAAGATCCAGCCAGACTTCATGCAGCCTACTTATGTATCAATGGTGTATCTGGCTGCTGCCTTGAAGGCGTTCCGAGAAAGAAGTGTCAACGATGGACCCGCGGAACTCCAAGCTCTATATGATCTCGCGCCGAAGACAGTCGATGCGGTTGCTGAGATTCCTTACCTTCGTGACAAGTTTCAAGGTGTCCTGCTCCGTGGTCGCGCACTGCGAACTGATACTCCAGCGAACGAGCGTGATGAGTTCGTATGGACGGGAGGTATTCTAGGAGCAGGCGGTCTCACGAGGACTTTCTCCAGAGATTATGAGCCGGTGGATGAGGGACTTGCTGATGATACGTCGGCTACGGAAGCCGACGACCAGGCCGAAGAAGCTGCAGACTTCGAAGAGGCTATTCCAGATATTGAGGAATTCAGAAGCCTCTTCATGAGAACACTGGAGAAGTCGGATGAGTTTGACATTGAAGTTGAAGCCCGCCTGAACAGGAGACGCAAAGGAACAGGTACCAAAGAAGAACTAGGGGACGATGAACGGAACCAGTCTATTGGCGAGGAAGATATCTACGAGGAAGATGAGCTCGACGAAGATGCCTCTGCAGATGCCTCAGAGGAAGCTTCTGAAGAAGCTCCTAAGCAGCATCCGGGTGATCTCCCAACTGAAGACTTCTTCCAGGAACAGCCAGAGGAGTTACCATCTGACGACTTTTTCCGAGAGCACCCAGATGAGTTACCATCCGATGACTTTTTCCAGGAGCACCCAGATGAGTTACCATCCGACGACTTTTTCCGAGAGCACCCAGATGAGTTACCATCCGATGACTTTTTCCAGGAAAATCACGGGACCGAACTGAAAACTCGATTGGGTACGACACGGGCAAGCTCGGAGAAGGGTCTTGGGGAAACTCAACAGGAGGCACCAGAGCAAACCTCTGAAGAGGTCCCCGCGGGGATCCAGGAGGAGTTGCCAGAGGAGATCTGGTCTGAGCCTCCGCCGTCCGAAGATCTCTTTGAAGAAGAACATTACGACGAAGCCCAAGCCAAGGCACAGATGAAGGCTCAACCCGTGAGTTCTGAGCAGGATACGGGCAAGCCCCAAGAGGCTCAAGTCCGAGTCATTCAAGAGACTCGTGATGAAGTTCAAGAGGGTCCATCCGAAGACCACGAAGAGCATCTTGGGGAGACGCGGGAAGTAACCCAAGAGGCTCATGACGAAGCCCAGCAAGGTCTTGAAGTGAGGAACCCCAAAGAGAAAGACGGTCGGAAGTCTTAGGAAAAACTGGCCAAGAGCCCCGAGAAGAGGACCGGTAATAAGTCGGGGCAGATGTGTAGGATATAGGGGTATTACGATGTACATATAAGAACTTTCTCCTTGTATATTATTCATACAGACTTGTACAAGACTCTACTGCTCAGCGTTTTCTATACAATTGTACATCAGATGATTGTCACCTCCGTCCATTATGTCCCTTGCACAAAGACGAGAAGGAAGATCTCGAACCACTTGTTATGTAGTCACGTAGTTAACGTGTTAGTTACCTGAGTTAGTAGTTTATGCACTCCGTAGAAGCTGACTCAGCAATGAAGATAACTAGTTAACTATAATTTGCCTATGCCTGCCAGACACGCTTTACGCGTTCCGTTGTAGGACGCGATCTAATATTACCCGAATCGGATGTCGCGTTTGAACCCGAAAGAACGGTTTCTCCGCCAACCTACCCTTCCATCAAGATCAAGCAAAAATCACCATTCGCATCCCCGCGCTTGCACTTGGACCCCAGAGATAGAGGTCACCCATTTTCTTGCTCTTCCATTTTCACTTCGATCATTTTGAGATACTCTTTTCGTTATTAGCAAGAATCTATCTGTCATGGAGGGACAATTCGATGATGCCGCACAAGATCGTGTGCGTGCCGCCGTCGAATTTCTTGACCCAAGTAAGCATTGTCTTTTGATCCTCTCATATTACAGTGTACTAATTGCTTGACACTGCAGGTGATGCTCGAGCACGCAGGTTTGTCGGCCTCTGACTACCATAACAAGATGCCATGCTTTTCGGCAATAAGGGGTCTAACTTGGAATTAGTTATCGAGCCGATATCTTGTTGATGCTGAACAGAGGGCTACGGCGGTTAATAGTGAGTTGTGGTTCTCTATATACTTCAGACGACGTAGCCTAATCATTATGCCATGGGTGTAGGTCAGCATTGATGAGATTCGAGCACATAGCCGTGAGATGGCCGATGGGTAGGATGCGCGCCTCGACTTCACCCAAAGGAAATTGGCTGATAAACTATACAGTCTTCTCACATCTCCCTACGAGTACACCGATGCTTTTGAGAGGGCCTTGAAAGATATCATTAAGACACTGCCCAACCGACCGTCGAGAGAAACTGCAGACGATGTGGTATGGCAATTCCAACCCCGAGGACTGCTTGCGCGGGAATTAACAATGACTAGCATTATCACTGTGGCTTCGTTGGCGCCTTTGGAGAATTCTCCTGTAACCCCAGAACCCTCAGCTCCTCACACCTGAACCGGATGATATCGCTGGAGGGAATTGTCACTAAGTGCTCCTTGGTCCGACCGAAAGTTATTCAGAGTGTACATTGGAGTGAGCGCACCAAGAAGTTCCTCACCAGGAAGTATGTCGACGCGACGATGACTGCGAGTGGAGCAACTAGCATGAGTGTTTACCCCCAAGAGGACGATGAGAAGAATCCAGTACGTCTTTGCATTCACCGTGGATATTGGACCAATTCTGACATCGTCCGATTTACTTAGTTGACCACGGAATACGGCTACTCGACCTACATGGACCACCAAACTATTTCGATTCAGGAGATGCCTGAGCGGGCACCGGCCGGCCAACTTCCGCGCAGTGTGGACGTGATCTTGGACGATGACTTGGTCGATCGAGCCAAACCTGGAGACAGAATTCAGCTTGTTGGCGTTTACCGCACTTTGGGTAACCGAAACGCATCTTCCACATCCGCCACTTTTCGCACGCTCGTATTAGCCAACAACGTCATTCAGCTGGCGTCCAAATCAGGCGGAGGCATCGCGCAAGCTACCATCACCGATACCGACATTCGAAACATCAACAAGGTCGCTAAGAAGAAGAGCGTGTTTGAGTTGCTATCTCAGTCCCTGGCTCCCAGTATTCACGGCCATGACTATATCAAAAAGGCGATCTTGCTTATGCTGCTTGGTGGTATGGAGAAGAACCTGGACAACGGAACTCACTTGCGTGGTGACATCAACATCCTCATGGTCGGTGACCCATCTACTGCCAAATCACAGCTCCTTCGCTTTGTCCTGAATACCGCACCGCTTGCCATTGCAACCACGGGTCGAGGATCTTCTGGAGTCGGTCTTACTGCTGCTGTCACTTCCGACAAGGAGACTGGGGAGCGCAGGCTTGAGGCCGGTGCTATGGTTCTTGGTGACCGTGGTGTTGTCTGTATTGATGAGTTCGACAAGATGAGTGATGTTGATCGTGTGGCTATTCACGAAGTGATGGAACAGCAAACAGTCACAATCGCAAAGGCTGGTATCCATACGAGCCTGAACGCTCGATGCAGTGTCCTGGCTGCCGCCAATCCTATCTACGGTCAATACGACCCTCACAAGGACCCGCATAAGAATATCGCTCTGCCGGATTCTCTCTTGTCGCGTTTCGATTTGCTTTTTGTTGTGACGGACGATATCGAAGACGCCAGGGACCGAATGGTTTCCGAGCACGTCCTTCGTATGCACCGCTACCGCCAGCCTGGCGCTGAGGAGGGTGCACCGGTTCGTGAACAACAGCATCAGACCCTCGGTGTCGGCTTGGAGGACAGCCAGGATTCAAATCATCCCACTGATGTCTACGAAAAATTCAATGTCATGCTTCATGCCGGCATGGCTAACCAGCGGAGCAAGAACAAGAACGTCGAGATCCTGAGCATTCCCTTCATTAAGAAGTATGTGCAATATGCGAAGACTCGTGTTAAGCCTGTGTTGACCAAGGGAGCTGCCGACCACATTGTGTCGACTTACTCCGCGCTGAGAAACGACGAGTTGTCCGGTAACCAGCGCAGAACGTCTCCCATCACCGCTCGTACTCTCGAAACCCTTATTCGTTTGTCCACAGCGCATGCCAAATCGCGCCTCTCGAACAGAGTGGAAGAACGCGATGCCAAGGTCGCAGAATCGATTCTGCGATTTGCCATGTTCAAGGAAGTGCTTGAAGACGAACGCCGGAAGAGGAGAAAGGTCACCACTTTCGACGATGACTCGGAAAGCAATGACTCCGATTCTGAGAGTGATGACGAGACCCCTGCACAGACTGCAAGCGCGACCCCCCGATCTACCAGACGGGGCGGGATGAGGACTCGCGGTGCCAATGGTGTCTCGACCATAACCGAGGACACCGATATGGATGCGGAGGGAGACAACGTGTCTGAGGATGGTGATGGCCTGTACAAGTCCAGTCCCCGTGGCCAGCGCCTTCGTTCCAGCCGTACTCAGCCTGAATCGCAAAGTCAGATGTCGGTAGCATCGTCCCGTCCGGCGTCGCAGCTGGTTGAGTCTCAGACGGACACCTCGCAGTCGCAGACCGCCAGTCTTTCGTCTCAGCCTATCCAACCTGCCCGTCTGACGGTCTTCCGCCAGGCTCTGGGCCCGCTGATGGGCACCCGCTTGTTTACTCACGGAGACACCGCCGACGTGGAGGAGCTGATTGGCGCGGTCAATACCGCTATTCGCAGTGCCCCCTCCCTCGGCGAAGGTCACGTCTTCCAGCGTCCGGAGGCCCTGCAGGCCCTGCGGGCTATGAACGAGAGAAATGAATTGATGTGAGTCCCAACTGACCCCCATGCTTCACTGTCAAATCATAGGACTAGACCTCTAACCAGGAATACAGGTACCTTGAGGATGATGAAACTGTTTACAGAATTTAATGAGCTATTTTGTTTGAGGATTTTCCGGCATAGAATCTGGGGTGTTCTGTTGTTGTCACGAAGTCAAGCAGGGTTGTATGTGCATGGTATTTTTTTTGTTACACGACGACTTTGATCTACATAATCGACATTTGAAGAAAGATCTGGCGTTTTCGGAGTAACTTCGATTTGTGTTGCTGAGATCTTGAAGTAGTGTGCGTATCATCGAATTGATAATGCAGCTATATTTGATCATACATAGTGGTATTCCACCTCTTTCTTACTCGAGCACTCCGCATGATCATGATAAATCACCAGCCCCAAAGCTAGTCCGCCGGGATGTACGAGACGTTCCAGGTATGCATTCCAAGTCAAGTTGTGACAACGCAGCGCCTATATCCAGAATCCACACAAACGGGTCTTCAAGATTGTCGCTATACACGCGCCTATATCTAGCCAGCCCTTTTTCTAGCTTTCGTACTATCTATATGGTTTCCTCTCATCTTATTTGTCGAGAGACACGAAATTAAATCCAAAGTTTACTCATTCACTCACTCTACTTTCAAGGTTTCAATTATTCTATCATCCTTGATGTCCAAATGGCAACATGAATACAAGACAGAGATATAACAGGGTATTAAAAAGAAGAGTAGAGGGGGTTGGGGTTGGGGTTGGGGTGGTGAGGGAAGAGATATGGCGATAGAATATAAAATGAATAGAAGGGGGGGGGGGGGGGCAAACGCACACAGGAAGAAGAAAGTCTACATCAAGACAATAGGATGTATGGCACTGGACAACGGAGAGTGAAGGAGGTAATGGGAGGGGGAGGGCCCGTCGGGTATAATTTGAACAAAACATGTTCTGCGATTGGGGTTGGGAATTCTCGGCTGGAGAATAAGCCTGACACCCTTGCTTTATTTGCAGTATATTCCTTTACACTTTTTTTTTTCCCTTGGAGAATTTTGCTTTCATTTTATATCGACCGGAGTACTGCTTCTCATTGAGGAGGAATCCTCGGATGAAAAGGATGGAGTGCGTAGTACACCCTCGCGGATTTGTGCCTGTGTCAATGGCGAGAGGCCGCGGGTGATCGTTTTGGTGCTTTTCTTCTTGCGCTGCTGCTGTTGCTGCTGTTGGTGGTGTTGCGCGTGATCCAGGTGGGCGATTGGGCTCAGGCTGCCTCGGCGCGGCCGGCCGCTGATAGACGACCGCGATGGCGGCCGCTCGTCCGTGTCCACGGGCGTAGTGCTCCGGGATGGGGTTCGGGAGTGCGATTCGGAGCGAGGGCCCCGTCGCGCAGGCGATTTGAACTCGAGACCGTGTTTCGAGGAGATACTGGAGTGGTGGTGGTGGTGGTGACGGGGTTGGAGCCCGGGCTCTGCAGATCGGCCGAGGGTTGCTGCGGCGAGTCGGCGACGCTGGGAGGTCTTCCAACCGGATCCAAGCCACCAGAACCAGCCACGGTCCTGCTGTGCGATCTGACGCTCTTTCTGGAGCAGTTTCTGACGCAATTGAGCGCGCCGTTCGTTCTCCTTCTCCCAGAAATCGGTGCGGTAATCGTCCCAATTCTCGCGGAATTCGGGGGAGAACGATTTGGGGAGGAGAAGCAATCGGATGTAGTCACCTCCTGGGCTTAGATCTTCCTGCACAAGGCCTGACTCTGTGTCCTGCCCGTAATACTGCTGATAGTGCTGCCGACTACCGCGTTTCTCGGACACAGGGCGCTCGATATAGTGAAAGTCCCCGACGGGAGAAGGGGAGAAGGGATCGATGAATGGAAAGAGGAAGGAGATGTAGGAGAGCAACTCCTGCCACCAAGGACCTCGGATGACGATGATTTTGGTATTCATGGTGCGGAGGCCACGGTTAGCCACGGCGAGCCAGCGCCGCGGCCACCGCACCCCGCGCTCCCATTGTCCTGTACCCCAGACCAGCAGTGCAGTGACCACGCCGCCGAGGAGAGCGACCTTCTCGCCCATCTCGACCACCCAGTAGACCGATCCACCCACCCCGCGGCCATCCTCGCGGGGCCGGAGGAAGAGCGCGTAGGCGAAATAGGTAATCCAGATGGCCAGCAACAGCAGGAAAAAGGTGTTCTGCCTTCGACGTTCACGCAGGGCTAAATATTGGGCTCGCAAAGAGCTTTCCAGTATGAGGAGATTAAGGTAGATCTGGGGTGGGGATGAAGGCAGGTTCGAGTATGCATCGGGCGTGGCCGGGCGTGGCGGGGAAGAGGAAGAGGCATCATCGGATGTCGGAGTCCCATTGTATGGGGCGGCCGCAGAAGTCGACGAGTCGGACGATTGTGTCGCTGAAGAGCCTTTGACAAGCTGATCGAGGCTGGCGGAAGCCATGGCGTCCTTGAAGCACGCAGTAAAATGCAAGAGGAAGATAACCCAGCTGCAGAAGGGGAGCTCGGAGGATCCCTTGTGCAAGTACAGTACAGTACAGTGCAGGGCAGCGAGACCCAGGCGCGCGGATCAGATGAAACGAAAAGTGCCAAAAACAGAGACAGGAGAATCAGATGGCCTTTGCGGCCGTACTCTATCTCATCGCACAAACGAGAAAGACCGAGTTCTGGGGGAGGGGAAGATATGGAGATGCAGTGGCTGGGGGAGTAAGACTGAGAAGAAATGGGAAGCAAGCAAGCATTCATCGTCATCTGCCAAATTGTTGGCCGTTGAGGCTCCACCACAACCACCTCCTCCATCTTTTCTCCATCTTCAACAACTCACTCCCCTTCCCGACAAAACCGAATTAATTTCCATCAAGATTACCTTTAGTACCTGACTAGCTGAGTCGTGTACAATGGCCTTATTATAGCAACCTACTCATTCTACTCAGTCAACTCGTCATCTTCTGCGGACTCGAACTGCTTAACTCCATCCGCATCGGAATTATCGGTCTTTGCCGTCGCCTCAACCATTTTCTTTTCTTTGCCTCCACCTGTCATCAGCCACCCCTGGCCAACCTATATCCCCGTCATCTTCCCTCCTCCGCTCTTTTTTGACATATACTCGCGAGTGACAGAGCAATTTCCTCTGTCACTCCATCTCCCTGAGCGACAAGGTGTATACCGCGCGACTCTCTTGCCTTCCCCTCCAGGCCTCCACGTTGCAATCCTGGACTCCCCGCATTACCCCTCGCATCTGCTTTTCACCTACCCTTGTCGCATCCGGGCGATCGACATCCTCAATGGCCTCCGAACAAATCAACTCGTCCAAGAACGAGTACAGTGAATCCGGTCCCCAACGCAGGGACGGCACTCCTCATGCTGCTCTCGGAGCAAGCGCAACCCCTGCACCCTCCGGTTGGTTTCCTTTGGGCTACCGGGAGGGCTTCAGCCAATGGGTAGGTTTCTCGCCGCAGCAACAAATGTGATTTTCGTGTTTTTGCTTGTGGCAAGGGTCACTAAACCGCGATTGTATCTCCACAGTGGGCGTCATTACCGGCTGCCACAACCGAACACAAGGTCCTCTCCTACCTCCCCTATCTTCAGCACCAACCCCCGACACACCTCCAAACCGGAAAGACCAGCACAGTCCCCAACGGCGGATCGGGGAGTCTTCAGTCCGCCGATCACACTGAGGAGGGCGATGTCACCATCAATTCCACCAACGATCCGTACGGCCCGCGACGGTGGCGCTCAAGCATGGTGGAGCTCAGCGGCAAGAACCGAGCTTTGAACGAGTTCTCCGTCGAGCGCGTGGGTGAGGAGGTGGACCAGCATTTGGTCATGATTCACGGGTACGGAGCCGGCTTGGGCTTCTTCTACAAGAATTTTGAACCCCTAAGCCGATTGAAAGGCTGGCAGCTTCACGCGCTGGACCTCCTAGGCATGGGCCGCAGTACACGCCCACCGTTCCGCATCAAAGCAAAGGAGCGAGAAGAGGCCATCAAAGAAGCAGAGGCCTGGTTTGTGGACGCCTTGGAAGAATGGCGCGTCAAGCGCAAGATTGACCGCTTCACCCTCATGGGCCACAGTCTGGGAGGTTACATGGCAGTGGCCTACGCTCTCAAATACCCAGGCCGTCTGAACAAGCTGATTCTCGCCTCGCCCGTGGGCATTCCCGAAGATCCCTACGCAGTGAAGGCAGAAATGCCCGAAACCTCTACGGTGGCCAACGAGCTTACGCAGAATCAACGCAATATCGCCGAATCAGCCTCCTCGGTCGTGCCGGAGGCAATCCAGAAGGGCGACAACAACATTCTCCTCAGAGGGGCTCCTACTGATTCCCCAGACCGCCCTCCTCGCCGGATGATTCCTAAATGGTTCGCCTATCTTTGGGATGCCAACATCTCCCCCTTCAGCCTGGTGCGGTGGGCGGGACCCCTCGGCCCGCGCCTGGTCTCCGGATGGACCTCTCGCCGCTTCTCGCATCTACCAGCAGACGAAGCCAAGGCCTTGCACGACTACTCCTACTCGATCTTCAGCCTCCGTGGCAGTGGTGAATACGCCCTATCTTACATCTTGGCGCCCGGTGCATTCGCCCGCAGCCCGTTGATCCGTCGCATTCAGGGCGTCGGCCGGCAATATATCGAGCAGAACCAATCCCCCGCCTCCACCATCCTTGACTCAACCAAGGCCGCAGCATCTGAAGCCCCTGTCCCCTCGTCCTCGTCACAGTCCCCCTCAGCCACACGCGAAAACGGTCTCCCCGTGGTGTTCATGTACGGAGACCACGACTGGATGGACGTGAAAGGCGGCATCGCTGCCAAAGCTAAGTTAGACGAAGAAAAGGCGCGTGCCCTCCGGAATGCGACGCCGGAAGAGCGCGAGGCGGACAATGGCTCGGCCAGGGTGGTGATCATCAAAAACTCCGGGCATCACGTCTACCTCGATGGGTGGGAGGAGTTCAACCGGGTGGTCCTGGCTGAGATGGAAGAGGTAGAACGCAAGGAAAGAGCGAAAAGAGAGTAAGCTTTCTCAGTGATTGCTCGGCTTTGGGTGGGTTTTCCCTGGGAGTGATGAAGTCATAAGGAGTTTGGATCATTTGCAGCGGTGGCTTTGCTGGACTAATCAGAAGCGTTGTTGATTCCAATGTTCTTGTCAATATAGTATAACTTATACTACACTATACAATGTCTTTGATCTAACGATAAGGATAACGAGAAAGAAGAACATCAGTTACAATCTGATTTGTCTTGGCGAATCCAAGCTAAGTTGAAACCAAGCTTTCGTATATGCATATCACGAAGTTAGAAGAATAATAGGTTGCGCAGGCTAATCGACTAGGACATAATGACACAGAATTTTTCCATGCATCCAAACTAAAACCACGAATGTCCCCAAGATCAGAACGACCCTTTTCGATCAAGTTAGTCAGTCGCTCTTGAATCGACACATACCCAACCCTCCTACGACAGCAAGCCAGACCAAGAACGCTTCAAGGCTGCAGGAATTGGACGCCCGAGTTGGGTCCGGAAATACTTCTCCGGCGATACCGCAGGCCCGTGGAATAATGCACCATCGATTTGCCCGGTGGCCGGGGGGACCGCTGCCCTCCTTCGACGGGGGTCACGGTTCCGCTGCTATTGGGACTAGCTCTGCTCGCCGCGGTGGGTCGTGCGGCGAAGTAGCCGCCGCTGCCACCGCCACCACCCGGACCGGCTGGTGCATCGAGAACTGCACTGGAGGGGTGGCTACCAGCCGAGAGTGCTGTCTCCGGGAAAGAGGGTGGCTGGTGAATTGATGATGAGAACGGAGAAAGAGCTCTAAGACCGCGGGGCGGCTCGGGCGGTGCTGCTGCTGCTGCTGCTGCTGCTGCTATGCCGGGCTCCGGTCGACTGGACAGGGACAGGAATAGGGAGCTGGTCGAGAGTTTGGAGACTTGGAGCGAGGAGGTGGTTGCTGAGCGGTGATGGTGGCGATGTCGGTCACCCCCGTGGTGCGTTGGCGGGGGTGGGTGCTGCTCCTGCGAAGGGCGTCGTGGGCGCCAGAATGAGGGTTCCACGAGCTCTGAGGTGCTGCTGTTGCTGCGGAGGGTCAGGGGTTGCGAGGGGAGCTCGAGGCGTTGGTTGATGGAGAGCCAGGCTCGCTCGTCTTCGCCGTCGGTGTCGTCGTTTCTGTTGTGGCTGTTGTCATCTCTGAGGAGGCCGTTCGGGGTTGTTGTTGGGGAGTGGGTGCCGGAGAGATGGTGGTATGTGGATGTGCTGGGTGGTGGTGGCGGTGGTGAGCGCCAGCCGCCGAGTCCTTCGAAATCCCGGCCGGAGTCGCCGCTGATGAGGCCTAGGAGGCCCGCTGCTGCTGCTGCAGCAGACGCAGGGACGTGTCCGTTGCGTTGGGAGGGTTCTTTGCACAAGCGGGCGGGCGAGATGTTGTAATCTTGTTGGTCGTCGGAAGAGGTGGAGGCGCTGTTGGTCCGGGTGGCGTGGTTGGGGCGTTTAGTGTTTTGGGCGCGTGCCAGGGAGCGTGCCAGGTGATGGCTGTGATGATGATAGGGATGATGGTGATGTTGGTGCTGATGAACCGTCAGGGTGGGTGGTGGAGGCCTCGTTGTGCCATGGTCTATGGAGTGTCTTTTCGGGGTCGAAGAGGCGGGCGTCGAGGGCTCGGATGCGGATAGATTCAGCAACGAGATGTTTGTTGCTGTCGGGATCACGAAGAAGTTCGCGATGATTGCGAAGCATAGCTCCAGGTAGATGATGAGGAGTCTGAGAGCGAGCGCTAGCAGCGAGAGGCTGATCGTGATCCAGGCGGATATTACGAGGGGGATCGAGATGATGGCTAGGAAGGGAAGTGTGAGGAGAACGGACAAAGAGGTAGACATGAAGACGGTAGGCACTGGAGAAACAGTCTTGTGGTTGTTTTGGGTGGATCTGAATCATGAACTGAGATACATATGGACCAGCACTGTATCAGAAGCAAGGCCAGAAGCGACCTTCCAGTCTTTTCACCATGATCTGATCTGAAAAGCAGAGAGTTATACAACGGATGGAGGGATCTTCTGGTGGATTTTCTACTTCGGGATAGTCGAATTCTCCGAATTTGCGGAGAAGTGCATGTGATACCGGCTGCCCCAGGCATGGAAAAAATTCGACCATCGAACACAGCAATGCTGTGGCAATTGACCCATAGCCTGTAGTTATAGGCTTACATTCATCAGAGAAAAATGCAAAGGGTCCGCAACTCATAAGATCCTAGTCGGTGCGCTACATGGTCTGGTTCTGATGAACCCGATTCTGTTACGTCACTGCCACAACATCCTCATCCTCGTACTGTAAATACCACCATCATCTCGGATCTCCGTCTTCACCAATTTCTCTACCTATTACTCGCCACCCTCACAATCATTTTTATCTAAATGTCAGACACAAAGCACAATGACGAGTTTCCATGGCACTTGGGTGTTTACGACGCTCATTGTCATCCCACCGACACGATGTCGTCAATTGAAACGATTCTGCAAATGAAGGCAACGACGCTGACGGTCATGGCCACCCGGGGAGAAGATCAAGATTTGGTCCTCGAAACTGCGAGGTCATTGAGCAAGAATAGAACTGAACCGAGAGGCACAGAACCACCGCCTGTGCTTCCATGCTTTGGCTGGCATCCGTGGTTCTCGCACCAGATCCTCGACGACGTTACAGATTCTGCAGAACCTGACGGTTCTCCGCGGGACGATCGAAAGGCACAACACTACAAGAAAGTCCTTACACCGGTACCGGAAGATGATTTCATCGCTTCTTTGCCAGACCCCAAGCCGCTTTCGCAGCTGATCGCAGAAACGCGCTCACGGCTAGAGGCTTGTCCCAGCTCCCTGGTGGGCGAAATCGGCCTTGATCGCGCGTTTCGGCTGCCCAATGCGTGGACTTCAGACGACCAGCAGAGGCGAGACGAGGCAGTGACGCCCGGCTCACGTGAGGGCAGGACTCTAAGTCCCCATCGGGTGCAGCTGAGCCACCAGAAGGCCGTCCTTGAAGCGCAGTTACGTCTTGCTGGGGAGCTAGGTCGACCAGTCTCTGTACACAGTGTTCAAGCACATGGGGCGGTCTTTGATCTGTTCAAGAAGCTTTGGTCTGGCCATGAGAAAAAACAGGTATCACGGCGGGAGAGGCATCGTCAGCAGAACCAATGGAATTCTTCTGCTGAGAGTGACGAAGAAACCCAGAAACAATCGGACTCAGCGCAAGCAAAGAAGAGGCCGCTTCCTTTCCCACCCCGGATCTGCATGCACTCTTATTCGGGACCCGTGGAGCCAGTGAAGCAATTCCTGCATCCATCAACTCCCTCCGTCGTCTATTTCTCGTTTTCCGCGGTCATCAATTTCAGCAACCCGTCATCTCAGAAGGTAATGGACGTTATCAAGGCTCTGCCCGATGATAGAGTCCTCATTGAAAGTGATTTGCACACCGCCGGACCACAGATGGACGATCTATTGGAGCAGATCAGCCGGCAAATTTGCGAGCTTCGTGGTTGGACTTTGGATCATGGAGTTCAGCAATTTGCCGACAATTGGAAACGCTATATCTACGGTTAGAATGGGCCTAATTAGAGATCAATAAAGATGCACGGTTAGAGTACGAGTTCCTGCTTATGGAACCGCATCCATTGACTAATTCTAGTGTTTTTTTTTTTTTTTTCCGTATCGGTTTGTTGAAAGAAGCATTTGTTGAGGGTGGATGGAATTGATAAGGGCCCATTTGGCGCAGGCAGTGAGCCAGTCACACACAATTGATAGGGCCGCTTGATAAGGGAGTCATGCAAATTTAACACTAAGGTTATCCAGGTGGGTCTGCTGGGTTCCTTCCACAGTCACCGGAAGAAAGCCGTCTTTCTGGAACAACATGTCGCGTGTTGACGAAGGGGAGGATAGGAGGATGGGAATAAACTCATTCTTCTCCTAAGCAGCGTAATGGACCATTGAATCCGACATTCCATGCGGATTCTGGAAACCTACAGTAAGGCACCGACCGTGGCTTTTTTCTCCGCATGTGTCACGTGACTCCCCCAGACCCGGCCTCGTTCCTGCCCCACATTCCACTCTCTCGCTTTCCCGCTTGTTGTCGGCGTGTCTCCCTCTTTCTTTCCTACCTCTTCCTCTTTCCTCTCTCATCATCACTCATTCAATCCCTTTCTTGTCCTGTCTTCTCATAGCTTTAATCACGAAGACCGAATTATAGGACGGAATCATGCCATAGTTGCTGTGCCCTGAATTCGTTCATCTGATTATGCATGACGAAGTAACGAAGTAACGAGTCTCCGGACCTGGAATCTATATCGATGCTTCGGCTATGTCCTCCGCAGCGCATAACAGTCCACCCACCGGGAATGGCGTGACTAAGCGCAAATCAGGTATGCACTCACTCTGGCTCATCATCTGCGCGTCTGGAATAGTCGGATTCTCATCATTGTCTGTATTAGGCTCTGCCGCCTGCATCCACTGTCATCGGCGCAAGGTTCGCTGTGATGCTCGGCTTGTCGGGTTGCCTTGCTCCAATTGCCGCTCCGCGGGAAAGTCAGACTGCCGCATCCATGAGAAAAAGAAACGCTTGGCTACACGCTCGATCTTGAACCCTGTACCTATTCGCTGTCGTCCACCTCCTGCTTCGGAAACCACGCACAAATCATCAAATCTTGCTTCTCCTGTTGCTCCGCCAAATGCTTTCACGACTACCTTCCGCAACGTTCAACCGGACGTTGTGACAGCTGCCACTTCCCTCGCTAATGTCCATGCGCTCCATCGCACAACCAATGATAATGTTGATCACCAACGCCAGCATCATAGTTCATCACCAACTTCCGATGCCCAGACATACCATCGCCCAACGGAATCGGAGCTCTCCATAGAACAGGACTCACATGCGGATTTGGAAAGACGATTGGTGAAACTGATCGACGAGGAAGAATCAGGTAGTCGGGAAATTCGTCGGGGTGTGCGAGCGATCTATGTCGGTCACGAGCTGTCCAACATGTCTTTTTTGATTCGTCAACAGCGAGATGAAGTCGACGACGTATACCACTTTGCTGGAAACGAAATACCTCGGCGGCAACTGAGAACAGGCCACGATCAACTGTTGATGGATGCTCTCACCCTACCTGAACCGGCTCTGGCAGATGAACTGGTTCAGGCTTACTTTGATCACGTCAACCCAGGGTATCCCATCATCGACGAGGATCTCTTCATGACACAGTACCGGAATCGGGATCCTGCCGACCCGCCGCCAATCCTGCTTCTTCAAGCAATACTTCTAGTCGGAGCACACGTAGCTCGGCAAAAGGTCGAGCGTGATGCACTCAAAGAGATCTTCTTTCGTCGAGCTAAATGGCTATTCGACAGTCGTGTCGAGCGAAACCGCGACATCATGATTCAGGCAGCATTGCTCTTGACTTGGCACTCTGATAGCCCTGATGATGATGTTTCAGCTAACGCTCATTACTGGGTTGGAGTAGCTGCTAGAATTGCCACAGGACTTGGAATGCATCGAAATCCTGTGTCAAGCCGATTTGTTCCACGAGACCGCCGTATGTGGAGGAGGCTCTGGCATATCCTAGTCCAATTTGATGTCATGGTGTCTCTCTCATATGGACGCCCACAAGCTATGTAAGTGGTCCAGATGTCTTACACTCAATGCCAATGACTGACAGCTCCTTTAAGTAATCTTGAGGACTCAGATGTGTCCTCCTTAACACTTTCAGACTTCCAAGGATGTGGACCCGGGGTTCAAACAGACTTTGTGATTCATTTCTCAGAACTCTGCACAATGATATCTTACATTGTTCGCAATCGTTTCGGGCTGAGAGTCAACCCGGAACGTCGCAAAGCGGTATTGCACGAGGCCGATGAGAGCCTAGCTAATTGGTCCTTGAAGCTTCCAGATAAACTACGCTTACGAGCATCTGACATGGACCCATGGTCTGCCATGCTCCATTTGACCTACAACAACTTTCTCATTTTACTACACCGACCCCACCCAAGAGCCTCTGCCTATTCAGATGACTACGGTCCACACGATGCTGAGATCTGTAGTGCAGCTGCAGGTGTTATAGCCTCAATTTTCGAAGAACTTCGTCTCCATGATCGCTTAAAGTCTCTCTGGTACTCTGCCGTTCATACCCTTTTCACAGCAATGATACAAGTGCGAGTGGAGCTTCGCTTCTCGAATCCTGTCCTAGCGATTAATGCCCTTCGTCGCTTTGATTCAGCTTCTTATTCACTTCGCGAACTGGCGGGATACTGGTCCCATGCCACCACTATCCTACGGTTGTTTGAAGATTCCAAGCGCCTTCAGGAGGATCTTCGCTTGGCTACAAGTGAAAGACCCCGTGGTTTCAGCAATTCCCATGAACGAGAAAAGATTGTGACCCATACTTCATCCTCTAGCTCTTCCAGAAGCACAATAGCTACACATATCCCACAACAGCAGGAGGAACAGCCTGTCCCCTACGAAGTTCCGACTCCAGAGTCGACACATGTTTCAAACCCCACCACCTCTGCGGGCCTTCAACAGAATCACGCGATCGATCACTGGATGCCAGCCACGAACATGACTCCGGTAGAGACTCTGGACGCCCCCCGCGAATCTCTCGATTGGCGGCAGCTGTTCTCTTTCGCAGACATGGACCAACCCGTTCTTCCGATGGCCATGGAGGGCCTTCCTGAACTGGAAGATGAGTGGCGTCAGATCTACTGGCAAGAGACACCACTGTCGGATCTCTTGCATGATGGGGGCTGGATGCACGGCTGACATTTGCATTGCACTTGCATTCATGGCGTACTCGTCCTTGCCACATATCATTGGTCTTGAAGCTACCCGGATTTTGTCTGAGAACATGGACTGTGCGCGAACGATAATGACTTGATGACCTTCTCATTGCTTTGCCCCGGCTTTCCATGGATTATTAGCACCGCCAATGCGGGGGAAATATCGGTGACCTTTTTGCATTTATCATAAAATAGCTTCTCCGAATGGAATTGTCAGAACTCAGTATACCAATCTTCGGTTCCAATCAGCTTGTTGTGCCGTGAAAGCACTAAAGGACAGCGAAGTCCAAGCTTCATTCTATCTGCCAACACTAATATCCACCGCCCGAATGCATGTGTCCATACAAATAAGCTAAGAATAGCAGATGAATATAGATGTAGACGAGACACTCGACGAAGACAGATAAATACAAATGATCCCAGATCGAAGGGACCCAGCATGCCCGGGCCTACCAGGTCATGCAAAACAGCCTCTTTTATATTGATTGAGGAGACAGGGTGAGTCCCCACAAGAAACAAGGAAAAGAATAAAAACTGGGAATCAGAGAGGGGAATACAATAAAAGGCAGTTGATGTGCCCGGAGAAATCAGGGAAGTGAGAAGCCGCAGCCCATGTAACAGAAGGAACAACCGTCGAACAGACAAAATAAGCGCGCCGCCCGTAAACCGAGATCTGAACCTGTCGAATTGCTAGGAATTCGCACCCACTTTCCGTTCGTCACAAGTTCTGTAGGTAAACAAATCCCTAATGAAGCTCTCGTGCCGCACCGCCTGGGGAACGTTACGTTGTCAGGGGAGTAAGGACCGGAAGTGTATTTCGAAACGTTTGTGGGAAGGGACCGTGTATGTTACTGTGAGCCCTCAGGGGACTGGATACACGGTGAAACCGGTCTTTGACTCCTTTGTGCATTCTGGGACACAGGGTGCAAATCATCTGTGGGGATATGGTTGATGACTTTTGGAACCAATATGATTGCACTGCGTCAGTTGGATGGTTCTCCTGCACATATACGCTTACTCTAGTAGGATTCACCGCCAGTGCCATTGTGGGCTTGGCCGACCATGGGAGGGTAGCCGTAGGCGGAAGCATCCTGCTCAGAGGGGTCCAAGCTTGGGTTGATGATGTTATTGGCAGCATCCGTGGTATCAGGGAAGCCTGCAACTGGCCGTCCGGATGGAGCGGCGCCGGGAGGGCCTCCTACGGGGCCGCCGGCATTGTACCCACTGCTTGTCGGACGGTTCTGATGCTCTCCTCTCGCGGATTGGGTCTGCAGATTAGATCAGCAGTGTTCTCTTTAAGCAAAACACGCTATCGCCAGTTGGGGGCGATGGGCAAAATGGCTAGATGCGTTGCACAGGTCTTACCTCGCGGTATTTCGATAGGTAGATCTTCAGTGCCTCTGCGTAGTTTTCGAAACCGAGTGAGGTCATGGCGAAAAGAATATCCTCTCCGTTGACCGTCTTACGCTTTTCCTGCTGGCATTTGTCGGAAGCTACGCAAAGGTTCGACGGTCAGTTTTCAGAACTGGTATTGTGACGATGTGGACTGTACAGACCTTCACTGGTGATGAACGAGATGAATTCGCTCACACATTCCTGCATACACTCCTTGGCCTCCTTCGCGATCTTCGCGTTCTCAGGTAGAGCTAATTTCATGATGCGAGCCACTTCACAGGCGATGTCAGTATTCTATACAGGCATGCAGCGGCAGTATCAACGATGAGGTGGATATGGGCACAATGCACCCAGCATGCCATAGCATATTGTAGACATGTCTGTCCAATCGGATGCATGCTGGCAGTGGTAGCAGACGACAAATAGGGACATGAGCCGAAAGACTCGTGGTCATCAATCCCCGAAATAGATGATGGCAGGCAGATGAATAGGATAGCAAGGAATGGTGACGATTGACCGAACCGGCCTCCTAGGCGGTGGAGAGGCACGAGCAATCATAGTAGGGCAAAAAGCGGTTGACCAGCAGGTGAAGGTAAGGTACGCACAAATCAGGACGAAGCGACAAGCTGCAAGGGAACGCAACTAACCATTTGCAATTGGTAGCCATCTGTCCTGCTCCTTTACTTCGAACTCTCCCTGACCCTGCGCCTGGGAGTCCTGTTGGTCTTTGTCCATTTGTTCCTGGTCTTCACCCGATTGAACTTCCGGTTCCACCTCCGGTTCCTTCGAGGGGGAGGTCGACGACATGATTTTTAGCTGTCGGGAGAACGTGCAGAGAGACTGGATTTAGGATGGAAAGGCTGTCTCTAATTGCTCTGTTGGCAAACCACGTCAGAGCTGCGTACAGGGCGTGGTGGATTCTCGATCTTGGACGTTATGATACAGCCGCGCCAAGGGTACTGAAGGTGTATCTGGCTGGGCAGCGATTCGCTTCACAACAGCCTGAACGGGGAAGGATGACTGTGACAACGCGTGTGGGGGATTGGCAGCGCTTCCGCGAAAGTGCGTGTGTGCCTTAGCGTTCTGAGCACGGCCTGGTAGGATCTATTATTCCGACTGCGATGACGAGACACGGTCCGAAAGATGACTCTGTTTGTTATTGCTCTATTATTATTGCTGGTCTAAAGATTGGCTGCAATGAGATGAACGGGACGATCTGATTCGAGGGCCAGTGAAGTAAGGGCAAGCTTGCGGCGGGTTCTGGAAACATACACAGCTGATCTTGGACTTCGTTCCTTTTCTTTTTCGTCTTGCTATAATTGGAGCAGCCCCGATCTAGGTCTTCCGGAAATATTGCTGTCTGAATGACGTTAGAGCTGTCGAACTAGAGGCGATAGTAACGTCAGCAAGCTGAAAGTCCAAAGTCCCTTTGCAGCACGCGCATTCATGGACGCGGCAGAAGGTCAAGAGGGCGAAATGACGCGGGTAATACAACACGGAAGTAACCGTGGGTCAGACAAGATTTGGGGGGGGGCAGTGGCACGTTGCGCAGCTGGGCGACAAGATACCAACAAGAAAAGCAAGCCAAAGCGCGACAGCGATTGGACTGAAATGCAAGAAACGTAAGGGTAAAGGTGATGGGCTTACTTGCCAGTCAATGACAGGCACCGGGGGAGGGGGGCCTAGGGCAGGTCTGACTGGAGACGGCCGCAATGCGCGCAGCTCTCAATTGGCGAACCAGAAGTCCCTGGCTGTCGCGATGAATATATCCAAGCGCCAATGAGCTTTGACGCGGTTTGCAATGCACTGTTTCCTGCTCCCGAGAAGCACTCAATAGATGAGTATTGTTCGAAGAGACGCAATGAACGGAATTCGATGAACGACTTTGGTTGCGCCCAATGTCCCGGACTGAGTGAAGAGAAGAGGAAGGAGGAGAGGAAGTTGAGAGTCGATGAGCCGCGGTGGGAAACCAGCAACCAACGCTCATCGGTGGCCTCAGGACGACTTCCATAACGCCCCTCTAACGCGGTATCGCTCTGTCACTTTCTATTCTAGGACTAGCGCCCAAAAAGGTCACCAGGGGCGAGAAGGAGGGGTGTATTGATACGGTAAAGCACGTGACACTCGTCATCGGCCCCGGATCTCTTGGCCATCGGCCTTATCTTCTTTCATTCTGCAATACTGGAATATCTTCAACGCCTATTCAACGACAGCGACAATAGCAAGGGACATTCGTACATTCTACGTGCCGTGCATGCTTGATACCGAATTCTGACGCTGAGCAAATTCTATCGCCTTTCAAGAGACCTGGTCTCATCGCTCTTGCATGCGCAGATATGTTTATCGGTTACTTCTTATCTCTATACATACAGTACACAGCTGTACCTTTTGAGACCAATGCTCCAATCAATCTCACGGACAAGTGGGCCGGCCAAACTTCCCTCAGCAAAGATACCATAGGACTCAAATAGCACCTCGCTTGCTCTGTCATTTGTCTCAGGATCCGTGTTGACTAAACTGTATCGATCTCTTATGTCATTACGTACCCTATGAGGACTGACGGACCGTGTACTGTAGGTACATGGCGTCAGGCATCAACAACATTTCCTAACAATCTGGGCCAGCCATCTATTTGGGGAACCTGAACCTTCATGCATCTCTTCATCTCATCACATTCCAGAACCCTCGGGATGAAGCACTGTATGTACTTTGAAAAAGGTACCGGTCAGGCAAAAGCTACAGAGAGTTCCACTCCGCAGCCCAATCTGCGAAGGAGGTGTGGAGGAGGGCATCCATCACTTGCCGCTCTCTACTACATAAAATTCATGTGGCTTCTACCCAAGCTGCTCGCTTCCCAAGGGACAAGGTCGGCATATCGGCCTCGAAGATCATCTGTCAAACAAAGTTGGCTGAGAGCGTGCCAGCCATTGAACGTGTCACACACACATGCATCGGGATAGTCCCAGATCTACTCCCAAGGCTGACATGAAGCAGCCAGTAGGGAATCTCGGGAACAAGACTCTATCAGATGAAGTCAGGAGCAATGTGCTTTCGTGCAGCTGTTGTGATCCGGCCTCGAATCGGCCAACTGCAGACGAGTACAGCAGATTTTCACTTCAGACGCCTTGTTCCACAGGGCCAACTCAGCCGAGCCACACCTTCTCTTGGGTGCATAAGCGTTATCGCGAAATTCCTGGCTGGATGACGCCCTCTTGACTATGTCAACTACTAGCATTCCTGCATTGTAGACGAAGATTTTGGTAACAATAGTGATAGAACATATCAACCGATGGAGATGCACCCTGAAAGGTGAAGTCATTAAGCAAGGTGAAATAGGCACGGAAGTTGTATTATACACTATTTGCTGCCAGGTATGATGAAAGCCTTGGAATCAGCGCCTCAGGCTTCAGCTTTATGGCCTGATATGGAATCATCCCCAGAGGTGAACCTGACAATTAGGCATGAGTGCATTCAAGGCACCGACCGTTCTGTAACAAAGGACTGGTTTGTGCTTAGCTGCCACACATCGTCCTTGTCCTAGGCGAACGAAACTGGCAAAGCTCCGCAATAGCAGCTGCCATGAGCCACGACCGTTCAGTCCATGGATTGTCGCAGTAGAAGTGAAGTCAAGGGGTTGTCAGTAAGGCTGTGGGCTCCAAATCATGCCGCTCTTGCTCCGCTCTCTGTTTGATTCCTCCAAAGATGGCACCAAGGGAAATATGAAAGGTAATCAATGAACCGTGGTAAATCTCATATTATTGTTTTCCTATGGCTGTACGACTTGAATATTGTTCTTCTTCTGCAAAGGGAGATCCAGGTCAGAGCGAGTCCTTCTCATGAGGATTGGCATGAAATGACGAACCTTCCAATTGTCAAGATCTGACTGCTTCGACTTGTATTGCTTCAGGAGTTCATCTAAGACCTGCTTCAGGCCGTCCGAGTTCGTTTTGAGGGAGGGAAGAACGTCTTCAACGGTCCGTTCAACCAGAACCCCGTTGACCATGCGGAAACATTTTCTATCCTTGGGAAGAGGTTCGAGTGTCTCGATTACAAGTCTAGCGACAGCACGCTGGCATTAGTGACCCAAGCTTGAACGGATAGAACAGGTTGAGGGTAAAAAACAGGGAAAGACTAACTTGTGTTCCTCTGCTTCCTGCTCGATATCGCCGATCTTTTGTGCTAACTGCTGCAGGGTGTTTTTGTAATTTGTGTACTGGAGCTGAAGCTCTGCAAACGATCAGCACGAAACCCTTGAATGCTATAACAGGAACTCAAGCTTGTGCAGACATACCCTGCTGCTTCTTAGGGTTAATTTGTGCTTGACTGGCCATTTTGTCGGTATTCGATGCACACAGTGTACTTGCAAAGCTGGGCTGGAGTTGCGATGCGGGGCGTTGGTTCGATATCCGCCGCGGCGGCGGACCGGGCTAGAGGGAACTGGAAGCCAACACTGAATCCGGGCCCACCCACGGCGCTGCCACATGTAACCTGAAGCTCAGTGGAAATCTAGACTCAGACTTTCGTAGGGCAATTAGAATTTACTGAGGTTGCAACTGCTATCTTGTCTTGCCTCGAAATGAGCTCTAAATCTGCGTCATGGGGTGGTGTGTAGCAATCACGTGTTTGACCTCTGTTTGCAGGGTTTGCATGGTGATACTATCGCCCGATAGTCAATCGAATCCGCCTCCGAGTCTATCCCAACTCATCGCCAGGAGGGCTCAAGCAATCAGCTGTGGCCCTTCTCGCAGACATTCTCAAAAGTCAATAGTTTGCGCTACTTGATTCGTCTCTCCTCAAAATCTATACGCCAACTATTCAAAATGGCGCCGGACGACATGCCTCCAGCCAAGAGGCTGAAAAGCTCCAACCTGCCAGGGCCGTTGCGCGACGCGAAGCGCAAGGACATTGACAACTGGGAAACAAACCGAATGCTCACGTCCGGTGTCGCCCAGCGAAGAGATTTTGATAGTGACTTTATGCCCGAAGACGAAGAAGGAACTCGAGTCCATTTGCTAGTCCACGACCTCCGCCCACCTTTCCTCGATGGTCGCACGATTTTCACAAAACAGCTGGAGCCCATCTCCGCTGTTCGGGATCCGCAGAGCGACATGGCTGTCTTCAGTCGCAAGGGAAGCAAGGTTGTGCGCGAAAGACGTCAGCAGCGGGAACGCCAGAAGCAAGCGCAGGAAGCAACAACGATGGCGGGCACGGCCCTCGGCAACCTGATGGGTGTCAAGGAGGACGAGGGGGACAGTGCGGTCGCAGTGCCTGTGGAGGAGGCATATAAGAGCGGAAACAAGTTTGCCAAACACCTGAAAAAGGACGAGGGCGGGCAGAGCTCATTTAGCAAGAGCAAGACGCTCCGTGAGCAAAGAGAGTTCCTGCCGGCGTTCGCCGTCAGAGAGGATTTGCTGCGGGTGATACGAGATAACCAGGTGGTGGTGGTCGTCGGTGAAACCGGGTCTGGTAAAACGACCCAGCTGACGCAATTTCTGCACGAAGACGGTTATTCTAAGTTTGGAATGATCGGGTGTACGCAGCCTCGTCGGGTGGCTGCTATGAGTGTTGCCAAACGAGTAAGCGAGGAGATGGAGGTGGACCTGGGAGAAGAGGTTGGCTATGCGATCCGTTTTGAGGACTGCACGAGCAGCAAGACGGTCATCAAGTATATGACTGACGGCGTCCTATTACGAGAATCGTTGGTTCAGCAGGACCTCGACAAATACTCCTGCATCATCATGGACGAGGCGCATGAGAGAGCTCTTAACACTGATGTCCTCATGGGGCTTCTGAAAAAGGTGCTGGCCCGACGCAGGGATCTCAAGTTGATCGTGACATCGGCTACAATGAACGCCGAACGCTTTTCTCGATTCTACGGCGGCGCTCCTGAATTCATCATCCCTGGACGGACTTTCCCCGTTGATGTCCACTTCTCGCGTACCCCATGCGAAGACTATGTGGACAGTGCGGTCAAGCAGGTCTTGGCCATTCACGTATCGCAAGGACCGGGTGATATCCTTGTCTTCATGACAGGCCAGGAGGATATTGAGGCCACGTGCGAACTGGTGGACGAACGGTTAAAGCTACTGAACGATCCACCAAAGCTCAGCATCCTGCCCATTTACAGTCAGATGCCCGCGGAGCAGCAAGCAAAAATCTTCGAACGGGCCGAGAACGGCGTGCGTAAAGTGATTGTCGCCACAAACATCGCTGAAACTAGTTTGACAGTCGACGGAATCATGTTCGTGGTGGATTCGGGCTATTCTAAGTTGAAAGTATACAACCCCCGGATGGGTATGGATACGCTGCAGATCACACCAATCTCTCAGGCCAACGCCAACCAGCGCTCGGGACGTGCAGGTCGGACAGGGCCCGGCAAAGCATATCGATTGTACACGGAGGTCGCTTACAAGAACGAACTCTATTTGCAAACCATCCCCGAAATTCAGCGCACCAGTCTCTCCAATACCGTCCTCCTGCTCAAGTCTCTCGGGGTCAAGGATCTCCTGGATTTTGATTTCATGGATCCTCCACCGCAGGAAACAATCACCACATCGCTTTTCGAACTCTGGTCTTTGGGGGCGCTCGATAACCTTGGTGACCTCACCCACCTAGGTCGTCGGATGACTCCATTCCCCATGGACCCTCCGCTCGCGAAATTGCTGATCAAAGCCTCCGAGGAGTACGGGTGTAGCGAGGAGATGCTCAGCATCGTCTCCATGCTATCCGTTCCCAGCGTATTTTACCGCCCCAAAGAACGCCAGGAGGAATCCGACGCCGCGCGAGAGAAATTCTTTGTCCCCGAGTCTGATCACCTCACGCTCCTCCATGTTTACACGCAATGGAAGGCCAACGGCTACTCCGACGGCTGGTGTACCCGCCATTTTCTGCACGCCAAAGCTCTTCGACGCGCCCGGGAGGTTCGCGACCAGCTGCACGATATCATGACGGTGCAGAAGATGCCCCTCGTCAGCTGTGGAACTGACTGGGATGTCATCCGCAAGTGCATCTGCTCCGGATTCTACCACCAGGCCGCGCGCGTCAAGGGTATCGGCGAGTTCCTCAATCTCCGCACTAGCGTGAGCATGCAGCTGCACCCGACGAGTGCTCTGTATGGCCTGGGTTATGTGCCCGAATACGTGGTGTATCATGAGTTGATCCTCACCAGCAAGGAGTATATGTCCACCGTAACGGCTGTTGACCCACACGTAAGTTCTGATCCTCCAATTCCCATTTAACCCCATCATCATTATCCCGTCCTCGCCACCATGACCTCCAAACTGACTGTGGAAACTTCTGTGTATAGTGGCTCGCCGAACTCGGAGGCGTCTTCTACTCCGTCAAAGAAAAGGGCTATTCTCAGCGCGAGCGCCGAGTCACCGAACAGGAATTCAACCGGCGCATGGAGATCGAAACTCAAATGGCCGCGGATCGGGAACGGGCCGCCGCGGAAAAGCAGCGGGAACAGGAGCGCAACGACCCCTCCCGACGCCGGCAGGAGATCGAAGTGGGCAGTTCCGTGGTCCGTCGCCCGGCTGCCACAGCCCGCCGTGTTGGAGGCGTGACTGCCTCCAGTTCTTCACGCAATGGAATTGGAGCTGGAGGTGGTGGTGGTGGTGGTGGAGGAGGGGGAGGAGGAGGAGGGGGGGGAAGCGTGGTGAAGAAGCCCCAGGTGAAAAGAAGACCTGGACGGGCGTTTTGATTGTTGTTGCATATACATATAGAGGTATACCCCGATCTTGGCAAAGAGTTATGAAAATGGACATGAACATGAACACATGGGATTCGTACATCCTCCGATCTAGAGTTCAACGGAAACCGTGTGCATGTTGCCGGGCTCTTGCATGAAGTTGCCCCGGCAATAAATGAATCACGGAAGTAGATCCCACGGAATCTCGAGTACTAACATGGCTTGGAATCAGGTGCCTCTCGAGGATGAAACTAAAATAGATAGTCGACACCATCGACTCTTTTTTGCTTCCTTCGACTAACTTTACAACCAGAAAGGGCCGGACCAGACCAGATCAGACAGATCAGAGTTACAGCACCAAGTCCACCAGGGATCTTCTTCGAACCGCAACCTTCACTAAGCGCCCAGTCCAGCCGCAGTGATCTTAACCTCTGGATACTGTAGTCCTAAACCCACTCTCCGAAATCCCACCCAAACCCAAATCTCCCACTCCTCGATCGCACTAACTTCAACCACCCCCCCAAACCGGAATCCGCTCAGTTGATGAAATTGATACAGAAGAAATGCAAGATCAAACTCCCGAAGATGTAATCCGCGAACGCCCTAAATTTCCACGAGGAGTCAGCTCAGCTCAGCTCAGTCCGGTCCAATCCAACCCAACACCTAGACATCACCGGCACATCCCCTTCCCAATCACAAACACCCCTCCCCCGGAAAAGAAACGAACTCACCTCTCATGCGAAATCCCATTTCCCCCAGTCTCATTCCCCAGCGCAGCAGCAGCAGCAGCAGCAGCTTTCCCTTTCGCCCCTTTCCCACCCGACACCACCGTCGCAGCCGAAGTCGAAGAGAAGGTCTGCATGCGCAAACTAGCGGTAAGCACGAACTGGCCCACCGCAGCCGAGAAACCGCTCAGGAAGGCGTTGAAAGGCTGGTATTCGGATTTAAACGGTTAGCCATGGTTTCCATCCCACAAGAAACCCCCCCCCCCTTGACTCGAATACACAATGAAGATTTGGGATATAGCACATGGAACGGGAAATTGGAGGGAACTCACGTAGTTGCCGGCCAGAACACAGTAGAGGAATTGCACGCCGCCGACCAGGACCAGAAAGCCCATGAAGGCGTCGAGCAGCAGCGTGCGCTGCGGGGTGGTGGCGAGGTATTGCTGCCACACGGTGTGGGCGATGTCGAGGACGGAGGAGTTGGTGGTCAGGGTCTTGGGGCCGGAGGAAAGGGAGGAGGAGGGCGAGGCAGCAGCGGTGGTGGTGGTTGAGGATGAGGGTATAGTTGGAGGCGAGGGCGCGGGGACGGGGCCGGTGGCGGCGGCTGTGCGTTTGGCAGGCATGGTTTCTGGAGGGGGGAATTGCCTGGATCTCGTCTCGGGTTGGAATGGAATTAATTGGCGTGAAAGATCGTGCGAAAGAGACAGACTGAGAGAGCGTCTGGGTGGCGGCTGAGTCGGTGGTGTACAGTACCTCGGGGATTCATTACGCAAGCTGTCCGTTACGCGGTATCACGTGATGTAGGTGTTATCGGCCGGGGCTTATCAACCAGTAGGTTACAAGAAGTTCTGTTCGCTTCTCGTTGATATGTGCAATTTTGAGGGATCTTCTGAATATGATCCATTGTTGTACAGATAACGTTGCAATATGGTCGTCACCGTAGCCAAGTCTCATACAACCTCAAGGAATATCTTGGTAACATTCAGACTTATTATACACATAGTCATTGTTTTCAATTCATCGATTCATCGTGATTAAGATGGGAGAGGGGTATTTCTGCAACGTGAAGAGGGGGGTTTTCATGAGAATAATTGAAAGGGTTCGCCAGTCATACCGCAACACTGAGCCCGCTCGAGCGAAGGGCGAAAGACCTCTAGGGTCACGGCTGGATTAGAGGGTATATAGAACACACTTCGGGTGCATGATGCGCTTCCTTGATGCACAGGCACATCAAGCAAGCCAGTCGGAGATATTCGCAAAAGGGTTTTCGGTGTTGGCTTCTTGCAAATCCATCTGGAAGTCGTGCATCACCCTATCCCACTCATCCCAATTGAGCTGCGGGTCCGGCTTGTTCTCGTTTTGCATGGGCACCGGTCCGGCGAATGAGTTCATCGATGCACCGCCAGGCGTTGTAGTTGGTTGCTCCATGGCGGCCGTCATTGCTGCCGCTTGAGGAGAGAACAAGTCAACGCCTGGGAACAAAGTGTTGATTGCGTCTACCGGCCCCTTTCGAAGATCGATATCCAGCACGTTTGTATTAGACAAGGTGCCGCCTTCTGGCATGGCAGATGATATTTGGGATTCTCGTTGTGCAAGAGGCTGGGGTAATATGGGAGGGGCTTGAATAATTGAGGGTCCAGTGCCACCGGTGAATGGCACAGCCTCAAAAGAGCCTACATTGAGACCCAACTGAGTTCGCAAGTCTTGTTGCTTTGCTCTGTGGGCGGCCGCGCGCTTCATGAGCCTTGACAACGGTCGCCAAAGCATGCCCTTCCGTTGTTTGCTGTTGCGCACCCAATCTCGGTAAAGATTGCTTACAGCCTCCCAAGCACGGTCGGTCAGAGGGCTCAAGGGGCGTACGCAAAGCTCTGATAAGACAAATGCAATGGCATGCCATTGCATGTTCGTGGCAAAGAGCCAGCTCCACTTAAATGTGTTCTTGTCGGCCCCAAGAAGGCGCGCAAATTCGGCAACCTCCACAGAAGTTGCGAACAAGCTCTCTCGGTTTGCATTCGTCAGAGCAACGTCACGATCAGGCCGAGTCATGGGATGATGAATCACAAGCCATAGCTTCGTGAGAATGAGCCGAGCGATTGTAGCGCAGACCCATTGAATAGGCACATTCATATCACAATGCTTGATGTATCGTTCCTCGATGCGGGCATTAATGGCTTTGATCAGGTTCCCGCAGTTATCCGCGGAGATTGGTCGAGTACCTGGGGTGAAATGACCATTAGGGCAGGCATAGCTCACCCGCCGAAGGGCTACTGTGATATCGCAGCGGATAAGACAGAAGGTCACCTCGGTAAAGCCAATCCTCTCGGGGGGCGGCTCTTGCATGTCCGGTGTGATGTCATCGTCATTGACGTTCAGTGGAAGCCGCGTATCATAAATTCGTTCATGGATCTGCGAATCAGTGCCATGGTCTTCGGACGACCGAATGTCCAACAAACAGATGTGCCACCACAATCTCCGACGCATTTCCGTGTCAAAGGGCTTCAATCCGAACTTCGTCCCATCCCGGTGAAGGCCAAGACCTTGCGCAAGGCGAAGAACGAGAGCCGTCATAGACCACACGAACTTGGTATCATCCTCACGACGGATGCCAATGAGAAAGATGACAGCAGCTTGCAGTAGCATTAGGTTCTGCGTGTTCAAGAAATTGGCCTTCGCCAAAGCTTGCTCGACCGCAAACCGATAGCGTTTCACAGCAGTATCACGGTCCTCATCTAATTGAATGACGCACTGCTCATGAGACAAGCTGATAACCGCAACCAAGCACATCGCCAGGAACAGTGCTTCTTGGTTCTTATCTAAGCTGCTCGGATCCTGGGCTGCGATCGTAAAGAGCTGTTGGGCTGTAGGTTTATGCACGACGGGGACCAGCGGGGCCACATTCTCGTAGTACAAATTCCAGAGCACCGGAATCTTCGACGATGGTGGCAGGAAGCCGCGAAGGGAATGAGAAAGCGAGTAGAATCCGAATAGGAAACCGTCGTGGTTGGCGGAATGCGTCGACGACGATTCGGGAGAGGGGTAATCCTCGTCCTCCGACGCTGATGGATCGAGGATATCCTGAAGCTCTTCGATCTACACATATCCCTTCGTCAATACCTGAAAAGTGCCTCATCATGAAACAACATCAAGGAGGCAGAAATCGGCTCACCTCATCACCGAGACTGGCCCAGAACCGATTGCTCACATAGCGACTCCGGCCTTCATCAATAACCAGTCGTCCAAATTCATGCTCCATGTTTCGCGTGGCCATAGGCCTCCGGGGATCCACATTAGCAGGATCCAGCATCAGCGGACACCCGTCCCCGTCGCCGGGGCCTGCGTGAGGCGCCGGCGGACCCTGTGTGCTCACGTTTTCACTGCGCGACTGGCGTGGGGAAGGCGTGTCCGATAGCGACGCGGTTCGTTTCTCGTTCAGATGCTCGATGACACCCTCCAGGCGCCTGAGTCGAGATAGGAGCTCCGCATCTTGTGGCCGCTTCGATTTGCGGGGCGCCCTTCCAGGTGGGGGGAAAATGCACTCGATACCCGCCTTGACACAATTCGAGCACGGCGATCGCTTGTTGCAGCGGACTTTCCTCCGACGGCAGGTGACACAGCTGCGTATGCTATGCAGCTCGTGCGAGGAATGGGGGTCGGTGTGATGGTCCACGGTTGCGGCCTGGCCATGACTGAGACCCTCCGAATCTTGTCGGGAGTGAGTCGCAGATAAGGCTGGCGAGGTCACAGTGGGTACAGGCGGGCGTTGTTGTGCTGGAAATGGTGGACTATGGAAGGACATGACAGTATAGGTGAGATTATGGATGAAACAAACTCGCGAGCATGCCACATCGTCAACGGCGGCAGCGGCAGCGACAGGTTCACGGAAAGTGTGCGCCGAGACAAAGGAGAAATAAGAAATTATTGATGAGACCAGAGGAGATGAATCGGTTCGGATTACTGCATTATTATTATTGGGGCCAAGCTCACTAATTCACTAATACTGCCTCAGTCATCGACTCATAGTGGGGAGGGGGAGAAAGGTCGATTCAGGTCTCGAACAACGCCATTGGCCAGGAACGGTGGCTCCTCACGTAATCATAAAGCAAAAAGACAACCACGTGCATCTGACATTGAGACAATGAATATCAAGTAGCTAACTATAGCATCGTTGAGTACAGGCTAACTGGCGTGGGGGTCATTTCTGTTGTTCGCAAATGGGATTTATGTTTGCGATCAGCACGGAATCATCGACCGACATTATACAATGGCTATACCATGGACTATATTGATTAGCCCCTGCCCTTGAAGACGGGATAGTTTAACTATAGCCTCACGTACGTGACACATCTTAAACACGTAGTCCTTGCAATCACCGTGGACTGAGACCTCGTGCAAAGGTCATGTGCTTCAGCAGCATTCATGTTGCTTCCCTTGTGATATGTGCATCAACCGTGGTTCGAATCTACCTGAGCCATGTCTCGGACAATACCAGATTATATGTTTGATAAATTCCCAAGAATCTCTGTAGACTCACATGTCCAGGTGCCCAGACTCCGGGAAGCCAAGCCACATGGCTCTAGTGAAGAGAATTTGGGACATAGAAAGTCTGAAATGACCCCAGTGAACAGAACAGAAGGTCGGAGAAGAATGATAGAACCCAACGCCGAATGTATCCAACGTGCGAATAAATGGTATGCGTTCCGAAGGATAACGCCATATATATGCAAACAAGTGACGACTATACAAAGAGAATTGAACCCAGCCAGATCATAACTGTCATAATCAGGCCCAGATGCATCACCGGGCCTTAAAGATTTAAAACAGTCTTCGAGTTTCATCGAAACAAAGGCCCGAGAGGCGTGGTTCGAACGGGTACGTCGACTGGCTGGCGGCGCCAAAACTGTCGTTTCCTTTGTTTATCCCACACTTCTGTGGCATCGTTGAAATGGTGCCTGAATTCGAGGTTTAGTTGGATGGCCTATTGACTCAGGAATAGCAACTTACCCTTGGAATGTGGTAGCGGTCATCGATTTCGAGCCGTATTCCTTCTTGAGAAGTCGGACATATTCAAACGGAATTTTGACGGGAACACCCTCGAAATAACTATTCCGTAGCGGAAAGATTTCGGTCTCCTGTAAGCTGGTTAGCTTGCCATGTTGTGCCAGTGGTTGGCGCGCCATTTACATCAAACCGGTGGCCGTCTTTACACATCAGAGCACCGGGGTCACCGCGTTCTCGTCTGTCGTCATCCTTGCGCACGGCGGTGATGTCGATGAACAATCCGGAGGAAGTGTCAATCCAACGCGCATCAATGACATTCAACTTATCATCGGTAGACCGGATGACGTAGTTAGGATTTATCTCGAGCAAGTAAGTTCGTCCGCCCTCCACTCCGGGAATCTCAAAATGGTGTTCCGTCATATTGTAATAATCGGCAAGGAAGTGAATTGTGGGCTCAGAGATTTGGACATCGAGGTCATTGTCCCAAGGGAAGATCTAATCAGCTGTCAGCGGGAGGAACAACGCAACGACCATGGGAATCGGCGACACAACCTTCTGATTCCACCACCATGCCAGAAGAGTCCCGTGCATGATCCATGTCTCGGCACCAAGGTCTGCCATTGTTGACAGATAGGTTCGGATGAGTTCCGACAGGTGCGGAATAGTCTCTTCGTCCGAGAGAGGCTTGTCGGCAAAGCTGCAACCAAGAACCAAGTTAGCGCATGCTACATCCAACGGGTTGATTCTAACACTTACCGGCCGTCATAATGGTAGTGAAAGCTAGCCAATGAATATGTCAGTTCCATTCGAAAGCACTCCAAGCATAAAGTCGAGATCGTGACCTACTCTGATTCCTCTGGAAAAGAGTCAGCATGCATCTCGTCTAATTACGGGGAAGCCTGCGAATTGGCGCAATTCAATGGGACAGGGCCAAAACTTACTGAAATATTTTGGACCTGGATCTCCGCCTTTTCCAGAGTATTCCTTGGCCACAGTAGGCCTCACGCTCATGAAATCAACATCGACAGCAGATGACCCCACGACAGCCAGTGTTAACCCATAAAGTCCGGCGAGTAACCGGGGCGTAGAGAACCACATAGTGCGACACGTATAAATGTGAGTGTATGATTTATATATATATATATATTTATATTTAAGCAATATAAATATAGGTGTATATATAGTTCAACCTGGTTCAATTCAAGAAGGCGACTGCATGCTCTGACCCTATGTTGCACAAGCCCGGACGGAGATAAGGACGTGGGACTGGGGAGACTGGTGATGATACGGTATGGGCGGGATCGCAGTGCCGATGTCACTTCTAGGGATGAGCGTGGGCGACAAGAGAAATGCCTCTAGGAGAATGACAAGGTCAGGCAGCCAGATAGAATATGTGGTTAGAATGGGATGATATGTCAGAAGGGGCGTCGAGTGTGAAAGAGCATAGGAAGGGAAAAAGAACAGACGCTGAAAGAGCAAGGATCACAACCAAATAATAATGAATAATGATACAAGGTCGGAGACGACAGAGAATGAGCAGATCCACAGTGCCCGGGATCGGCAGGGAAAATGCGTACTCAGTAGGAACAAGCGTACAAGAATAGTAAAGACTCTAAGAGAAGGACGAGGGGGTCGCGTGCGCAATTACCAACTAACCCAAGTTCAATTACTGTTGTTACCGTTCCTTCCGATCATTTTAACATGAGTAAGTAACCACTAACCAACTAAGTAACGATGGTGGCGACGGGCAAGAACCGGGCGGGCGGCAGGACACTACGTACTGTACGTACTGTACGTACAGACAACAGACGCAACAGACAGCCTTGCCAGCCTTGGCGATGGGGGATGGAATTACCGTGCCGATCCGGCTCACTTTTTTACTTTCCACAGTTATCTTTCTTCCGTTCCTTGCTCGGAGGGAGTTTTGAGGTCCAGCGACACACAACAACAAACTCAACTGTTCCTTTTCTCGAATTGCGGACATACCATACAGACACGGGGTATGTATGTACGTATTGTACGCTTGTATGTACGTCTCTTCCAATTTATCTCATATCACCGTGCTACGTACGACGCCCGTGCTGGAGGAACCATGGCGTCAGCAGGCGGTGGTAGTCACCAATAGCAGGGCAACAAGCAACACCGCCTAGCCATTCCTTTGGCTTTTTTCAATAGCGGCTGGGGGGTTCGGTCTCGGTATCTCAATCCAGAAGATTGGGGCCGCGTCATAGTCTAAGCCCGGTATTTTCGCGCCCCAAATCTCTTTACCTCTCGACCACCACCACCACCACTACTTTCTCCCCCCCCCTCTCATTCTCGCGTGACAACTGGCCTCTTTTGTCGTCGGGAACAAACACGGGATATAAAGATAGGGGTCACTGATCGGAACTTGGAAATCGACAGCTGTTGCCGTCAACTTCATCAAAAGTCAAGGCATGATTCATGGAATCTCCACGCTGCCGCTGCTGCTCTGGAAATGCAAAAAAATCTTTCCGGGATCCAAGTGGGGGATTTCCCCACATGACGAAGGGGAACCGTGTTGTCTGTCAGTCTTCTCAAAGCCTCCAGCAACATTTGCACTATTCTTGCGGCTGGTTTGAGGGTCTGGCCGACAGACATGATGTGGTTCTTTGCAGTCTAGTCTCCGATTCAGACGTGCTTAGACCTCCACAATTGTTGTTGTACATCTCGTCTCAATGAAAAATGTCGGACATGTCAAAAGACTATCCTCCGAATGGACTGCTGAAGGTTTGCTCCAGGTGTTAAAGCTTGATCACGGACCTGATCACAGTGTTTGCGTTCCTCAAATCCTGCCAGGCATCTTCCCCTCGCATGAGCACGCGCAGCCTGACGCCCCAACTTAAAGGCCAGGTAGTCATTATTTCTGCGACACTGAACTGTCCTGATCCACGTAAGCTTTGAGTTGTGGAGTCAAAGAGTAGCTACAACAGTCTAAATAGTAGACAGTTGCCAGTACCTCCAGCTTTGACGGTTGGGGAGATCGGTCCTGGATCGCAAGCCCCGGGTATCTCTTGGCAAGCCCCCGAATGCTTGTATAGTGCCCATGACAGCCATCTAATCTGCCAGGTCTCGAATACTCCGTACCGCCCACTTGTTATCATAGCGCCGCCCTTGGCGTCCTTCCATACAGGTTATATAAATACATCCTTGCGCGGGCATGGGCTCATAAAACATTGGCAGTCGTCATCCTGCGTATACCGATCACACTCAATCGCTCTCCCTCCTTTCGAGTTCGTCCTTTCGAATTCGTGTGTTGCCTTGACGAAGAGATTTATATAGTGTACATATCTACAAGACATCTCTTTTGATGTGAATGCGGCCACCGGCATAATTCTATTGTTATATCATGATGTAGATTCATAACTCTAAGCTATGGAATGATCCAGGTACTTTTGGCAAGTACTGGACAGTACTTCATGCTACCTCAAGTAATGCCACTTGTTATACTCAGGTATGTGCATAGTCCTGTAAAAGGACTTGTATTCCTAGAAGGCAGAAGAACACACAGTCAGTAGGGTCGGCGGATTAATTGCCCGTGGGCAGCAGCGAGTGCAAGGAGTGGAAGGACTGGGCCTTTTTCTGAGGGTCCGAATTTAGTAGCACCGGATACCAAGGGCGGTGATTCGTCAAGTTTGACATTCTATCAACTATAGTTGGATTATGTTCTTAGCCTCCTCCAATAAGAAATTCCTTGCTCAGTTTCTCTTTAGTCTACACTTACTGTGTGATTTTTAGAGGGGTCATCGATTCGATACTACGTAACCTGTGGATGTTGCTTCTAACAATTTGTCTTCCCCTGATTGACCTGCTCATTGCTGGTTCTGTATGTACTATGCTTCCGACGTAGGTAGCATGTGAGTGAACTAACTCTCAGCTATTATCATTGCCGCTTTTCATTCCCAGAATTCTCCCAACCCCAGATCCCTCAATACAAATTCCATTGAGAGCATGTATACAGTGTCCGCGGAGCTCTCCGGGTGTTTCTTGATCAAGACTAGTTGATCTTGTCTCTCCACTTCCGCCTTCCCAGTCATCCAAACAGACAACCTGAACTTGACTAAAACGACTGCACTAACCAGGACAGAGGATTCGCCAAGTCCCCTCAGAGGGAATGGCACTGGTTAGACTATCAGCCTTCATGGTTTGATCAAGAAGGCCAGGGGATTTCTTGTCCCCCCCTCTCTCCACTCCCACCTTCCCCCCCAGTAGCTGGACTACTAGCTGGAGCCTCACATGACTGAGGCTTGAATTCGAGTCCCACTGTTCCAGCTGCACTCTTCAGCTGCATATCAGTGACCCTGGAAAACACCTTAATCACTGTCTGGGTTACATGGCGGTTTGTGCAGAAATCCTTATCGCTAGGCATCCAATTGGATGTCCTCCGTGAACAAACGTGCACTCTAGGTAAGTAATTGCTGGTTTTGACTAGCATCGCTTGATCACAGAAGTCCAGCCTGGGCTTTGCGACTGACTCGTCTAGGTGTCATTTGATCCTATTTCCCTCGATTTGATTCACGGCACCGATAATGGAGACCCTGACACCACTCCTCCATACCTGTGCCTGAAGCCATCCCAATTGACCAGTCTGACATGACGTTTTCGAGAAGAATGAGGCCCATTGTGAACACCTGCTAAGAGATTTATCGAGTGCCGCCTTAGAAATTACCTCACCCTCGGACTCCTGTTTCGTCTAAGCTACCGTCGATCGCCTCCGATCTAGATATCCTGCAGCACGATAAGAGCAACGTGGGGGCCAGAAGATGTCGGCTACACCCAATATGCTGCCGGGCGACTCAAACCTCGTTCTTCAACCAGCCGCGACCCCGCAATTGAACCGCTCCTGTGAATCATGTCGCGGCCTGAAAGTCCGCTGCTTACCCGATGCCTCAACTCCCAATCAGTGTCAACGATGCGCCAAAGCGAACAGAACCTGTGTCTTTGTGGCACCCCAGAGACGGCGGCCGCGTAAGCGAACTGACTCTCGGGTAGCCCAGCTGGAAAAGGAGATGCGACAGATGCGATCACTCCTCAAAGATAGGCTGCGGGTCGATGAAAGCAGTGCAGAGAGTGCGAGCAGCGAAAGGGAGGACTCCCGGGAGCCTGAATTGGCCACTGAACCAAACGAGGCCATCTCCACTATTGCAGAGGATCATAGTAGCGGGGCAGATTCAGCTCGACCTCGACCGATGGACTTCTCACCCAGCTTTCCATCAACGTCCCCATATCCGAATACCTATGATGGTGGTCCTGTGAATGCCCCCATCACCAATCCAGCGCCAGCCCCATACTCATACGATGCAATGCCGAGGGAAGATGTCATCGATCGAGGCGTATTATCGCTCGAGTACGCGAATGAGCTGGTTGCCTTCTATGTGACCGAACTCACGGCCTTTGCGCCGGTAGTTGTGTTGCCCCCACATACGACTGCCACTCATTTGCGCAACTCAGCGCCGGTTTTATTCCTGTCCGTTGTCGCTGCAGCGAGTGTTGCTCTGGATGGCCAGTTAGCTGCCATCCTAAACCGGGAGATCATCCGAGTCTATGCGGAGCAATTCTTTATCAATGGAGATAAGTCTTTGGAATTGGTGCAGGCATTGCTAATCATGATCGTCTTCTATCACCCACCCGACTCGCCTTTGAAGCTGCAGTTTTATCAGTACACGCACATTGCTGCTACAATGGCGTTGGAGATTGGATTGGCCTCAAAGCGTCGCGTAGACAGAACCAACGATCGCAGAGCAAGCAAAAGGGTCACTTATGACGAGCAAATGGCGGAACAGGCTAGGACGATACTGTACTGCTATCATCTGACGTCTATGTAAGGCAAGCATTCGTGCAAAAGACGCAGTTGTGCTAACCAATATACAGAGTTGCGATGAAAACGCGCCGACCGAATTTGCTCTTATTCAACGACTGGATGGCTGAGTGTGTGAAGCACTTGGAGCGATCACCAAACGCAGTAGATAGGCACATGGCCACCTGGTTTGATCTCCAGCGGATAGTTGATGAGTCGATGGCCTCCTTCGGTCTCGACGATACCAGTTCAACCGCGCCACTGACAGAGTCGCGCCTTCAAGCCGTTCTGAGGTGGTTTGACAATCGTATGCTATCGTGGCGTAAAGAGCTCCCGCTTGATATGCTCACAGGTAAGTCTTTGTCGTGTGGCGAACCCTGACGGGAAGTTGGAAGTTAGTGGTAGCTGATAGTGATCAGTTCCCATGACTTTCGAATACCATTACACCAATCTCGCGATATATGAACTGGCTGTCGGCGAAGGTTATCGTGATCCAGATGCAATCAAACAACAATACTATACTCTTCCCTCCCCCGAGGGTAAGGTGAAATCGGCAGGCTCACAGCTTAGCGCTGTCCGCGTAGACATCACGATAAAATGGATGAATGCCGCCCATGAGATGCTGGACTTCTTCCTCAGCTGTGACACCGAGATGTTGCGCAAGATCCCGAATCTGATCTATACTCGGGTCGGGACGGCGATGATGTCTCTCCTAAAGATATACTTCTCAGTCAGTGCAGGTGCCCTTGGAGAGTTCATCACATCAGAAACTGTCAAGGTGGACAAGTATCTAGATGCAATGACGCAGAAACTAGCAGAGGCTAGCGGTGGCCAAAAGTACAAAATCCCGAGTCGATGGTATTACGTGGTTGCTGTCAAGGCTCGAAATTGGTATGACCGCTTGCAGCATCAAAACATGCAGAAAGCAGTCGGACTCGGCCCAGCAATCAATGCAGGAGCACCAATTTCCCACTCGAATGTTCCGAGCCAGAATCAATCGCCATTTGAATTTCCTCACCAACCGGTGGCCCTCGGAAATGTTCTGCCAATCGCGCCTTTCCATCCGATCGCTGGAGGTTATGGAGTACCGGCACCTGTTGGGGATTCGATGTGGTCGCCAGATCAAGGTGGCTTTCGGAATGTGGCTAATGTTAGGCAATTTGCAAGCTACCAAACACCCAACCCCGTGATGTCCCCTCGTTATGTGTATGACATGCAGCAGCAGCAACAGCGGACTCCATCAGATAGTAGTCTGCAGGGTAATCCGTCACCTCCCAAGACAGGCATGGAGCTAGACGACTGGCTCCCGGACGGGAGCGTATTTGCGTTACCCACTTTGCCCGGCTTCTAAAGGCCCTTGTCCACCATAGATTCAGTCTATAGACGCATAGATGCATATCCGATAAAAGTTTCCATTTGGGTTGTCGCAAAGACTGCAAAATCCCGTCAAGTGAATCAAAGTAAATAGAGAGCTGTCAGTAACAGGCCGGGAGCTAGCCGCCGTCAGTCCCCAGGAGAAAGATAAACCGATGTTGTCAGAAGGCAGAAAAGAAATTAGCATCCCACCTGGAAGCAGTTCCCCGCTCACTATTTGACACTTATGAAGTAGGGATTATGGAAGCTTGTCATCGGACATCGGCCGACATGGAACTTCCGACGATCCGAAAATCGGGACAATTACTATCCAGAAAGTCACCGAGGCAGGTTTGGCAATGACCTTCCTTACCTAGTATTTCCATGGGGTTTCTGTTTCCTATCACCTACAGGCAATAAGAAAACAACCGTGGGGCAACTTTAACATGTCTATGGTAGAGGCCGGAATCCTCGGAAAGCGCTGACTCAGTAGTGGAGTTGCTCTTCCCCTGCACGTTACTCAAGCCAGACGTGCACTTTCTCATTCGACAAACCTGATAATGGGGAGCATTAAGACGTTGAGCTCAGTGGCATACCTTATCTCGCTGGGCCTCTAGTGTACAGTACCTGCCAAGTAAGTTCTCACCCTGGTCATATTGATGGATGATCAAATGCCAATAGTAGCTAGTGATTGTCATCTATTCTATGGTACCCTTTACTTTCTATATGCCTTCAAGATGCGGTTGGCATGAATAACCTGCACACTTTGTGCGACTCAAACATGCTGATTGTGCTGATGCGCGTAAGGCTATAAGATGCCTGCTCTGCCTATGAACTTGCATATCAAGACCGGGTTGGATATTGAGCGAGGTGCCGAATTCAGTACCTGGTCGGGATAATCGCAGCCCAAGCCAAGAGATCTCGAATTCATCGTTAAGCTTTGTGTCATACAACCGATGAATGACACATGACTTAGCGTCTGGGATGATTATTCGAAGGAGAATTGAAGACCCTGGCCACTGCAGGTAGGACGAGCAGCGCGAGTTCGATCAAGCGATGCGAATGCATGTAGATTACGTAATGAATCAGTGACGGGGCCGCGTAAACTTACAGTAAGGGCGGGGATAACCACTGTCAATCACTCTCATCGATTTACATGCCCCCGACGCAGACCAACGTGGTCAATCATCGTCCTATCGCTATCGTTGGTCCTTCATTGATCTGTTGCTCTTCCAAGATGCAGCGATCAATTCGCAGCAAGGTCGTCAGCTGAGTTATCAGCCGCAGGACGTGACGTGATGCTCCTAACACCCCTAGATAACTCTGTCTCCATTCCGTTCGATAATACCGCTTGCGGGACTCCAGTCCCAGTTGTGTTTCTCTCTTCCCCATGCGGGCCACCATTTCACTCACTTGACTACTACGGCGTACTGTACTTTGAGCACTAATTTATACTGTACGTACCTGGCTTGGTCGCAGGCCTGTTGCCAATTCGGCCCCACACGGATTCGTTTGTGCTGCTGACTGACTAGAAAGCATTGCAGACTAGCTAGCTAGCCAGACTCCCTTGCCTCTCGCTACCTGCCACCTTCAATTAGCCATCAGCGGGAAACTTGGCTGATCGTCCCATCCATCCCCCCTCGTTCATGATCAGCCACCCACCAATCTCCCCCCTCCGCGTGCTCCACCCGGGATTCCAAGTCCCTTGGACTCAACCTTGACACCTCCGCGGCCTGCTTGTCTGCTGGCTTTGTTAGTGTGTATCATCAGCCAGCCCTCGAAACCTTCCCCGACTCTGATACCTGGCTGCCAACCACCTTTCCTCCCTTCCTTTCTTCCTTCGACCTGTCCCCGGACCACTCCGAGAGCTCAACGAGTCGTCGAAAAGCGTCGAGCGCAGCCGGAATTATCGCACGAATGGGTGGTCGTCAATCCACATCGCAACCTGCAGCACGGTGGTATTAGGGATAGAAACTTAGAGAGAGCAAGCATATCCACCTGAAGTGTGGTTCCGAGCAAAAGAAAAGCGATAACTCTTTCTCTGTTCCGAGCCAGTGTGGGGGGCACATTAAATACTCAAATGAAGAATGAGCGCAGTTCCCAGTCCCAGTCCTGTTGACCAGTCTGTCGACGACGACACTGTCGATCTGTCAAACCATTCGGGCATCTCGAAGGAATTGACCAACGGTACTGTTTCGTCAAGCGGGACACCTGATACAACATCGGAGGAAGATGTCAAGACCGACGCTGTTCGTAAAGAAAGGGGGGAGGCGTCTCCAGACAAACCGGCAGCGACCACCAGTGCAGTAGCCACGGCGGCGACCAATCCGCCAACCCAGCAGCAGCAAGATGAGCTTGACGATTTTGGATTACCGATCCGGGCGCGGCCGACTTGGGTGTCGTCTGAGAGTGAGGAAACCTGTCATGATATTCCCCAGAGTCAGGGGAGCGAAGGCGACGATGGAGATGGACATTTGAGCACAGACGGTATCGCGGCTAAGCTGCCAACGCATCATGAACAGGCACCGGCAGAGCCATTGGCCGTTGGGGAAGATGACAGGAAAGGGACAGCTCCATCATCTTCGACGCCTGCCGTACAAGAGAAGGAAGTCTTACCTCATGTGACAACAATTCCTCCTGCGGCCCGCGAGACGTGCGAATACCCGAGGGACGAGGAGCCTCCGCCGCCGTATACGAAGACACCATCGCATGATGATGCAAAGCATCCAGCTGAGCCCCACAAGACGAAGCGGAAGTCCCTGGAGCCATCCGAATGGTCGCATCAGCGCTTGAACACAGCGGCAGATCATGAAGAGGAGAGCGATGAGGAGGATGATGACGGAGGCTGGAAGGAGATGCCTGCTCTGGGTGACATGGATGTTTATGACGACTATGGTCGACTTGTGGCAAAGGGCTCAAGGGACGTGGAGGGCGATGAAGCTGTTTACAGCGGCCTAGGCGGGGCCGGCAAAGGATACACTCGGGTGCAGCTTGATGACGATGCACAGTCTGCGACCAGTATGGACGAAGACACAAGTTACCTCTTCAAGGACAGCCACGCGACCTCCACCGGGGTAGACGAGGAGTTGCGTGACCCCACAAGCCAGATGCAGGCTACGAAAGACCTTTTGACCGAGAGCCAGAGGATCGCATACGTTGGGGTCACCCGTCTTACATTGTGGCAGATGGCTCTGGACATGAACAGAATACCCTCCATCAAAGGGTGCCGTAAGGCAAGACAAGGTGGTATCGACTCCATGCGCAAATGGAGTCAAACGATGATGGCCAGGCTCTATTCTCATATGGAGATCGATGCAGCCGAGCAGGTCATGATTGAGCAATTGGCGGAGCACGGCGTGCAGCCCGCAGACCTCGTCCGACCGCTCATGAGCAATGCCCGCGTCAAGAATCCTCTAGCTGAGGAGACTGATACACCCAAGAGATCTATGTCTTCGCCTACGTCTCCTCGCCTAAGGGAAGAGTACCGGAGTAGTATTTCCACAGAATTGGACCAGTCATCTAGGTCAACATCTCCGCCTCCTTACGAGACACATGAGGGGGAAGATCTTCCGGAGGTTCGTACCCCATCACAGTTGCCTACCTCGGCCAAGATCGATATTGATTTGCGGTGGACCGTACTCTGCGATTTGTTTCTCGTCCTCATCGCCGATTCTGCCTATGATGCCCGTTCACGAACCCTACTTGAAAGAGTAGGCGAATCAATGGAAGTACCGTGGCTGCAGATTGCCCGTTTTGAGAAGCGTGTGATCGATGCTCTTGAGATGCAAGAGGCTGCAGATAAGGAGAATTGGGATGAGTCTGAACATATGGAGAAGAGACGCAAGATGGCGCTGAAACATAAATTCATGATTATGGGGTTGGCCACAGTGGGTGGCGGCCTGGTAATCGGCCTCTCCGCCGGATTGCTGGCTCCAGTCATCGGTGCAGGCTTAGCTGCCGGGTTTACCACCGTTGGTATTACAGGAACAAGTGCGTTCCTCGGCGGTGTTGGAGGCACAGCGCTGATAGCTTCCGGTGCTACACTGACTGGGAGTACGATTGGCTTGAGAGCGTCCCAGAGAAGAATGGGAGCAGTGCAGACCTTCGAATACCGCCCTTTGCACAACAACAAGCGGGTAAATCTGATAATCACTGTCGCTGGTTGGATGACTGGCAAAGTAGATGACGTACGGCTGCCCTTCAGTACCGTTGACCCCATCATGGGAGATCTGTACTCAGTCCTGTGGGAGCCTGAAATGCTGCGGAGTATGGGAGACACTATAAACATTCTAGCCACAGAGGTGAGTTTATGAATCACCTAAATCGACAGCAGGGCTAACGATAAAATCTAGGCTTTGACGCAAGGTCTTCAGCAAGTCCTAGGACAGACTGTCCTGGTAGCCTTGATGGCGTCTCTGCAGCTGCCTCTTGTACTCACCAAGCTGTCATACCTCATTGACAATCCTTGGAATGTCTCGCTCACTCGCGCAAATGCGGCCGGTCTGATTCTTGCAGACTCCCTCATGGTGCATAATCTAGGGAAAAGACCTGTCACGCTTGTGGGATACTCTCTTGGTGCCAGGGTTATCTTCTCTTGCCTGAAGGAACTTGCAGACAAGGGCGCATACGGATTGGTGCAGAATGTTTACCTCTTCGGGTCGCCCATGGTGGCCAATAGGGACGAATATCTCAAGGCGCGCAGTGTTATTTCTGGTCGGTTTGTCAATGGTTACGCTTCGAATGATTGGATTCTGGGATATCTATTCCGAGCGACAAGCGGCGGTATTATGAAGGTGGCAGGCCTTGCTCCCATAGAAAGCATTCCAGGACTGGAGAACTTTGACCTCACGAAATTGGTCAATGGTCACATGGACTACCGTACCGCAATTCCCCGGCTGCTCAAGGAGGTTGGGTGGGAGGTCGTGAGCGAGGAATTCGCAGAGATCGAGGACCCTGACCCTGAAAACCATGCCGAGCGGCAAAGGGAGCTCATTCGTGAGATTGACGAGGCACGACGTGACGCCGAGCAAAAGCCGGAGAAGAAGCGCTTCGGGTTGTTTAAGCGTGGCAAACTTGCTCAGAAGAAGAAATGGGAGACATATGATGTGGATCGCAATGACGCCACAGCGCGGAGCTCTACCGATACCAATAACGGCACTGGGTCAATATTGTTTGACATTGATGCCATCAGGGCTGAGCTCGCTTCAGAGAATCTCGAGGTCAGACAGCTTGAATCTACCCTTCCACCCATGAAATTGGACTTGAGCACCCCCGCGAGTCCATCGCCTGCCCCCACACCATCGAAACCTCAAGCGACAAAGTCCTACGAGCCCAGCCCGCCTCCACCGGAGACACTTCCGGAGAAGCAAGAAAGCTATAGCCCTTCCCGCCAGGCTCCACTGTACTCTCCGCATCACGAAGAGGAAGTTGAGATGACCTTTGATACTTCCTTTCACGAGCCACCGACGCGGACTCATTCCTCATTCGGGGCTTCCAACTCATATGATGCCCATCCTGCCAGACCCGAGCTTCGGTCCGCAGTCACGATGCCCGCTCTGGGCGCTAGTACCATGGGTGCTATGGCCCTAGAACCCAACGCCTGGGCCGAACATGACTTCGGCGATGGCGATGAAAGTGAGATTCAGATGACTTTCGAGTAATGACAAGGCATGAGAATATGCTACTATGATGTGAATGAGACTTCTGTTCTTGTACATGCTGACGTTGCTCAAGCGCTGAGTCAGTGTCTTGGTTGACGGCCTCTTCTACCAACTTATCCTGGGTTTCCGATTCGTTTCGATCCGTTTCGATTCTTCTTTGTGTCTTACACGCCACGTCTGCAGCTGATATGGCCAACCGGAAAGTTTAGACTTAAGATTGCGTTAATATTGTTGATTCTGTTGCAAGTCACGCGGTTCGACTCTGCGTGTCTTACCGTCGACTTCTCCCCTATTCATCCGGGCCAAAGGCTATCTCTGACGTGTTTTGAGGCCATTACTATGCATTATTATTAGCCGCCCTTGGGGGATTTAGGCCTGCTATTTACCTATCTATGGGTCTACATCTGGCACAGATACTTGTCTACTTAATTACATATTATACCTTATATACAACTCGCATTAGTTTTCCATGTGAAGTTTGGGGAATGTCTTATCAATACCTAGCTCTGCAAGCGTCTCGCACGATAGGGATAAACCCTGCATGGGATATGCCTAGTTTGGCTTGATTGGGGAAGCATTGTAGTACAAATTACTCACCAGCTGTTAATGGCCATGGCTGGTGTACTCGTGTTGCAGGAAGACAGAATGTGTCTTCGCGGGAGGATCGCCATCCGCCGTGCGGAGAAGGGCCGCCGAGAGCGTGTCACCCGCGCGCGTCCCTCCTCGACCGCATCTTTCAATTCGAATCCTCTTGCTTCTCCTGTCTCTCACACACCCGCCCTTATTGGACATATTGCTTCCTTGCCTTGATTTCTGAGTACATACTACCTTGATGGTACAAATATGAGCTGATTATATTCTGGCTTGGTTCCTCCTTATCAGCGAGGTTGTCGTATGTTTACCGAGTTACGCCCGCCACTCCTTATACCACAAAGAAAAGCACCCTCAAAACACACGACGCATAACAACATTCTCCCAATATCCGAACCAAGCGGAACTGCTCCCAACACCCTGCTCGCATGATTATCTCCCTCTACCTTTTTATTGATCTATTTGCCGGATCCACGATATCCTCGTTTCCCCTCCCCCCACGTCCGTCAACCCGTCGCCCGTCATGTCCGTTACCACCCGCGCAAGAGTGAAGCCCAATTCGAGCTTCGCCTCGAACCGATTGACCAGAAACGACCCCATTCCCGGAGGGCATCTTCTCACAAGCTTTCGCACCAACGAGCGAAGCCTACTGGAGAGCGCGCGACCTGAACCAGCAACGGATGACGAGCCCCTCAGCACTAGCGAAGACGAAGGTCACACCCCCACCGAGCTGTCGGACGATGAATTGTTGGGCGAGACGAGTCGCTATACGGCTCGAGCAGGGCCTACATTGGAGGAGAAACTTTCCAGGCGCTCAACTGAAGGCGAGGAGACGCCGCGGGCTTCCCGGCAGAGACCCCAGACACGGAAGTCGAAGTCCACAAACTCGGACCGGAAGAGGACGTTCGTGGACACGTTCAATGGCGGGGATCTGACGAGCGACGGGGAGGATGCCCTCTTTTCGTCGCAGTTTCGGTCATCGCAGAGCTCCAAGCGACGGAAGCCCGCGGTCGGCTATGGCTCGAGGAAGTCGTTCGGGACGGGCTCTACCCCGAGCTGGACTTCTCCCGCGGCCTCGCAGTCCCCCTCGGCTGGTGTTCGTAACGGCAAGCTGAGAAAAAATTCGACGGGAGCAAGTGAATCGCGCAGTTCTAAGGAGGAGTTCAAGATGCCGCGTGCCCTGGACTCTAGCCCGGAACCCGAATTCAAAGCGCCGCCTCCCCTTCCTCCTACTGCCACTTCCGGTTCATCGTTCGCTACTTCGTCCGCTCGTGACGTTATCTCGTTGGATTTTGATGATAGTGACTCGTTGTCCGACGGGGCGCTGAGCTCCGCATCATCAGCCTTGCTGCAGGAGCTGTCTCGGTTTGACGATCCCTCGCTCGAGTCGGACGACGGGATGTACACCTCGGAGCCTGCTCTTTGTCCGTGGTGCAAAGAGCCTGTGCCTCGCGAACTTCTCGAGCGCTTTCAAGCACAGCCGCAGCAGCGGATGCGCGAACAAAGGCGATTCTGTGAATCCCATAAGAGTACAGCCGGCGAGAGAGAGTGGCAAGAGAAAGGCTATCCGACCATCGACTGGGGCTTATTCGAGGATCGGATCAAGCCGCACTTGGAAGGACTCGACCGGGTCTTGGAGCCGGGAAGCTCGTCATTTTACCGAAACATCTTGGACACCAAGCTCAAGGCGGGTGAAGCTAAGAACTTTAAGCTTGATTTGCGCAGTGATGGACTGGAGGATATTTCATGCGGCTACTACGGAACGCGCGGTTCTTCCATAATGTGAGTGAACCCCTTCCTCTGATTGCTCAGTTGCGCGACTAATGCATCACTACTCTAGGCTCGAATGTATTATGGCACGGTACGCTCGCAAACTGCGTCGCCTCGGCCCTCAGGACCAGATCATCAACACGGCCGGTGTGGCCGGGTATGCACAGGCCGTTCTGGTTCCTGAGCTGGCGATGAGGCTTGTCAAGGAGGATATGAAGGTGGGTGACGAGCGGGCGAGGCAGATTCTACGCGACAGTATGGAGCTCGGTGAGACGGTGAATCCTGCATTGAATGACAAGATCACGGTCCAGGAGCCAGACGAGTCGAATGTGGAAGAGACAGCGTCTGTTTGTTTGTAATTGGCAGCTTGATGATTGGGGAGGGGGCGAAATCTCTCTTTTGTCTCAGCCTATCTCTTACTCCTTGCATTGTTTTTCTTTCTTTTTTCTTTTTTCTTTTTTTTTTTATTTTTATTTTGGTGCATCGGTAGGGGCGTGTTGGCGGTGCGCTGTCTGTTATGTATAGTTTCTGTGTTCTACGATTGATACCTATCTGTTTGAATGAAACTAGCCTGGGGCTCTCATCAGCGGAATGTTAGCTGAAAAGCAGAAAGTGGATTCTTGATGATGGCGTGCGATTCCGTGATTGTGAGTAAATAATAAGTTGGGAGATTACCGTAACTAAACTATCGTCACTACCGTCACTACAATAATAACAACAAAAAGAGGGAGCAAGCCGAGACTGTCACTGTGTGGAGCTGACGCTAGACCAGGTTCAGCAGGTGACTGATAAGATAGTCGCTGATTCATCTGCGGAGATCCAACTGGAGCTGATAAGTTAATCGTCATCTCAACTAGTTACCTACCCTTACCCACTTGCTTTCCCTCCTCCTCCTCCTCATCTCCCTCATCTCCTCTCCCTTCCTTTCTCTTCCTCATTCTTCCTGCGATGGGTGCTAGCTAGCTAGCTAGTTCTTCTGTCTTTTTATCTCTTTCATCCATTGGGTCTAGATCATTATGGTACCCGAGATGAGGGAGAAAGCCATGGCTCCCTCGGAATCCACTCCGTTGCTCACTACTGTCGCTATCGCGCCTCGGCGGTACCGATACCCTCACCACGCCCTTCGACGATCCTGTAATTTCATCCTGGGCTTCATCCTCGCTGTCTCTGTCCTTCTCTTTCTCATCCCCTCTGCCATTCTTCCTCGCGAGCATGGGTCCATCTGGTCCTACCTTCCCTGGGCGAATCCATTCCCTCATGCCTCCTGGCCTCACGGCCACGGCCTGGGCTTCGAAGAGCTGCAGGCTCTGCTTCACGAGACTCCATCCGCCGAGAAGGCTCGGGAATGGAGTAGCTACTACACCGCCGGTCCCCATCTAGCTGGCAAGAACCTGAGCCAGGCCGTATGGACCCAGGAACGGTGGCAGGAGTTCGGAATCGACGACACTAGTATTGTCGCCTACGACATCTTCCTCAACTACCCCGTAGATCACCGGTTGGCCCTCCTGAAGAAGATAGGCGACACCACCGAGGTGACCTTTGAGGCCACCTTGGAGGAGGACATCCTCGAGGAGGACCACACGACCAACCTGACGGATCGCGTGCCGACTTTCCACGGATACTCGGCGAGCGGGAACGTCACGGCGCCCTTCGTGTTTGCCAACTTCGGCACCGTGTACGACTTCCAGGACCTGATCGACGCGAACGTCAGCCTGGCCGGCAAGATCGCCATCTGCAAGTATGGCCGCATCTTCCGCGGGCTGAAGGTCAAGCGGGCGCAGGAGCTCGGCATGGTGGGTGTCATCTTATACGATGACCCGGAATCGGACGGGGAGATCACCGAGGAGAACGGCTACGAGGCGTATCCCAAGGGTCCTGCGCGGAACCCGAGCGCCGTGCAGCGCGGTAGTACGCAGTTTTTAAGTACGTAACTCCTTTTTCTTCTTTCCCTACTTTCAGCTACATCCTAGATCCCGGTGTGACTGATCATGACCCCTAGGCATAGCGCCGGGTGACCCGACTACCCCCGGGTATGCCTCTAAGCCCGGCTGTGAGCGACAGGATCCGTTCCACTCGATCCCGTCCATTCCCTCCCTGCCTATCTCGTACCAGGAGGTGATCCCACTTCTGAAGGCACTGAATGGCCATGGTCCCAAGGCCTCGGACTTCAACAAGTGGTGGCAGGGCGGTAAGCTGCATTCCAAGGGTGTAGAGTATAACATCGGTCCTACCCCGGATGATATCGTCATCAACTTGTACAATGAGCAGGAGTATGTGACGACACCCCTCTGGAATGTCATTGGAGTTGTGAAAGGCCACATCCAAGATGAGGTGGTGATCCTGGGCAATCACCGCGATGCGTGGATTGCTGGCGGTTCGGGCGACCCCAACAGTGGATCGGCCGCGCTGAATGAGGTCATCCGCAGCTTTGGCGAGGCCCTCAAGGTGGGCTGGAAGCCGCTTCGAACCATTGTCTTTGCCAGCTGGGATGGTGAGGAGTACGGGCTGCTAGGCTCGACGGAGTGGGTGGAAGACCAGCTCCCGTGGCTCTCCAAGGCCAACATTGCCTATTTGAACGTGGATGTGGCCGCGGCCGGCACCGTGCTGGAGCCACGGGCTAGCCCGCTGATGAACCAGCTCATCTACGAGGTGACCGGCTTGGTGCAGTCTCCCAACCAGACCGTGCCGGGTCAGACCGTGCGAGATGTCTGGGATGGCCATATTGCTACGATGGGTAGCGGCAGCGACTTCACAGCCTTCCAGGACTTTGCGGGCGTTGCTAGCTACGACCTTGGCTTTGGACGGGGTCCCAAGGATGCCGTGTACCACTACCACTCGAACTATGATAGCTTCGATTGGATGGACCGGTTTGGCGATCCGAGCTGGAAATACCACGAGACATGCACCAAGATCTGGGCGCTCGCCGCGGCCAAGTTGATCGAGACTCCGATCATTGCCTTCAATGCGACCGACTACGCTCTGGGGCTGGAGCAATACCTCAGCCAGATCAAGCCGGTGGCGAAGCAGCTCCCCAAGGGCACGTCGTTTGACTTTGCGCCTCTGGACCAGGCTATTGCGCAGTTCCAAGCGGCGGCCGCGCGGTTTGAGGCCCACGCGGCGGACCTGGCCTCGCAGCTGGGCGAGGATGTGCCATGGTACCATTGGTGGAAGAAGGTGCGGCTGCTCTTCCAGATCCGCGTGGTGAACGACAAATACAAGAGCATTGAGAAGCAGTTCTTGTACCAGCCGGGTCTGGATGGCCGCAGCTGGTACAAGCACGTCGTGTTTGCCCCCGGCATCTGGACCGGCTATTCCGGGGCGACTTACCCGGGCCTGGTGGAGAGTCTGGAAGCGGGCGATCTGACAAACTCCCAGGTATGTTGTCGCTAGTTATTGGTAGTATCTTAGGGATGTGTTGCTGACTTGGTTTCCAGAAATGGCGCTCCATTATTTTGGAGCGCATCGAAGCGGCCACTCGGCTGCTGCAGTAGAGTATGTGTATGGAGGGGGTGGGTTCTGCAGGATGGCATGCCAGCTGACTGGGAAGTGCATGCATGCAAGGACAAAGCAAGAGGGGATCGCGGATTGGAGATTGTTTCACCCTGTAAATTGAGACTGCCTGACTGTAGACAATTTCTGGAAAAACCTGTTGGGACATCAGATGTGAAAGAATCCAGTATACGGTCAAATCGGTTATAGTTGTGGTAGAAGGGCGGGAAGCATTCTAAGCATCGACATGTAGTTAGAATGACACAGACGGGAATGGGGATATAGTCTCGATGCGCCTTAGAGAGCAGATAAGCAGCCACTAAATCCGAGCAGGTAAGCTGAAAAGGTCCCGAACAGTGAGTCGGAGCAGAAAGAGAGTGGGTTTTGCGTGTTGATCGTCTTCCGGTCACACGCCCTCGCGCCGCCGCTGCCTCTGCTTCGACGAGTTAGTCTCTTTCCGTCTACTAATTCTCCTCTCCTCCTCTTCTTTCTTCCTCTTCTTTTCCTTCCTCCTTCACTTCTCTTTCCTCTTTCACTCTTCACCCACTCTCTATCCTTTTTTCTGCTTCAGTTGACCCGGTCCCGCCAGGTCAGCATGTTGAAGAAAGCCCCCACGCTGCCCGTGCGGCAGCTGGTCATTCTCTGTAAGTCCAGAAATAAATCTGTTCAGCTGTTGTTACATCCCATGTAAGAATCTCACGGCGAAAGAACCTCCTCGACTGACCAATTTATCTACCATAGCAATATGTCGCTTCGCGGAGCCAGGTATGCCTATGCCTTTGAACTAAGAACCGTTTGCGCGCGGTTCGTCCGTACTGTACTTTGCATTTGCCTTCCTAACGACTTTCCCCGGTCATTCATTACCACAGTGGTCCTCACCTCCGTCCTGCCCTACCTAGTAAGTAACATCCAGACTTCCCCGAAATCCCCAGCCACCTAAACTAATGGAAACCCCCCCCCCAAAGCCCGAAATGATCGAGTCCGTAGGTGTCCCCAAGCACGAGATCGCCAAATGGGTCGGCATCACCGCGGCGGTGACCTCCTTCAGCCAGGCCGCCATGGCCGTCACTTGGGGCACGCTGTCGGACACGGTCGGCCGCAAGCCCGTCATCCTGACGGGGCTGATCTGCACGATGGTCATGTCGCTGGTGTTCGGGTTCGCGCGCAACCTGACGCTGCTGGTGTTCGCGCGCGGCCTGCTGGGCCTCCTGAACGGCAACGTCGGCATCATCCGCACCATGGTCGCCGAGATGGTCCCTGAGAAGGAGCTGCAGCCGCGCGCCTTCAGCATCATGCCGCTCGTCTGGACCATCGGGAGTATCTTTGGGCCGGCGTTCGGCGGCGCGCTGGCTCGCCCCGTTGAGAAGCACCCGGAGGTGTTTGGCCGGTGGCGGTTTTTGGAACGGTATCCCTTTCTGCTGCCCAACCTGGCGGCCGCGGGGTTTTTTGTCGTCGGGATTAGTACGGGGTTTTTGTTTTTGGAGGTTCGTACCACAGAAAAGGGGAAGGTGAGGGGGGTAAGGGGGCAAGGACAGTGCTGATGGGGTCGGATTTAGGAAACACTGGCGGCAAAGAAGCATCAACGCGATTACGGGCTTGTGTTGGGTCAGGCTTTGACGCGGCCGTGTCGGACTGCCCGATCGGATAAGAAGTCACGGTCGACAACGACGACCACCGAAACCGATGAGGAACGAACGGCGCTGTTGGGGCAGCGCCGCGCAACCGCGGGCAACAAGCCAGCCCGGAAACCCAGCTGGGCGGAGGTGTTCTCGTCGCAATCCAACCTGATTCTGCTGGCGTACTCGCTCATGTCGATGCATACCATGGCGTTTGATTCGCTGTTTCCCGTCTTCCTGCATACGCCGCCGCAGCAGCTCGAAAGCAACCCGGACGTGCGTCTGCCGTTCAAATTCATTGGCGGGTTCGGCGTGGGTGAGTTTTGCCGTTTGTGCTCACACGATTCGATGCTAACCGAACCGACCACCAGACTCCCAAACTATCGGAATCTACTACACATTGATCGGCATCATCGGCATGCTGGTGCAGTTCCTCATCTTCCCTACGGCCGCCAAACAGTACGGCGTGCTCAACTGCCTCAAGGTGGTCTCGATCGTCTTCCCCGTGCTCTACCTACTGACGCCCTTCACGGCGCTGGTGCCGGGCTCGCTGCGCCACGTGGTCGTGTTTCTGCTGATGCTGGGCAAGCTCTCCGCCTCGATCTTCGGGTTCCCCTGCACGACGATCCTCCTCACCAACTCAGCGGCCAGCCTGAGTGTCCTGGGGACCTTGAACGGAGTGGGGACGAGCGTCAGTGCCATTGGGCGCGCAGTGGGCCCGGCGCTGACGGGGTCGGCGTTTTCCTTCGGCGTGAAGCGGGGGTTCATCATCATTCCGTGGTGGCTTCTAGCGGTATTTGCGGCCGTCAGTGCCGTTCCGGTGTTTTGGACAGAGGAGTCGGATGGGTTCCATGGAAAGGAGGAGGTGGAGGAGGAGGAGGTGGAGGGTGTGGAGGAAAGCCAGACTGGGGGATACGGAGCTGTTGAGCGTTCCACCATACGGGGTTGAGTAGAATTGAGCTGGTGGGGATGAAAAAGGGAAAAGAGACAGGGAAAAGTTTAAACGATGCAATGAGTTTGTATATGCTTGCTACACGTGCTATGTGACATATGAAACATGAGTGAGATAGAAGAACAGAAGACTAGCTATACTGTTGAGTGGTTGGTCACTACATGTACAGTACATGAGTACGGAGAAGATCCGATGATGTATACAGGAAGTTAGAGTAGATGATGTATAGAGGCGGATCCAGACTCGCCGATCCGCCGGGCCCGGAAGGCCGAGAAGGGAAGGGAAGGCATTACTAATGACTGCCTGTTAACCCCGGATATCAGACCATTCCGCGGCAGTAAACAGTGAGCATATAACTTGAGTTAACCACCTGCATATCTGAACACCAACACCATCACCACACCCTACTCTTGTACAGTACAGTACTTCACGCTCTTCATAATCACAACACCACAACATCATCACAATGGTACGTCCAACACTCCTCATTCCCCTCCGATCACCCACAACCCATCCCACTCCCAGTCCCAATTCAACCACCCAGCTATCCAGCCAGCTATCCAGCCAGCTATCCAGCCAGCTATCCAGCCAGCTACCATCACCCCAACCTATCCTACCCCCCACCCCCTCTTCCCAAGAAGAATAACACCCCCTCAACCCGAATCCACTAACAGAATCATGATGGCAAAGTCAACAACAGCCCTGACCCTCGCCCTCCTCACCTCCGCCGGCGGCACGATCGGCTACCTGCGCACGGGCTCGGTGCCCTCGATCGCGGCGGGCCTGACCGTCGGGTTTTTGTATTTGGTGAGCGGGCTGCGCCTGCGCGCGGCGCAGCCGTACGGCGCGGAGCTGGCGCTGCTGGCCTCGGTGATCTTGTCCGGGAGCTCGATCCCGCGCGCCGTCCGCACCGGCGGGAAGCCCGTGCCCACGGTGTTGAGCCTCGTGGCGATTTATGGGTTATGGGTGTTCGGGGGGTTGGTTTTTGGCGGCAAATGAAATAGCATATGGTGATGGGGTGGGGCAGGGGACGAGACTCGGGTGTTGGTCGATTGAGTGAGTGAGTTCGTATACTCTCTTGATTCAAGAAAGGGGAGGGGGAGGGGGGGGAGGGTTAGTTCTGTTTGTAAGCTGGCTGGGTATGTTATGGGCTTCTTGAATGCATTACCTAATTTTATGGCTTGTAATTTCTTACTGGGCTAGAGCTTGATTGAATAACATATAGTAACGAGTACTGCTACTGATAAATGTCTGATCTCATATTCAATAATTTAAGTGGCCTACCTTCTAGACGCAACTTACAATAGTCATACCATACTAAACGTCCAATCTGGTCCCCCCCCCCAACCCTCAATCAATCGAGTCAAATCCCTGGAATCGTCGATTCGGTCGTTCTCACAGAAAAGTAACAAAGCAAAAGGTTCGGCACTCACCAACTACTCTTTTCTTGTTGCATGCACAGTCGGTGCTCACTTTTCCGAAGGAGAAAATGACGGCCGACCCAAACAAAGGTCACGGCCGACCCACTGCCACCGAGTCAAGTAGTAGCAAACAACAAGACATTGACAGTTTGGTGTGTATATGTGTGTGATGTGATGTGAACAGAAACTTAGCTGATGTGTATGCACTGGAATTCTTTTTTGGAACTTTTTCTTTTTCTGCTTTCTTTTCTTCTTCGGGGTGTGTCTGCGTGTACGGGCGTGTGTGCTTGCACTTAATCCGTCGCATCCACCACCGTGTCCGATTCCCGGATCGCCCCAACCACCACGGCGGATGGAAGCTCTTCAAGTACCGTCTCCCCTCGCTGGTCAGGAACATATGCGTACCTTGACAACCTAGCCATCTTCTCCTCCGGGCTGGTCTCGTTATCCGAATACACCAATCGCGCCTTGGACTTGTCCTTCTTGGGCTTTTGGTCCTCGCCCTCGGCCGGTTTGCCGGCAGTCGTGCTCGTGGTCGTCGGTGGTGTCGCCGTCGCCGCTTCGGCCTGCTTCGCCGCCCCGGAGATCAAATCGTCCACGGAACCGGAGAACCCCGTGCTTTCCGCCGCCGCTCCGGAAGCCTTGTCGGCGCCGTTCATGCCGGTGTTCGGGGGAACGGTGTGGCCCATGTGCATCTGTTGCATTTGGTAGGCGTTGACCTGCGGGGCCCCCACGGCCGGCCGCTGAGGGAGACCAGGCGCAGCGGGCAGCCCGGCAGGACGGGGTGGGAAGGCGCCCCCGAGCTGCGGGGGAGTGTGTGTCTGGGGAGGGGACTGTTGCGTCGGGTATGTCGGCGGTGTGGCACCGTACGGCGGTTGGCCGGGAACCCCAGTCGGGAACAGCTGCGGGGAGAAGGTCGTGGGAGGAGCAGCATACTGCGCATTCGCCTGGCCACCGGGCGAGAAGGTCGGATACACGGGGCTGGCCGTTTGTTGAGGGGGTTGCTGGAAGGGAGAAGCGGCGGCTGCGGCGGCGCCGTAGGGCTGAGGATAGGAGAATTGAGAGGGAGTGGTCGCAGGCGGCGGTGCAGTGGACGTTGCGGCCTGTCCGAGAGATATGACATCAGTATACAAACTCGAATTCGAGTCAAACAACAACAAAACACTTACGTATCCACCCATCGTTGGTGTCTGACCGGCTCCCACAGGCGTGGCCTCGCCACTGCTGCCGCCCGCACGCGCTTCCGCCATCTTCGCCTTGTGTTCCGCCAGGCGTTTCTTGAGGTCCGAAACGCTCTCCAGCTTGGGCTTCTTCGCCGGCTGTCCGCCCGTCGCTGACGTCCCGGGAGGCGGATTGCCCGTCACGGCCTGCCGCTCGGCCTCTGCCTGCTGGAACTGTGTCGCCACCCGCTGGTTGTGCGCCTGGATGATATCCTCGGGGACACCCTCCATCCCGAAGATCTCGACGTCGAGACTGGATCGGTTTGGGAGAGCATTGTCGACAGCCGTAAGCTGCTCCTTGTGTACCTGACTCATGTGCACGGACAAGCCTAAAGCCAAGCACACCGGTTAGACGATGACTTCCTCGGCTTGATATGAATCGCACACTGATGATGAACTCACCTCCGGCAGTGTTTAGTCGGCGCCCACATCGCTCGCACTTGAAGTGCTTGGCTTTCTGGTGTGAGATAAGGATCTTGAGGTCATCGAAGTCGCGCTCGCAGTAGTAGCACCACGGACGAGCCAGCACTTCTTCTAACGTGGGTCCGCGTCTCTTTTTGCCCATTGTGTGACTGTGAAGCTGGTCGCTTCGAAAATTGAGAAAGAGAGAAAGGTTGGTGGAGTAGACTGGAATGCAGAGATTCTGGTCGCGAGTGAGTCGCCGCTGATGAGATTGAGGTTGGTTGGGTGAGCGTTGTCACGTGCAGCATATGCGCTGACAGTCACATGATACGACATCATAGCTTTAGTCCTTTGGGAAGTGATAGATCAGGTTAACTATTGCTGACTAGTGAATTAAGTATCATCAACTAGATAATTGGATATGATTAATTATATCTTGCTTCAAACATGACTCCATTCAAACTCTAGGCACCTGAAAAGCAAACGACCTCCATACAACGGAGTCCGCTTCATCATCAAGGTCTGTCTCAGATCTACTCGAGACTTTGCATGTGAGAACCACAATGTTTCGCAAGTCACACTCCATTACAAAACAACAGCACAAACGATTAAGCAATGGTTGTTAGAGTCAAGTCAGTGTTGCTCGACGATCAATATATTACATCTAATAGCTTTTCATGCTCCGAGCCAACAATCCTCCACTCAACGATGTACAGTACATACCCACGGAGCCTCGACATCTTAAATCGATACACCACAACAGACCTGTTGAACCAATCCAGAATCCCACAATGATACAGTAGAATCAAGCCCCGGCGCCAATCGCTAGCAAGACACAAATAGAAGGGACAAAACAGACAAGCACTGAGACGCGAGTCTCCTGGCTGTCTCACAAGGATGGTAGTACATATGCACAACAATCACTGTAGTGTACAGAGTGCATCCAACTTTTTCCTAGGGACTGCGCAATACATTTCTTAATGATAAAGTCAACCAAAATTTAGGCAGGACGTGGGTGACCTGGTGGCGGTGGTAGCGTGGGTGCGTAAGGACTATAATACTCCGGATAAGGTGTGCGGTAAGGTTGAGGTGCCGGCTGTTGGAATAGAGTGTGAGGTCCAGGGAAGGGGACTCCCCGGGTGTCAATGGGTGGGTAAGGATTCAGAGGAGGTCGCGGTGCAGGCAACGGCGCCAATTGAGGATGGGTCGCATGACTGGGGGCTAAGGTAGGAGGAGGTGCGGCAGGCTGAATGGGAGCTGGAGCCGGTGCAATTCCCTGCTCGATCCTCGGGCCTCCGTAGCCCGGACTGTCCATTTTCTTCTTTCGTGGACCGATTTTGGGGGGTTCGGTAGCCTTGCGGGCAGCTTCGGCCGCGCGATCCGCCTCAATTTGGGCTTTGGAACGTTTGGGATTGCGAACCCGACCCTCTTTATTGAATCGGGCCCAATGGTTGAGCATAGCTTCTGTCCGCTTTGGATTCTTCGAGTTGGCGATTTTCTGTCGTCGAGCAAGCTCCGCAGGGTCGATTGAGTCTTCCGGAGTGCTCCCGACTGGTGTGCCAGCCGGAGGTGCAGCTACTTGGTTACTGCTCGGCGCTGGCTCAATAGGCGGCAATTGAACTGTGCCGGGTCGGGTCTGCATTAATGCGGTGGTTGGCTTCTCGATGCGAATTGTCGTCGAGCGAGGAGAAGCCACTAGCGCTGGCGCTTGAGAGGGATCAGACGGGCCATTGATCGTGATGGTACGAATGCCACCTCGCCCGCGCCCACGGCCGCTACCACGGCCGCGCGTGGCGAACCGGATGGGCGGAGCGGATGTGGAATCGGATTGATCATCGAAATCCGTGCCTTGGCGACGGGTGCGTGTGCGCCGTTGACGTATATTCTCCTCTGGTTCCACCGGAGCGGGTGAGTCTGTAGCGGCCTCGTCGGAGACCGACGACGCCTTTTCTCTGTTGGCTGCCTCCAATTCCGCGGCCTTTCGCTTGCGGGTAGCCTTGCCGACAAAGTCCTCCCGAGGCGGGTTTTGAAATTTAGGGACGTGCTCGACGCCGAATTTCATGATAGTAGGCCAGCCATCTGGGTTGGGATGATTGGGGCCGAGCTTGGCGGTCATCTTGCGATACTGGGCCGGAGTAGGTTTGAAGCCGCCCTGAGTGAACGGATTCTGGCAGCCAACCTTATCTTCCTTCGGCTCATGCTTGTATCCGTAGAGCATAGACTCCTTCTTATCCTCAAAGACTTGCGGCCTCAGCAACTTCCTGGGATCGCTAATCGGTTTAGCGTTGTGTCGGGTGGCGTGCTTGTTCAACTTTTCGATGGCCAGATACTCATCTTGCCATACCTTGAGAGCGAAAGCGACGTTCTCAGTGATAGCATAGAGTTCCTCGTATGAACGATGCTCAGGGTCTCGAAGCTGACTCAAAAATTCCTCGAGAGGCGTGATCTCAAGGAATTCTCCTGGAGAGACCTTCGATTTCTTGTAAGGTTCTGGTCGGTCTTGCAGCTCATCGGGTGCTTCGCGCTTTCGTGGGCGCTTCGACTCCTTGGACAATGTAGTCCAGGAGTGTTCTAGATCGGCAGTCTTTTCATCATGGTCACTGCAGAATTGGTGGACATCGTGAATATTCCAGAGGTTATGAAGGCGTTGATCCAATGTCACAGGATCTTGAGCGCGCGAAAACTCATGCAACTGGCTCGACAGCACATCGGGCTCGTGAGCATCTGGCTCTTCGCCATCCGCATCCTCTGGAAGCTTGTAGGTTTCATCGTCGACTTCAGTTGTATCGGCCACGCCATTTTCTAGAGTATCGTTCACGCGGTTGTCCTCATCATCTTCAACTTCGAGAAGGTCACTGGCGTCAATTTCTGCATTCTCGTCGACGCTTTCATCTTCCATTTGCTCCTCCTCGTCGTCGTCAAGCTGAGACTGGTCATCGCCGCTTTCCGCAACGAAACGCGTCTTGGGTGCAGTAATGTGCGGATGCGCAGTGGCAATGTGGCCTTTCATAACATTATTCTGAGAATCAGAGCCTTTACTATACTCGAGGAGTTTTCCGCACAAAGTGCATTTGGTCCATTGAGTTACTGGGGAGGGGGATGGAGAGGCCTGGGTTGAGGTAGAACGAGCATTGAGTGGCTCGGAGAATTGTCGGCGCAGAGGGGAGTCCTGGCTGGCCATGTCCGAAGTATGGCTGTCCATTTCAAAGTCGCTTTGAGCGACAGAATCCATGGCAACACCAGCAGAGACTATCAAGAAGAGGACTCGGGAAGGAATTCAATAGAGAAACAAACTTTCTCGACGAAGGGGACACGCAAATCACCCTTCTCGATGCCCAAGACTGGGGATCTGGAGGCGCGTTAGTGAAAGGAGCTTGGGGGTTGAAAAAGTTCGCTTGTAGTGCCAAGCCGCCAGAAGTAACTGCAGCGCAAGCTTCTACACCAGATGTCCCGAGGGGCAAGGGTGAGAAAGGCGAGGCCCCAAAACACAATCACGGATTAGGAGGCAGTAGCACCGGTATAAGCATTGGGCAGCCTTCTCGCGATCCAGAATGGATCCAGCATTGACAGAAACGTGGCAGGCAGGCTGGTGTAGGCACAAGGAGGCAAAAGTATGGCTCAAGCAGGTGATATGTAACATACCTTGTGAAAGCTGAAACGGAGCCAGTCTGTGTTGCAGAGCAGGAGATTGATAGTCGAGATGGGGAGCAGAAGAGAGTCTCGCTAATGAACTCGATGTATGACTGGGTAGAACAACGATGTGTTGGCTACAGGTAAGAGTAGAATGTGGGTGGTCGCGAAGGGTGAACAGGGATAGTAGAAACTTGTACTTCTGGAAATGGAAAAGTAGAAGTCGAGCGGGTAAGCAGGGAAAAGAAGGGAAAAAAAAAAAAAAAAGAAACGATGGCCTCAATCCCGGGCCAAACAGAGGTCACAGTGAGTAAATAAAGTCCAAAGACAGAGGTTGAGGTACGTGTGGAGGAGAATTGATACGAATAGTAGATAGCAAAGCAGAGCTTGATGAGGGTGACGCGAGTGGAGAGAAACTAGTCAGGTGTGTGGACACTGGTGGTAACAGTGGGAAGTATGAAGTCTGCCGGACTGGAAGTAGGCAGGTGGGCGAAAGGAAGAAGGGAGAAGAGGGTGAAAAAGAAAGGGAGTCGACGGTAAAATTAGGTGGGTAGAAGCAATAGCAGTAAATAGCAGTGGGAGAAAAATTCAATACATGATCCGAGGTTCAAAGCAAACAGGAGGAGAAGTAAGTAAGAGAAGATGTGTGGGATGTTGTAGTTTGTCGAAGATGAGTACTTTGGGGGGGGAAGGAAAAGAAAAAGCGACTAGAGTTTGTAGACTACTACAGCCAGCAAGTCAAGTCGCCTTCACTCACTGGAACTAACTAACTACCTAGTACTCCGTACTGTAGTAGAAACACACACCTGGGCTGCGAGGTAAGTAGTAAGTAATAGTAAGGTAAGTCTAACTAACCAAACTAAACTATTGTAGGTAAAGTGAGTCTGAAGGTAAACTAACTTCGTACCTCACCGTGACCGTACCTTACGCCAATTACCCTTTTTTTCTACCACTCTGGACCCACGCCGGCAGCGTATCTCTGACTCTGGATGTTCCGGAAAAAACCCATCTTCCGGTCCGATCCCTCATGCAGCCACTTCAATAGCCCTGGGAGCCAATGGCAGTCATTGTAGTTGTCTACTCTCCCGGTGGTTACCTGACGGTAACTGGTATTTCCCTCAATAAAACCAAAATTGCCCATGGCAAGACTACTACCGCGTCGGTCGTTGACTATCTGTTTCATCCCCCCATCTTTCATCTTGTTTTCCTAGTCTAGTGGGGTTGTGGACTGATATGCTGCAGTAGAAGAGTGCACCAGCTTACAATTGGATTGCAATACGTCTCATGGGAACTGTACAGTACGTTTTGCACTGTCTCTACCCGACAAGATGCTCAGCGTCTTCCGCGCTATCATCGGAATCGATGCTTGGTAAGTAAGTATCGTCACCCGAAGTACGTGACATCATCTTAGGTAGTCAATAGCAAGTAGGAGAATAGAACCCAGATCCAAGTAGTAGTGGAAGCTGGATTAGTATACTATGAGGGAAACCAGTCTTAACACCCTTGTCAACAATGGCCTGATTGACTGCGGAAATCCTGATGGTTTGGATCCGACTACCCCCTTGGCCTGTGGAATGTCCCGGAATGAATCCATGGTGAGCGCACTTTATACTACCTCCGATGAAAAGATGAAAAGAAGGGCGGGGAAAACTCGGACATGCTGTGGAGGTGTTATTATTATGCCTATACCTATGCTTTGTTGATGACACCTTTTGGCTCTGTGGGCCCGGTTTCCTCGCGATCGTTCTTCGCTAATCGACTATATTCACGTTGTGCGTTATCAAACATACTATACTCCGCAAAACAACAACACCGAACAAAGCTATCAATACATGTTCAATCCCCTCCCTGGCATTATGTCTGAAGACCCAGCTGCCGAAAACCGAAGATCTATAGAGATACGATCCAATTAAACATGCCAGCATTTAGCATGGTTCCGCTCTCCCACGTCCAATGCAACCAAAAAGCGGCTAACACCGTTGTAGGCCGCTACCGTCGCCGTAATTTCCACCACCTGCTTATCATCGAACCACTCCTTAACCTCCTGGAAGATCTCCTCCGGCACCTTGACCGTCTTGGTCATAGCGTCTGTATACTTCAGCACCGCGCTTTCCTCCCGACTGAGCACCCTTTCCTGTGCCTCTGGACAGATGCCTGGTTGCTGAATGAGTTCTAGCGCTTCGTCACTGAATCCTCCTGCCTTCAGCAACGGGGCGTGCTGCTCCCATTCGAACAATGCATCATTGAGGACAGCCACGCGACACATGATCAGCTCCCGGATGATAGTCGAGAGACTCGTTCTCGTGCGAAGGGCACCCATCAATGAATTCCAGCCATCCGTGACTGGAAACGAGTGCATCAGTGCCAAGTCTAGAGGTAGCAGAGTTCCAGGGGCACGTCGGGCTTGCGTTTGTGCGAGGATCTCAGCTTCCTCGGGATCGCTCGTCTGCGGAGGGTTCGCAACGTATGGAAGGCGCATGATGGATGCTCGGGCTATTATGGGGTCGACCTTCAAGGTGTGTCCTCTGCACATTGTCAGCTTCTTGATTGCCACCATCTACCTAGTGTAGGGGCTTGTTACCTGTAATTGATAGCGGGAAACTTGCGGCTAAACTGGCGATTACTTTCCGGGTGGCAAAGTCTAATTTGCGTGGTACAATGAATGCGCAAAACGAAGGATTCAAGAGAAGCTGGGAATCAATTTATCTTATACCATGCGTCCCTCTTTATCTGTAATCTATCTCTGTCCGCCGGCGGGTGGCCAGAAGGGTCCGCTAGGCGCCTAGGGAGCGAATAGTGCGCATTTTGCACTCGATCATGATCGACCGCATTTTACTACTCTTGTGTCCCGGTAAAGGGGCTGCTAATCTTGGGAATAGATCGAACATGATCTGAAAACTCAAATCGATTAAAGCATTGGTGAAAGCGACTTAGACTGGAGGGAATTCTCGGGCTACAGTCACCCTACTTTCATCAATGCGGCTGTCATTAAGATGGCTCTCAACCATAGCAAGCTTTCAGCAGTAGCATGTGAGGTTTTGTTATGGCTTGGTGGCTTGTGATGAGCTTTTCTGGAAAGAAAAAAATACTTGATTCCTTGTTGTCAAGAGATACAGATCAGATCCGGTGGACCATGGATTGTGAAGTCGACGAATCAACCTCGGGTACACTTCACTCATCTGTAAGGAGTTGTGTGGCTAGAGTATGATCTGACCGTGCCGGCGGGATCCCAGTCCGCTCAACCATCGTGTGATATCATATGTCAAGATCAAAGAATCTTGGAGAAATCTTTGACCGTCATTCCGCCTAACGAGGAAAAGGAAGCTGGGCCAGGCAGCCTGTAAGTCACGGCTCTATAATCCTGAACATGAACTCTCCGTGAGTGATGCACATGCACTTGTCCCGAGATATGTTGCAGAGTTGGGGGCAGGACTAGCAGTCTGATACTGAGTAAGTATATCTTCGTGGGATCGATCGATCTACAGGCGGTGTGAAGAGTGGATTGCGATCATGGCTAAGAAGACTGAGGACTTTTCCGAATAAACTTCGATGCGACAAGAGGCCAACTTGAGCTATTGACATTGCTCCTAGACCAAAGGTCTATAAAAAGATCATCAGAAGCATTTTCGTGCTCATATTGACCTCCACTTGCATAGAATAGTCTCCATTGGGATTGTTTGGCAAAAATAAACAAACACACATCCGTACGAAAGCATGACAAGGAGATGAAAAGTGGGCGCTCGTCTGAAGCAAAGCTCAATACTCAACGATCCCAAAGCAACGAGATATGATGATGCATGATGATGCGCAGTAACTAATCTATGTCACATGTATACCTTAACTTATAGTTCCACTCCGTACTAGCCCATACAAGCCTTTGTTGTCGAAGGCGGAAGGCGGCCACGCAGTTGAGCCTCTTGGCACAGGTCATCCCGTCTCCACCGCCCAAAACAACCAAGAGAGCTTCACTCCACCATCATCGCTTGTTGTCCTTCTTTACCCCCCCACCCATAGAAGTGATCTTTTAAAGTGCATCCGCATAAAACGCTACCATGCGTCCCAAGTCCTCGAAACCCACAAATGATGAGCTTCTAGCTCAATTTGACGATTTGACCGTGGAGTCAGCCGTCGACCAAGAACCGTCCAAAACTACCTCCAAACCCCCCGCTGCTGCAACGACGCAGTCGGAACAAGACATCTTCGCTGAGCTGGACAGCCTAACTGCTCAGCGCCCTAGCAGTGGTCCGGGTACCCCACGTGTATCGACCAACGAACCCCGTCCAGTTATCAAGTCACCCAAGCCCGCTCCAGTGGCTGCGACACCCGCAGCCGGTCGGACCAGCGAGGAGAAACCTGTCCCACGGAGATCGGGTGAAAGTGTGCGAGCCTCGGCCCCGGAAAACAAGAGTACCAATGTCAAACCCGAATCAGAGAAAGCCGTCACAACAGAGGCAGCTACATCTAGTGGCGGCGGCGGTGGTGGATGGTGGGGCGGAATTTTTGCGACTGCGTCGGCCGCCATGAAGCAGGCCGAGGCTGCTGTAAAAGAGATCCAGCAGAATGAGGAAGCGCAGAAATGGGCACAGCAGGTTAAGGGAAATGTCGGCGCACTGAGAGACTTAGGTATGGTCCTCTAGAAGACTGATTCAGATATGGACATGTATTGACTTCGGTTCCTAGGCGGCGAGCTTCGCAACATGGCCATCCCGACTTTCACATCCCTAATCCACACCATCGCTCCTCCGATCTCCTCCCATGAACGTCTCCAGATCCATATCACTCATGACATTTCCGGATATCCCAGCATCGACCCCCTGGTTTACGCAGTCTTTTCCCGCGTGATGGCCCAGGTAGAGGGCGGCGATCTCCTCGTCATCCAGCGAGGCCAGGAGTCAGCGCCCAAGCGCGGACTTGATATCGGCGGTCTTCAATTCTCGGGACCAGGATGGCATGATGGGCCCTGGTGGCGGACGGTCACTCCCGGTCACCCCCGTACGCTTGCGGCCATCCGCGGCTCCGTGGAAGCCACCAAGCTCGCCCGCGCAAGCGCCGAGGCTTATGCCACCGAGCTCTTTTCCGCCCGAGGTGGAGTGGAGGAGGCCGCGAAACAAGCCACTCAAGATCTCAGCGAAAGCAACCCCGTCCGCAGTAGCGATATCTTCCTAGCCATCCAAGCCATCAGCCAGCCCACAGCGGCGGATCTCTTCCAGGCAGGCCCCACGACCGAAAATGCGACCCCGCCAGGAGTCGTTGACGCCCCAGCCGAGACTGAGGACGAGGTGGTCTTTGCGCTGTATCTCCACGACCCCATCCACGGCATCGCCTTCCACACACTCTCTCAGGCTGTTCCTCAGAAATGGATCGACTGGCTCGAGGCGACGGCGGCTCCCACCGAAGACGCTGACAGCGAAGACGCCAACCTGCCTCAGACCGTCGTGCCTGCGGAGATCGCGGAGATCATCGAGGGCGGCGGCGTGGATCCCCGCGAATGGGCCGCTGAGTGGATCGAAGAGTCCCTTTCCCTGGCCGTCGGGGTTGTCGCGCAACGCTACGTCGCCCGACGCATGGGTGTCGGCGAGAGGGCTGCGGCTAAGGGCAAAATGCGTGCTGAGCAGGCCTCGGTTGTCGACAGCGGTGCAGGTGAGGTGGCGCGGGCGCTGTAGGTACCAGGGTAATGTCCGCCACGGTTCTTGGTTTCGTCTATTTTGTTCTTTCTGTTCCAGTTTCCTGAGCTCCTCATGATCCATATGATACTCCCGCAAATGATACTCCTGCCGACTGTTTGGGTTTTATTGTTCGTTCCTTGTCATAAGCCCCAGATGATATTACCATCCATCTTACTATTACGCGGTAGCCGGCGTACGTTATTCATCCCTTTATCTAATTAGCGCAATATCCGCATACTGAAGCAGAAATACAACCAAGAAGGTCTGCATAATTCTTATCATGATTGATATTCAGACAGAAATCTCTTCTTCCTTCCCGAGTCTATCTGTTCGGACAGATAATCAAAGCCATCAAATATATTCAAGGCGTTCCACTCCAAGATCGAGTCGAACATAGACGTTTTAAAAAAAAAAAAAACCAAAGAACCGTTGCGGGTATCTAATTGTTGCAAAAGCAAAGTGGACGTGATAATAAACCGATCCCGTCCATGCATGAAAGGTTGTCGTTTTGTTGTTGTTCCACCACTCCTTTCCCCTTCCCACCCTATCCAATTATGCATATTGATCGAATCATTCCAACTCCAAAGTTCCCTCCAAGCCAGGAACATGCCAGAAGTTCGCGCGAAGGGCGGTGACACTATGCGATAAGGAAAAAAAGACCTAGTTAGCCCAGTGGTCAAGGAACAATGGTAGGAGTCGCAGCGCTCGCGCTCGCCACTCGCGCCCCCCCCCACGGAGATCAAGCTTGCTTACCTGGTACACCCATTCAGCACGGTATGCGCATCCGTCCCTTCCTCACTGGCCTGCAGCGCCTTCTTCATATCCAACAGCTGCGCGCCCCATTTGAAGTCCCTTTGCTTGAGTGTCGTCGCGGGTTTGTGGTCATGCTGCTGCGCCGAAGAGACTCCGTTGACTTGTTGTTGTTGTGAGTTGTTGTCCGCCTCAGCGTAGAGATACCCCTTGGCCCAGTAGTAGGGAAGCGTGCGCGTCCACAGCACGGGCCGGGCCTCGACGTCCTCGCGCATGGGGACGTTGATGTTGTAGAGTTCGACGCGCTCGTCCCAGTGCGCAAGCAGGTGGTTGACGACGCGCACGGCCAGGCGGGCGGCGGCCGCGATGATCGCGGCCGGTTGCTCCTCCTTGCTGCCGAAGGAGATGGCGATGCCGCGCTTGCCGCAGGTGGCGGCCTCGAGGGCGCCGCCCACGGTGCCGGACGAGAGGTTGTAGATCGTCGAGGCGTTGCGGCCGTGGTTCGGGCCGGAGATGACCAGGTCAATCGGGGGTCGGTCGGGGAAGAGGTTGAAGAGGCCGAGTTGCACGCAGCTGGCGGGTGTGCCGTTCGTGATTACGACCCATTCGTCGTTGGGGGTGCCGCTGGTGGTTGTGCCATTGGGGGAGGAGGAGGAGGAGGAGGAGGAGGAGGAGTGGTCATTGGCCGCGGTGTGGGTGTAGGTCTCGTTCCAGGTGCCGTCGTTGTGGAAGGCTTGCGGCGGGACGTAGGTGGCTTTCAGCGAGGCTTCGATCAGATGTGCCTTGCCGATCCAGGAGCGGGAAGCGGCTGGGATGGCGACGGAGACGAGGTGGCCCGCTGCTTGGAGGGCGGAGACAAGCGGTTGGATGTATGGAGACAGGCGGCGCGAAGGAGGTCCGTCGTCGTTCACAACCTGTGGGAACGGGAAGGCAGATGGGTTTTAGTATGGGTCCTTTTCATGATCGTACAGAGGGAGAGAAGCATGAAGCATACCAGGATATGCATGTTGAGCGAGTGGATTGGTACAGCCTTGTACTTGGATGGTATGGTACTATCGTAGTCCAGTATAGGCAATAGGCAGCCCTGAGTCTCGACAAGTTCAGGCTAGACTCGGCTTGCTCGCTTTGGGTCGGTGGAAGTCGATGAAAAGGGTATAGTGCGAATAATAGGCGGAGTTTCGACTCATACGTAAGAATTGCTCGAATGTCTCCCCACTGGGCTGGATTCTTCCCCAGACAAAAGAAACAGCCTTGAACGAAGAAAGGCATCCTGCATTTATAGGGTCGATCTGAGACTGGGCAATATCCAGCCCCGGGGAGCCCAATTCCGTTCTTTCACCCTTCCAGACCCCATTTTACCCCGACCGGCGAAGAGAAACCGGGGAGAATTGCAACCGCATCTCGAATCTGGTCACGGTGAAGCTCTTGATGCTGCGGGGGGGACCGATGGAATGGGCAGGTTTCGGGACACTTGGTATTGTCGGTGTGACGAGCTCAGAACAGTCGAAGCTGCGGTGGTGGGGGTTGTGGCCAGCAGGAAAATAGGAAAATTACCATCCGAAACCAAACATTACCAACGGGAAGCCGAGGGTCCCGCCAAAAAGAGTCTGCGGTGAAGCTGGCAACACCGTTTGGAGTCGGCTTCGTGGGGAAACACATTCCGATCGGCCACGAATCGTTCGATTTTTAATGGTAAGAGAAAGGGATTTCTGGCAGAGAAACGCGGCAGTGATTTTGGGCGACCGGCTGAGCGAGTTCACACCGGCTCAATTGCACCCCAGTCTACGGTGTATATAACCGGGTGCAGTCCCGGTGGCAGAAAGAATAACCACTGGATGGTCTTATAAGTAGCCGCTGGAGTTCGCTGGAGCTGGGGTTTTACTATGTCCATATTCTTTGACAATTTCGGCTCCATACGCCATAATCCTCGGACAGCAGAATGGAAACTGACCGAGAAAATTGCAGAAGCCCGGCAGCAGTTCAACACAATCGTGAGGGTGCAAAGGGAAAACAGCTTCGACTCGGACATTATAGTTGAGGTGCATGCCTAGGGCATGACCAGGCCAGGCCAGGCCAGCAGCATTTACGTTCATGTTATCACCAACCCATGGAGCAGCTGGATATCTACAGACACATATCAGCCCGTCAACCTTGTATAGGATCTCGCCTATGCATCAAACACATGTACAGAAAGAACTATTGTCTCGTGCTGGGTAGCTGTGTGTGGTCTCAATTACTAAGATCTAGGTCCATTGTGCCGTCATCTACGGATCGGCCGGTCTCTTATCAAGAAAATTTTCTTCTTGTTGACGGTCAATGGTAGACCCTGATGGGGCCACCATGAATTTTGCAAGGACTGTTGCACAACAGGAGGGGCTTCTAGAATCGCTTCCAAGCGGTCCTTGATTTCTGATTGCTCGGTCTTGATGGTATTCTTAGTAGAAACGCCGTTCCGTCCGTTCCTTGCGGCGGGGCTACGATGGAGCCCAGCAAGCCTCAGAGTACGTTGTGCTCAGTAAGTTACCACCACGGCACTACCAACCACCTATCTATCTTCTGCCCTACCCTTTCATTCTTTGGATCCTTATGTCTTGAGAAGTTTAGGTAGAACCTTCAGGCGACTAGCCTCATCACGCCGCACGGAGGACATCAGCCCGTGCCGACCTTCCCAAGGTCGGTCCCATCCATACGCAGAATACTCCGTACCTGATGGAGTATTTCCACTGATTCTCTCGCGTAATCTCCATCGGTCATGTCAGGCTCGGAGTTCTCGGAGACACTATCAGATCGTATATCACATCACGCCAGGGTGAATTAGTGGTCGGTGGTCAGAAGGTGAGGTGCAGGAGTCTCCATCCTCATTCCTCAAGGTTGCAGCAGAGCGGGAACTGTACAATAATAGCCGACAGTAGAACAAAGAGTGGTTTCAGACACGGTTCAGATAATTTGGATGATCCACGGCAGCAGCAAAAACCCCTCTCCTGCCAAGAAGCCATCCGTGCAATGTGCACGCACACACAACACATTGTCAAATGTGTATGAGACTCTCCGTAAGTCTTGGTCTGTAGATACTCGTGAAAACCAGATATCAACAACAGACTCGTGTACATACATGCATGCATGCATGCATCTCGACCTTTTAGATCACTTTTGGATCACTATCACAGACTACCGGTCAACTAGGATCAGTCAGACCCAGAAATAGTTGATCTGCCAAGATTCATAGTCGAGCACCAGGCAGGAAACCTGCAAGCTGACTGGTCTGTGCGAAAGGAATTGTTGCGAACAAGACATCGACGTATGTGTGTACTACTGTGACTACTGTGTAGTGAGGCCGATCGCCGCAGCAAAATCTCTGGTGGGGACATTACAGTATTTCCATATTATTATTCAACTCAACTCACTCACTCCGACCCAAACCAAACCAAATCTAACCAAAACCAAACCAAACTAAACCAACCCAGACAGAGTCAGCCACGATCTCTCGGTTTGATTTTCCTGCTTGCGCCATCAGACCATCATCATCTTCTTCTCCTTTCTCCTCCTCCTCTCCCTCCTCTTTCTCTCATCATCATTATCACCGTCAACCCATCCCATTTCCCCTCCATCGTCCGTCCTCCGCTATCGCAAACCCAAGCCCACCCGCCTCGCCGAGTGTGCTTTTTCCCGCGCGACCCTCCGCCGGTTCCCAACAGTCTGGGAACGCGCTAAAGTTCTGGCCAGCTCGTCGAGGTCTTATTAAATCATCCCTCGCAGACCCTGTATGGACTGCGGGAGTACTGGCACCGCTGCGGGCATCGACCCCAAAATCCTCGATAACTGGCAAACTGACAACTTTCCAACTTCCGCGTACGAGCATCCGGGCTACGAACAACAACCGCTGGAGTGGGATACGAGCCAGGATTCCAGCCAGGGCGATGCCGATATCGTCGAGATAAATGGCCCTCATGGCTCCCTCTTGCGGGACCCGTCAACGGTCTCGATGGTCGGACAGCCGGACGACTATCAGGGCAGTGATTACAGGTGCGGTTTTCTCAGCTGTTCCCCTCTTCTGACCCCCTCCGCTGATGCGCGACCCGCCCCCCTTGCAGTAAACAACCAGGAACCTCCACCCCCGACAAATTCAGCATAGTAGATGGCACAATCTCCGGCACTGTCAGTGCGACTATCAGCCCTAGAACCCTGCCTTCCTCCGCCGATGACAACTTCCATCTGGATGAGTCATGGCCGCCTTTTCACCTGTTCAACGCTATTTCGGTTGGCATTCCCGGCGAAGCTGGTCTCCTCTATCCATACGCCAAGGAGCCGGTCGCTTCCACCAACACGGTCATTGTCGAAGATTCTGGAGACCTGCCTCAAGGACAAGGATTTTCAGATGTCGCCTCCGATCAGTTCGTGCCGTTTCAGCCGCTGCCGCCGGCGTTCTCCTTCCCCTCAGCGGAATACTGGTCTGAACAGCCCGCCGCCACTGCTGAAAACATTTCCCGCCAGACGCCGATGTCGCTCGCAATGGGCTCGCAGTCAGCGACTAAGGGCATGCGCAGCTATCACGGGCATGTACGGTCTCTGGATTCCCGCTGGCTAGATAGCTTGGAGGCTCAGTTACCAAGCAACATGACCTCCCCTGCGTCAATGACAATGCCGCAGGATCCCCCCTACTTCAAAGAAGAACCCAAAAATCAAGACGAATTTCAGTACAAGTCGGAGAGCTCGTCAGTGTCTGGCGATTTCTCCACCATGTACGACCCTTACTCGGCTACAACGGACGGCATCCCCGCTTTTGCCGACCGACAGTTAGATGATGAATGGAAGGATGAGCGAAACGATGGTTCACCTTCCGATGCCGCGCAACCCCTGCAAAACGCCACTGCTTTCATGGTCAGCGAGAACCCAGCGGAATCCTACTACGTTCCGGTCGATTCTCGGCCGAGAGCGGCGTCCGCCGCTCAGCGAGCGCCTGCACGGCCACAGGCTCTATCTATGCAGTCGGTCGCTACGGTTCGAAAGCGCAAGCAGCGCAACCTTAGCGTGAACCTGGATCAGGCACAATGCAAACCACTGCAGATTGTGCAAGAGGATGGCCAGGGCGGTTCGATTGCCTCCGCTGACTTCATTTCTCCGCCTCGTGGAGCGCGCCGTAAGGGGCCTCTGTCTATGGTCGGAAGGGCAAACGCTGGATTGCGAAGAAAGAATAAGGACACGTGTGTCCAGTGCCGATTGAACAAGCGCAAGGTTCGCATTTCACAAGTGAAACACCCTTCTGTGGTAAAATAGCTAATGCCGCAAACAGTGCGATGGGAATGCTCCCTGCGATGCGTGCCGCCCTACGCTGCATGAACAGCCTTGCGCTCGCGCCTGCTTTTCCAACATCGTTGAATATGGTGTTTGCAATTATATCTGTACGTGCCAAGATCTAGTTGCCGATTTGCGCAACCTGGCTAATCTTATCAGCTCAACGAGCGGTCAATCACCCCACCCTGGATGGCTCAAGGCGAGTGCGCATGGAGATTCCTTCCGAGTTCGATCTGAATGACTTGATTTCATTCCTCGGTGAACGCCAAGGCCGGTTCAACATCCGGGCCAGTCAGTCCTGGGGATCTCTTTATACCCTGGATTTGGCGGAGACCTATCGGTTTTTGCGTGGCTTGAGCGAGTACAATGGCAACTCGAAGTCGACCTTCCTTGAATTCGTTGACCGACGACTCGTCGAGTCGAAGGACAAGTCGAAGAATTGGCTCACGTGTGTGAAGGACTGTGACCCAATGGCCAATACTTATGTATGTCACTCCTACTAAAGTCCGAAGCCTTTTTTACTAATGTTCGACAGACTCTTCTCGCGAAATGGAACAACATGCCCAGCCGTGCGAGCTACAGCTTTGTTCCTCTTCAAGCGGGTGACGCCGAGAGACCAATGAACATTGACGACGCTGAAGATAGGCGAGAAATACTCATGGCGGCCCAGTTGTCGCGCATCATCTGCCGTATGCTGGAAGTTGAAGGATTCCGCAAACTGGAACGTGACTTCTACAACATCAAGTGGAAGCAGATCTCTCAGGATACGCACCTGCGATTCCTCAACGAACTCGGCCACATACTGCTGACCCTACGTTGGCGCATGTCCTGGTGGAAGCAACTCGGAGATGGTGGTCGCGAACCGGACCCCAGCAAACAGCACTACGTCGATCGGGTTCACCTACTGTGCAGGATTCTTTACGTTTACTACACTTGTGTGATGGCGAAGCTTCCTTCATGGTCGGCCTCGGAGGTGCCCAAGGGGACGTGGTCTACGTATGCCGACTCGGAGAACGCGGTTTGGGATGACTTCCCTAGCGACCCCACTGACGACGGCTTTGCTCGCTGGGTTGAGCACGGGCAAGAGCTGATCGAGCAGTCGGGGGCTCCGATCCGGATGTCGAAGATGTGAACGAGGCCCCGCATCCCACCCATTCCATACGGAGGCACAAGAAGCGCCGGATTGACTGATACTGACTGCACTTGAGATACCCTTTTGAAGCGTGTTTTGTCTTTTCTTCTCGAAGACGATGATGATTGATGATTGTTGATTTGTTTGGTACCTGGTCACACGTACTTTTTTTGTGGACATATGACTACTCTTCTCATATATAATTTTGATTTGCCTAGAGTTCAGGTGTCTCAACTTCCGTTCCCGTACCACCGAATTCGTAGAACAATCAAGCACCAAGGAAACCCAACAAATCTCAACCACTCAAGCAGCCAAAAGAACAAGGGTATCTAATTTCATTACTCGTATGTATCCTAATCCCCTCCAGAAACTTTAGTATGTATGTATCTTTCCTCGACTTGGCTCCCTTCTCTTCGACCCCTCATCCCCCTTCCTCACAAACAAAAAGCAAAAGCAAAAGCAACTCCCCCGCAGGTTCTTATTTCTTCCCCTTCGCCGCATCCGCCTTCTTATCCTTCTTCCCACCGGCCAACAACTCCAGGTGACCCGCCCGCTCCGCGAGATTCTTCTCCGTGCGCGCGGTCAACCCGGCCGTGAGTTTCTGTGTCGCCGGAGAAGGGTTAGTCGCGCCATGCTTTGTTTCTGGGACGGGGGGTGGGTTTGGGTCGGGGTCTTCGGTGACAGAGTCTAGCTCAGAGGGGCGACGACGAACCTTGGTCAATTTCTGCTGCTTGATGAGGGAGGCTTTCTTGGGGGCGATCTGGCGGGGTCCGCGTTTGGGGGCGAGAGCGGTGGGACTGTGTTTGTCTGTCGTTAGGGCTCTGGATGGCTTGGTGGGGGTGGTGTGCGATGGATTTTGCTTGAGAGGAGTTGGCTGGGAAGGGGGGGGGGGGGGGCAAGGGGAGTCTGGGGGTAGAAATGCCAAATGTGCTAGGGGAGAGAAGAGGAGGTAGTGTGTACCGTTTCGAGGTCGAGCCGCCCGAGGGCTTGGTTTTCTTGAGGGATCCTTGAACCATTGTTTCTTTTGGTGGGGAAGAGAGGTTACGAGGGTGGTTGGGTACACTGCCTGCAGCGATGGACTGAACGGAAAGAATTTGGAGGAGTTTGGAGGTGTTGTGATGTGATGGATGGATAGTGGTTGCTAGGTTGGGATGGGATGGGAAAAATTGCTTATCGGGGGAAAGGATCGGGCTTATCGGTCACGTGATGGGTTGGTTGTATACATTCTCTTGGGTTTCGGTGGGTTCTTGTGCTGTCGAGGGAGGGTTTGAGAGGGACTTGTATGTTGTTGCCCCGCGTAATGTGGGTTTTGTCAGGGATGATTCATTTGATTTGGATGGTGAGGACGTTGTGCATCGTTCGACAGGTTTAGGCTGGAAATTCCTGGGCAGCGGGCAATGCACATACATCCTCTTTCTCAAAGTCCGCATACACTCCACATCTATCGAAGCTTGTCAGCCACAGGAGGAGTTCTGACTACGTTGGTCACACCATCACGATAGACAAAACCCAGCTAGTGGGTTAAGCTTCGCTGGTCATGCGCTCGTGGTGAAGTCAGTGTGTATGATCCATGCCGGTAGTTGGTCGCAGGACAAGGGTCGGACACCAACCAAGTTACCCAGCCCGGATATCGCAGAAGTACAGAACGCAAAATGGGTGCTCTTCCAGGCCACGAAGGCGCTCACTCCCTGGCGTGCGCCCAGGAGACCTACAGTAGAACGAATAGATTTTTCTGTTGAGTGTCTCCCCAAATTCCAACAACAATACTAGACGACGGGATACGTATACCGACGACCGGAAGGTCCCGAGCCGCGATTGACTCAACCTCCGTGCAAGTGGAAATACTCTAAGTACTGTCGTGGTCTGGAATAGATCAATAGATTAATCGAGTACGTCGAAGTTGCCGCCCGCGCCCGTTGAGACTATGTAGTCACAACGTCCGATCGATCCCGTCCCACACGTGCACGTCAGTCAGCCTGGGAAGGAGAACCAAATCTCCGGCCAGCCCGCGTTGGCAATTTCAACTAAGATTATGTTTTCTTAGTGATGGGTATTATTAAGTTGACCATTCAAGTAGTGGAGGTGTCATCCCCCCGAGGGGCGGAATTCATTAAGATGAAACATTAGTGGGAGATCAAATAAGTACACAAGGGCCACCAACCCAACATCCCATCAAAGTCGCAGTTATTTGCTTCCGGACAATACACAAACAACATCAAACATCAAACACAGGGGGAAGACGGGGGTCCGTTTTATTATGGTCATCAGATATTTTCTCCCTTGGAGGTTCATTCATGTTGTCAAAATAAAGGGGGGGTATTAACCGAGAACTAGAATATTAGAGAACAAAAAAAAAAAGGAAATCATGTCGAAGAAAGGTAATTCCACATGCCGGAGGGGGGGCATTGGGGAAGAGGGGGTTGTTCTTGTACACAAAAGTTCAAAACAAACAAGCTTAATACATCCGAAGTTTCTTTAAAATTTGTCCTGGTCGAATAAGTATCAAAGCATATGAACAGTCAAACTAAGCTTCATCACAGTGCAGATACACACACCACCACAAAATGCCAAGCTCACGCCCGGGCTAGTTTAGATAGCAAAGATGGCAACCACACCGGCGGCCAAGGCGCCCATGCCCAGGTTCATGGCGTTGCGGTCAGCAGCACCGGTGAAGATGGGGGAGACGGAGGAGGAGCTGGCCGCGGGGGTGCCGGAGGGAGCGGCGGAGCTGGAGACAACACCGGAGGGCTTGGAGGTCACGAAGCCGGTGGGCTTGATGACGGGGACGGAGGTGGCAGCGGGCTGGGTGGCATCCACCGTCTCAGCGACAGTGGAGGTGGCGGCGCTGACGGCGGCCTCGGTGGTGGTCGCGGCAGCAGTGGTGGTGGCAGCAGCCTCAGTGACAGCGGAGGTGGTAGCGGCGGCAGTGGAGGTGGTGGCGGAAGCAACGGCGGACGAGGACGAGTAGTAGGGGTTGGTGATACCGAACTGGGTGGAGTACTGGTACTGGCCTGTGCCCTCGACGACGAGCAGGAGTCCGTAGTGGGTGGTCTCGGGCGCCAGATCAGTGCTGGGGGTCCACGAGAAGCTGCCGGTGTTGTCGATGTCCTCGGCAATCGCGTACAGAGTCTGCATGTTGGTGCTGGGGCCGTGGAGGAGGACCAGAGAGATCTTGCCGGTGGTGGTGGGATCCCAGGTGATGCTGTAGGCCTGGCCAGCCTCGACCTGGTCGTTCAGGCCAGGAGTGTAGATGGCATTGCCGGTGGGGCTCTGGGTGTAGTCGGGCTGGGTGTAGGCCGAGGCCAGGGCAGCAAGGGCAGAGATGACGGCGAAGAAACGCATTTTGATTTGTGGTGTAGGTGGTTAGGTTTGGGAGGGTGGAATTCCTTCGTGAAGAGTGAGTGAATCAAGGAGTGACTGGAGTGGGTTAAGACTCGTGAGATGGCTTGTAGTGCAAAAGAGTGACTACCGTGGGAATGAGGCGTAAAGAACGAAGGACACGAAGGGTGGGTGAGAAGAAAGGAAGGAAGAGAAGAGAAATGTACGAGGGGGCGGGGGGAGGTTTAAAGATGATATGTAAAATTGAAATTAGTGAACTATCCTCAAGAGGAGAAGAGAGAGAGAGAGAGCATAGCCCCCCCCCCGTCATCTTACTCCATCTCGACTACAGTACAATAATCATACGGACTTACCCCTATGGAGGGGGCCGAGAAGGAAAAGCTTCCAGGCTGCCAGACCTTCAACCTGGCCCAATCTGCGGCTCATTTGCGGCAGTGGGGCAGATTGAAATTACTTTTGCGACGGAACTTCAGATACCCAGATGATACATATTTACATGACTCCATACATACTAACTACGGATGACTTGCCCGGTCGAGGACTGAGGGATGCCAGGCCAAAACCCTGAAGAGCCGTGGAATGTATGGATGCAAGCCTCTTTAGCCACCCCGAACCCCCGACTGAACTGCCTAGTAAGATTTAGCGATGTCACCTCAGTGTGATCTCTGTCGTCCCACTGGCTCATCCAGCGGATTAGCCTGAGTATTAGCTGTATTAGCTCGCTTGGATCCCAGCATCGCCGCCATCGCTTGCTGCTGGACGGGGATGTGTCCCAGTCCGTTCCATCGATAGTCTATTGATACCAGCCCTGGGCGGGTAATTTCAACTGACTGACTGACTGACTCAACGAGAACAAGAATAGGGGATGGCTGACATCCGAGGACGGAGGCGAAGAGTGTTCTCGCCTGAATGAAGGCGAGGTGGTGATGAACTAGAATCGTTAGTAAATAGAACTAAATCCAGGCACCCACGGTACCAGACTGGATGGAGCCACAGATCATGGAGTTGAGGGGGGAGGAGGGGGAAGTCTAACAGAGTCTAAGAAGGGTACAGGTGAAACACACATAACCTTATGTGCGAGCCAGCTCAGGGACAGGATATCAGTGATTTGGTATTACTGGGTGGTATTATTTACATGGACAAGTCCGGTAGAAAAGGTAGAAGAGGTAAAAGAGGCCGAAAGGCAAAAAGAGAACTTGGAAGTGGCACGCGCAATGGATTCTGCCACATCCTTCCTCCTTCCTCATTCTTCTCAATTGTCCGGATAATGTCCGGTTCTCCTCTCAGGCCCTCAGACCATCAAACCCTCAGACTCTCTCATTTCTCTCCCGCTGAGCCTGTGGTTTCAATCCACCCAAATGAGATCTTACACTTCCCTGTCTGTCACTTAAGCCCAGGCCGCCAGGAAATGAGGCAGGCGCCACGAGGTCGGAGCGTTGCACAAATTGGATGGCGACATTGGCTCCAGGAAAAACTCCGATTTTTTGGGCGTGCAGGACTGCTACAGGCAAAAACACTAAAAGTCCACGCCAAGCCGATTGTGAAATCCACCTTCGTTCAACCCCACTATCTTGACTTTGGACTTCGGAGTTCAGCCAGGGTTGTTGACTGCTCACTGGGCACTGTTGGTTGACTCTTAAGCCTGGTGATGACCATGCACTGTGCTCTCTTCTCTGTCCCACCATTGATCCGCGCATTCTTTCAGGAGCTACATTGTAGGATGTTCACTTCGAAACCATTACCTGGCCGAGTGAGACTTTGTGAGAATGATGATCGCGGATCACCGATTCCTCCAGTGTGGCACATGAAGTCATTGCTCCTCCCACACAACGGCCCTACCCTCGCCGCTGATTTTCAGGTTCCGTTCCTGTCGCTCATTTCTCGTTCCTGACTGGGTGGGTGGGGACCCTGTCCAAGTGGCAGCCAAACACAGCCTTGGATCCTGGACACCGCAGAAACTTTCAGCGCAATGGATGACAGACTTGCGTCCCCCGGGCCAATGATCGCATCCAATGCAGACTCTACGAAAACCTCATCCGTCATCCGGCACCGTTCCTGGGAGGGGGCTTGGGGGATGGCTGGCCTTCGGCCCTCCCCATTGGGCAAGTAACACGAGGTCAACACCAGAATAAGCAACAAACCTGACCTCACGGCCATGATTGTACGAACTCAATGCTTGATGTGTACCGCCGGGACTCTTTTCAGGGGTCCGGGTCACTTGCGGGCGGTCCGACCAAAGAACAAAATAAATACCCACGTGCCTTTCAGGGCTTTCAGGGCAGAGGTCTTCCTTTTCTGCTAGTAGTTCTGTTTTATCTTACAGGCTTACAGTATAGCGAGGGTATCGGACTACTGCCCATGTCTCGGATCTGATCGCAGACTGCGACCTGACTGATATGAGTACAACTAGTACCTTCACAGGTGGAGATGAGCTGACCACGGGGGCCTGAATTGGTTTAGTCGGCTATGTAGGGCCGGTTCACCGTGTCGGTTGTTTCCTAATTCAGATGACTTGTCTTACTCTCCTCCGAGCTTGGCAAGCCTTGTGTAAGAATATACTGTGTATGTCTATTTACGGTACCCTTTCATCACATTCTGTGACAGAAGACTGGAATACGATCGGGAGTACACCCGCGCGAAAGCGGCTGTGACACAGCAGGAACAATCAAGGCCAACACAAGACCAAAGTCTCACGGCAAATTGCAGCCTCGGGTGCACTCGTCGCATAAATTTCAAGGGTCTGACACGCTGCCGCGCTACACCAAGGACTTAGCGCCTGAATACGGGAACTCGGTTGGAGGAACTCGTGTAATTAGGCTCTACCCTGTCGAACCCTGCTGTAAGTGGGTATCGTAACAAAGAAAATCTCCTGGACCGTCGCTGTAATCCTGCCAGCTAGGGTCCCAATGGCTGAAATGAGAAAGCCCGTCGCCTCGACCCGATCCCTCTTTTGCGACGATGGAAGACCGGCCTCGACCCCGGGCTTGCAAGCTATGTGCCAATAACCATGGATCGTTGTGTGTGGATCATGCGGTCCGATCAGACTATTCCACCCAGGTCACAGTCTTGGTTTGCAACCACTCATCATAACCACCCACACCTCCGAACCGGCCGTATCCGCTACTCTTCCAGCCGCCGTGCGGAAGGACCGGCTCGTCGTGCACAGTCAAGGAGTTGATATGAACGGCCCTGGGTCATAGCAAGAGAGGTTAGGGACAAAGACTCCTGAGCAAAGATACCAATCCACTTACCCGGCTTCGATCTGTTTGGCAACCCTGAGTCCACGGAACAGGTTGCTCGTAAACACCGCAGAAGTAAGACCGTACTCTGTGTCGTTAGCCAGTGCAACCGCATCCTCCTCGGTTTCAACGACAATTAAGGACACGGTGGGGCCGAACGACTCCGTGGCATAAAGATCCATATTCTTGGTGACATCGCCTACGATGACCGGCCGCATGCTGCTGCTATTAGAATCGATGCCTTGGGCCTGTCCGTAAACAAGGTTGGCGCCCTTGGAAAGTGCGTCTTCCACCAACCCCTTATTCTTCTTCACGGCAGCCGAATTCACGAGGCCCAGCGGCGGCACATGCTTTCCGAAAACCTTTTCGGACGCTTCGGCCACCAGCTGCTTGAACCGGTCGGCGACCGATCGCTGCACGACAATGCGTTCGGTGGACATGCAGATTTGTCCGGACTAAACTTCTATCAGAAAATGTCACACGTAGGATGAGTGTCAGATAATTGATGGTCCTTACATGCAGAAATGCACCCATCGCGCAGCACATCGCAGCTTTCTCCAGATTGGCATCGTCCAGAACGATAGCGGACGCCTTCCCGCCCAATTCGAGAAGAACCGGCTTGACATACTTTCCGGCCGTGGAGGCGATAATCGAGCCGACGACAGTGCTTCCGGTAAAGTTGATCTTCCGTACGGCCGGGTGGGCGATGAGAGCAGTGGTGACGGCTGCGGCATCCGAAGTCTGATGGAAGACCACGTTCACGCAGCCTGCAGGAAGACCCGCCTCACGAAAGATGTCTCCAATCGCCCAAAAGCATTTGGGTGCTAGTTCGGAGCCCTTCAAAATCGTCGTGTTACCAGCAGCCAGAGGCAGAGCCACTGCGCGCACTCCGAGAATGTAAGGCGCATTCCTAACTCGGGAGTTAGTTCATGATCAGATGACCAACCGACTATGATTGTCGTGTATGTGGAGGTGAGTACAGTACCATGGCGCAATGCCCAGAACCACTCCGTAGGGCTGCTTGATGACCATGGCAGATTCTCCATTGACCGAAGGCACCGCACCCTCAACGGACGGGATCAATGCTGCGAAGTCCTTCAGAAACCCAACCCCCAGCATGAACGTTTTCTCCACAAACATCCGCCCCGCCCCGGTGGACTCCATCTGATATCGCATCAACTCCTCCTTCCGGGAAAGCATAATATCCGCCGCCTTGTTCAGTATGTCTCTGCGGTCGGAGGGTCTTGTTTGGCTCCATGCGGGGAAAGCAGCCTTCGCGGCGGCCACAGCACGGTTGGCATCGTCGACAGAGGCGCTGGCGCAACGGTCAATGACTTCACCCGTCGTGGGGTTCTTGACGTCGAATGCGACATCGGTTATGACCGACTCGTTGTTGACAATCAGGGGGATGATGGCCGGCAGACCATTGGTGTTGTTCTTAGCGATCATCGTTACTTTAACAATCGACCGGATTGCCTAATCCCTTAGAAGGAAAAAGATCGAAAATTGGTGGCGACCAATGCCGAGGTAGGTGGGAGAGAGACTTCGGAGGACCCAGCGGGCAGGGGTGTGAGGTACAAGGTAAGATTTGAGGGGGAAGAGGAGGAAGGGGTGTTGTGTTTATATCAATCGACCAGAGAGGGGGTGCCAGATGAGCGAGCAATGATCAGAGAGAGAAGTTGGGGCCGGCAGCGCAATTATTCGTCGGTTGTTGACGCTTGTGTTGTGTAGCTGCAGCCACCGAAGTGAGGGGATGAAAATGCCGGGAGGTTGGCTCGGGGGGAGAACGGATGGCAAAGAAGAGGGGCGACGGAGCCGAACCTTCCCTTCAATGTATGGAACAGGCTTCCCCAACTACTAACTTACTAAGAACTCGAGAAGGGAAAAGAAATGTCACTCATCCATGGGCGTTGACTTTCGGCTTGGGGGTGTGGGGGAGATATGCCGAATCCAGTCGGCCGTTCATAAAGTAACGTATGGTCCTTTCACCAGGCTGTTGGTTGGTACTCATGATAAGCATGCATAATTAGTCAGTTGGTCAATTTGATAATCGACTGCCTTGTGGCTTCCATGAGTGCATCGCGTGTTCGACTGCAGCTGGTACATACTGCAGGATGTACGTACCAAAATGGTGCATGTAGGGGGGAGATTATGCTGGGTTCCGTGCCTTTTTTTTAATGGTCCCCACCGGGCAAGGGAATATTAAGGTTGACGGCCGGATGGCGGTTGAGACGCCCAGTCCAAACCGTTGCCGTTTCCCCTTGAACTTGTTAGTTAGTTCGAAGTCCGCTGGCAATAGGTTCGGTTTCATAAATGTTATTCATGCTTACCAATCATGCTTTTCCTTGGGTTCAGTGCTTCAACTTGAATCCATGATGGACACCGGATTTTGTCTTCTGCTTGCAATGAATACTCTAAGGAGTACTCCGTACTCTACTACTCGTAGATACCTTACCGAGTTACTCCATTCATCTTCTCAAAGCGTCTTAAAGGAGCAGGCGGGGGGGGAAGCCTATTCATTGCAATCCAATGGCAATCATTACTTGAGCCCCTCGCATGCCCGCTGCAACGGCGATCTTGTCCTTTATTGGATCCCGTGACTCGTGGCGTCCCCGGTTCTTACTTTACTTAGTCTAGCATGGATTGGATGATAACACCAACCACTTCTATAGAGTAGATTTGCACCCGACCTATTCAAGTACTGCTTGTACTGTACACACTGGCGTTTCGACGATCCAACATGCGGTTACTAATGTTGACCATACCGTGAGTTACCGTCATGTGATGTTTTGCTGACTCGCCGAGTGTACCTGAATCAGGTACGATAGCGTGGGTCACGGCCCATCCCCAATTACTTGCATGTCGATCACCAACCAGGGGACAATGACATGCAGGATCTCCCCCTTTCACTCCCCTCCCTCACCAAAGTGAGCCGACACGACAACCATCTACAGAGTCTGTGAATGATAAAGGCCTGGAACCTTGAACTTGCGTGATTATTGACGGAAGAGGTGGCGTCATAGTGCCTAGAGTCGATTATCCTTCCCCACGGGGCGCTTCCTGCGTTACTTCATCCAGATAGAGAGAAGGCACACTCTAGAAAACGAACAAACAAAACCAATGAAACCAATTAAACCAGAGTCCGGGAATATATATACCTAACGCCCGCTATGCTCCATGCCCCTTTATATAACCTTTTCAGCACAACACCAATGGAATAGACTACCGCCTGACTCGAAAAGAGCCCAGTCGGCTCCAATTTACTTCCCAGCCCAGATCTTCGTTTGAGATGAAGTTGGTGCCATGTCGGCAAAAGGGCAGGCAGGGGTATTAGTGGGAACGTTGCCACTTCGGACGCTGGAACGATCATCCTCGCTCGAAGTGCCCGAGCTGCTATCGCCCAGGATCTTCTTGTCGCCCAAGTAGCCTTCTTTCTCATCGACAATGATCTCCGACATCTCATCGGCGTACTCCTCGCCGTCTCTCATGCGCCATCTCGCCACGAGGTCGTTCTGGATCCAGATGATCTTGCTGATGGCCCGGATCAGGGCGATCTTGCGTGGTAGGGAGAGGTGGGGGTGCGACATGAGAGCTTCGGTGAAGATATCCTGGATGTATCCCAGGCAGGCGCCCATGTGGATGTATTCGATGTTCAGCGAGTAGAGACGCTCTTGGGCCGTGTGCATCATTCTGGGGGGCTGGTCAGACTTTCCATTTTCTCAATCTCACAGCATGTGACCTGCTACGGGTTCGAGGCCCCAGTCTCGCCAGGTGTGAACTTACCCAACTTTGTTCAAGTACCGCCAGAATTCCATCTGGGACGGGTCGGAGCAGAGCTTCGTCAAGTACCATCGCAGGAACATCTTCCGACGTTGAATCTGAGGGCTCTCCTCGGTGAAGAACTCTTCTATCGGGGTCTCGTCGGCGGTGTCTCGGGTGTGGAAGGCACGTGCGGTGATGTCGGTTTCGAGGAGTTTCTTGTAGACGATGTTGACGACAGCCGGGATCAAGGCTTTGATGTATTTCGACCCTCCTACCAGCGCTTCAACGTCGCCTTATATGCCGCCACCAGAGTCAGCTTGGAAAGCTTCGATCGGGAATGGAGGACGAGCACTCACTTGAGTTGAAGTCCAAGAAGTCTCGAAGATAATTGATGCGCGCCTCTAGGCGGGTATACAGAGCCTTTCGTTCGACATGCTTCATCGGCCGACCGGAACCGAGCGAGTGTTCCATTTTCAAGAGAGGGTATTCGTCCTCAAGAGATATCAAGGTGTGACTGATAGAGAATCGAAGGAGGCGTTCTGACAGGGGCTATATGACAGCGGCAGGCTTTTCACGAACTCCTGGGGTTGGATCGAGAGATAAATCTGGCGAGGATGGAAAGATAATGGAAGAAAATCGAAGGATATTTGGGGACCCATGAGAGGACAGCGACATCATGCGATTATATATGTTGACTGGGCGAGGGGGGCTTCAGCCCGGGGGGGGGTCAGCGATCAGTGGGCATATCAAGATCCTGCCTGCACTGATTGCCAGTTCAGAAAATCCGAATCCGACCCTCCTCCACGCGGGAACGGATCCATCATGATAATTGTGGGCACTTGATCAAGAGGAGACGAAGGGAGTTTCACTATCCCAACTAAGGACGGCGATGTATCCAGCACGGGTCGCAGGCGTGCAGCATCAGACCAGACAGGGACAGTCACCGTCCAACGGCCCTTGAGGATCCCGAGACTTGGCGATTACTTTTGCTCTGCAGCTCGGTGGTCTGATGCACTTATTACTTACTCCCTTTAGGCCAATGGTCTAGTTACTACCCACTGAATGCCGGCTATCATCATATCAACATCATATCACCCTCGTACTCTTTTTCTTACGGTTGTACTCATCGTCGCCGATCTCATTGTGCGTTCCCAACTGCTGCCGGTGCGCTGGGATGCACCCAACCAGACTTCGTATTAAGTTGCATCCTTCCTCCACGCGTCGCCGCCTGGATTTCGGGAACATGCCCTATGACAAATGGCATTGGGGAAGAAATTCTCCACGAACATGATCGAAAGAGGAAAAAAGCAAGAAAAGGGAACTTCAAACTTTGGCGTGGGGCGTTCGACGTGTCCATGTTCCACGCAATGGACATAATCATCCTAAATTAACTCCCGTCTACTAATCAAAATGTCTAGTGCAAGGGAAGAGCCGAATGACTATTGTCAGCTTCGTCGAATATCAATGGCGGAAACTTGAATGGCAAAGCTATGTTGAACCACTATTCCAACCCAGGCGATTGTCCAGCGCCCGAACTGGACCGAAACCCACACCTTCAAGGCCAGAAATTATTAAGATTCCCTTTTTGGTAAAATCCTACGCAGGCCTCGCAGATTAAGGGAGCAATATTCTGATGGTTTAGCTCTGTTTCTTCTCATGCTCCTCCACCGGGCCCGACGTCGTCGCCAGTCGGAGCCGATGGCCGACCGACAGACCTGCGTTCGCAGCCCAAAAAGACAAGATCGAATAATCCTTGACGTCCCAATTCTTCTTAGCAGCGGTGCTGTTGGAGTTACTATCATACTTCAGTTACATCCATTCAGCCACAGTCGATAATAGGAAGGAGTTCTATTGTTACTCCTCGTCGCGGCTATAGTTGCGAAAGGCATCGAGATAAGTCCAGACACTGTCGCGATTCATTTATCAAACTCAAATTGAGGTTCGTAATTGAAGAAACTGATGCCTGTTACTGGATGCCTCGACCTCCTTACTCTCAAGCGATCATCAGGGGCATGGCAGAATTCCGATGCAATGTGAGCTATCATCTTCAAAAAAGTATGTTTTTTCGTTCGGCCGAGGGGGGAAAAAAGATCATCAATAAAAGGAGAACAAGCTACCTCAATTGGGGGGGGGGATCCCCCATTACTAATAGGCAGAAATAGACACGGAGAGTAAAAAAGAGGCAAAAGAGACGATGAATATTTTTTTTTCCTTCGCCCGGCTCTGCTCTCATAGGCGAATTAGATTGAGAACCGGTTTCTCCCTACGATCAGGCCACCACTGCGATGTGGACGAAAACAAAACCAACACCATCATAGGAAACTAGCAATTAATTTTTAGTTCGTGAAGGGCAACAAACAGAGTGATTAAATCATCTAGCAGCAAATCGTCCGATTCATCAGTGGTCCCATTCCACTCATCTCAATGTTCATCACGCGACTCTCCACGGAAAGCCAAAAGCATATGCTAATCGATAGCTATCAGCATAGTCTAACGGACGGTAGCTTCCTGCGCAGCGCTGCAATCCTCCGCTTCGGCAGTTCGGATCTCTGATTGTCATGATTGCGGCTGTTGCTCTTGGCTTGAGCCGCGGTTGATTCTTCCGCTCATCGTTCGCCACAATCGCCAGCCAGGGACATGATGAAGTGACATCACTCAGGCTGGTCTCCCAACACCCAGCGGGATCCGATCCACTATTGATGATTCCCTTGGATGGCAGCCTGTCACTTGACCACTACGGTAGCCATACTGAAGATCTTTGTTCGAAGCAACCGTACAGACAATTCCACCAGCCCTGCGCTGCGTGATTGATTCCATTTTTGAGGTTGGGGATCGGAGAGGCTGATTGGCGGACGCCGCCAGCATTCGGTTCGAGAAGAGTTGAGGCGGAAGCAGTTGCTCAGGAATTCGCACTGGGCGCTCCCCCTTTTCCGTGGTCCATGGTCCTGTCACAGGACTCTGGGTGGTGGTTCCAGCTTGCCCAGCTGAGTATATCCTCCGTGAATCCCCGTCAACAGTCAAACAACGGCCAACTCCCACCCATTCGCAACATTTATATTGGGTTCTATAGAGAGCATTGGGCTACCTCGTAACACAGACTGGCTGACTAGATCAAGGTATTGCGCTAATGCCAACAACCGCTGGCAAAAGAGAACTAGGCGTGACTCCGCAATCGGCCGTTGAAGCGGTTTTTTTCGGTGGGCTAGACAGTAGACAGAACAAGTTCAACATTATAATCAAACCAAACACAGAAACATCCCGGTCCGCAGCCGAAGAACGCCGTCGGCACGCGATGGGGCTCGGTTCGGTGGTCCACTCGAGGAATAATGGATCTCCCCTCCCCCCCGGGTTAGGTTAATTAGCTTGCTTGGAAAAAACGGGCGGGCAGACCTGCTGCTGCCACTTATGATCATCATTATTCTCATTGGTGTCTCAACTTGCACCAGATTCACAACGAGAGCAATGGACAGGGATCCATGATTGAGATCGCGATGCTGGTCTCCTAGATATTGCCAAGTCAATCGAGCCTTGGCTTTGTTGGAGAAAAAAAAAAAAAAGGGAATAGAAACACCTTACCGATCGTTAGCTATGGGCTCTCTACTTCTACTTTGCCTACTAGAAAATCGGGTACTGTACGTGCTGCACTTGGCTGGCCCTTGATTAAGCAGCAGGCTTTGCAAAGACCGGTCAATTGATGAACTCGAATGCCACGAGAGCAAGTCTTGTTGATCTATCCACACTAGGAATGGCTGCCTGGTCTGCCGTGATATTCAATCTAGGACTGGGGTTCTAATAGCAGCAGCAGCAGCAGCAGCAGCAGTGGTACGCTTTACCTTGCCCGGGCTGTGTGATGTCTATGCCTCCAGTCTGCCGGGCTCAATGACCTGATGGGAGCAGCTATGACTCGCTGTGCGGTATCGGTTAAGGATTGCACATCCCTGCATTCACATGTGCTTTCTGTGTTTTTCTTCTGATTTTTCTATTTTTATCTCCAGACCAACTCTGGCTATCAGTCTGATTCTCTTTACACTAAAACCCGGGGGTTGCTTTTTCGTGATCAATCCACATAGCACCATGACGAAGCAGTTTTGCGCTGCGGAAGACCACTGCACCGGCTGGTGTTCACGGTATTTCGAGATTATGAGCACGCTGAAATTAGCAGATGCTCCATTGCTCGACTACCAGGTAGAAGTTCGGCATTGACACCATGAGCGCTGCCAAATGTGTGAGACAGCGCCCTTGAGCATCTTACTGCATGCTGAACGACACAAATAATAGGCTATACGTGGTTTCGACACTAGAGCTCCTACATCCGACTCACCTACGCCCAGGGGTTCATGGATAGTATAGACTGACCAGGATACGAAGCAGATCTGTCTCCCCCTACCGAAGAGCCTCGACGCTGCCACGTCCGCTAACCAGCAGGGTTTCTTGAGAAGAAGCCTGCATGGTGAGACATGTCGCGTGTCTTGCTGCCCGTTTCTGCTTGGCAGTACAACCAACCCCTTGCTCGGCAATTTGGTCGGCGCATAGCGATCGATTGCCAGATCTCGACCGAGAGGAAGGAAGGGAGGCTTTAACCATGCTTGGTAATGGAGCACCGACGGGGTCGGGAAGATGGCCCTCTATCCGTCCCGTTCGTTGCCCACCATACCGAAACAACCGGAGGAAGCGTTAGCCAACTTAGCTCTGGATCATGACCACGGTACTCCGCCGGGAATGGACAAGGGGGGTGGTAAGTGGTTCCTTGGATGGCATGAGTTTCCGAAGTTGGAGTTGTAGATCGTAGCTTAGCCCAGATTAGACAGGCAGACTAAGCCAGACTAACTTCATGCAGGGGTAACCGCTTTAGTCAAACCCCAAGCACTTTTTTCTCATGTCCCTTTTTTCTCTCCTAATTTCTCCGCGATGCAGCTGCGATGGTTCGATTGAGGGGAGGATACGTACTCCGCAGCGGTATGATTCCCAGTGGTACGAGTTGTATATACTGGTTCCCGGAAGCCACAAATCGCATCTTGCCGGATGCCGACGAGGCGTAGTTTAACACTAAAGACGGATATTAAGAGCGCCTTGACGCAGGTCGAGATTGGTTGGCGACTTTCATCAAGCCACATGACGTAGAGACATGGGAGTTGAAAGGGGACTCAACGCTAAATGAGCTCTTCAGGTACCATCGCTTGTCCAACAAAATCGATGAATCTCTTCATCGACAGGTTCAGGGGGAGGGCCCGGGATAATCGTTACTTGATGTGATCGATGTCGGCAAAACGATAGCCGAGATTGAGATCGTAGGGCCATAATACTTTTGAGACCGATAGGCTATGATAGCCTTGGATTTTGGGAGGGGGCCAGGTTTGCAACAATGCAGTGGGGAGATTTCTGGTGTTCGGTGGGGGAGTGGGAGAATCGATCGTGGGTGCACGGTTGATAATCTTAGATCACACGCGCACAATCTGCTTTCTCCGCGGAGCAACCTGTGTGTGTTTGGGTGCGAGATCGGTATGGTTCTGGGGAAAGTTGATTTCATCATCTTCGGGACGTAGTAGCGTTGAATAGAGGGAGTGCGAGTCGCCATTCCCGCTCTTTGGTAGAGAGTATTGGAGTAACGGAGCAGAGACAGAAAAGGGCAATTGTTTCTGTTCGGAGACAAACTTGACCAGGAAAAAGGTACATGTGTGTATTGCCTGATAGCGAAACCATGTGTTTGTTAATTAGCGGTTGACCATGACTAGTACAGAATGGCAGCAGGTATGACGCGACTTGCGACTCGTTTGTGTTCGGTCTGCATTGCATAAAGAGAGAGGCGAGCCAAACCCTCCCTGGTGTGCTTTGCTCAGCTATGCTTGATCGGTCTTCAGTCCAGTTCGCGTCAATGGATCTAGAGGTAGGAAATGAAGCATGAATCATGGGACAAGTTGGGATGTCTTCACATGACGGGAAAATGGCCGTGGTTCGAACCGTTCGAACCCAGGCGGGGCCACGTGACACACTCCGCATCCGGCCCGCCGTTCTTGCCTTTTTGACGTACGTACTCTTTCTTCGGCTTCCTCAACGCGGTTCTCCCAATTGATTTGTCTTTCGCCGGGTTCAGAATCACCCCCGGTATTTGGGGCACTTTCTTGACCTTTGCGACGTATTTGGCCGCTCAGATGTTGTACTCAGAGATACCAATTGGTGCCCGACGAGCTGCATAAAGAAAGGGAGCAGGAGAGGAAAGAGAGAGACAAGGAGGGATGCCCAGAGCTCTCAGACTCAATTCCACAGCCAGGATTGCAATCCCCCCTCCCTCCTTCACAACTTTACCCAAATGATTCAACTTCACCAGAGGACAGAAAAGGGCTTTGGGCGAACTCCCCGCCCTCCTCGCTCCATCAAAACCATGGAAAACTTACTTCCCCTCCTCCCTTGCAAAGGTGGAATTGGCCGCTGATCTACATCTGATCGCCATCCGTGACGTCCTATTTAAACTACTGCGGGGGAGCAAAAAGGGTCCAATGCACCCAAGGTTGAGGAGCCCTCGGCCGCGCTTCCATGGATGCATGGCGGACGATTTGGCCTTGCGTCTTAATTCTCCCTCTCCTCCTGCTCCACCTCCACCTCCTTCCCGCGCCTCAGGGTCCGGCTCATCCACAATCTATATGATTTGCCGGATCTTTGGGGTCCTCCTGCAACCGTCAGGGTGACTTCACATCTCATTGATTGTAGGATCATGTGGCTGGTCTGAATCGCAAGGTGGGTCGGGGAAATCCCCCATCTCCGCCAGACAGACAGTGATGGGTGATATGTCACTTTTCATTTGTGATTGCTTTGTCCCTGACTTGACCCTAAACCTGTCACCCTGTGGCGCGCCCTGTAACATCGTGATCGATCTGAGCCCCCAAGAAAAGCCGAGAAAACAAAACTTTACACTAGGTTTATTTAAAGACTATTCTCCTTTTTCGTTCCTTGTCGTCCTGTATAGTTCCGTCTGCGTCCTCAATCGCTGGAGAATGTGAACCGAGGACTATCGCTCTAGATCATCTAGCGATCAGCCTCGCTTATACGAACCTACTTTGCCTGACTGCATTCGGCGTCTCCGTATCTACAGCCAGCTCCAAGACATCGACAAGTGGTCTGGCCGCTAGGCCAATCCTCTGAACGCAGTCCTTATTGCGATCTGTGCAGATCGCTTCAAGATCCCCGCTCTGAATTCGGGGCGTTCCTCTGTTTGCGGTCGTCTGACTTCCTGCGTCTTCAGGTCTTCTTTACTTAAACCATCTGAATTCCATTCCTGTTCAATGCAGATCGCAGCCAGGATTCCTCTTCGCAACCCAGCCTCCTAAATACTCATTGAAAAAAGCAATCTTCGTGTGTTCGCAGTATGTTGGGTAAACGCATGCAAAACGCGCTTCTGGCGCTTGGTCTCGTCGCCGTGGGCACCGATGCCGCTGCAGTGTTCGTACTCCTGCTACTCCTTGTTGATCTGTTTGTTTTCGACTAATACGCACATGAAGGCGCTTGGAAAACCGTGCGAGTGCATTCGACTACAAGAGCCAAAAGATCTATGGCGTCAACCTCGGTGGCTGGCTGGTGACCGAGCCCTGGATCACACCTTCAATCTACGATAATGCAGGTGATGCAGCTGTCGACGAATGGACCTTGACCCAGACACTGGGCAAAACTGAAGCCCAGTCCCGTCTTTCTGCTCACTGGAGCTCGTTTATCACACAGGATGACTTCAACCGAATCGCCCAGGCCGGTCTCAACCACGTCCGGATTCCAATCGGCTACTGGGCCCTTGCGCCTATTGAAGGCGAACCCTACGTCTATGGTCAACTGGAATACCTTGATCAAGCCATCACCTGGGCACGAAGTGCCAACCTTAAGGTCATTCTCGATCTACACGGCGGTAGGCTTCCTTTTCCCCACATTATTACTACACACCCCCTTGCGCCAGGTTTCGGAGGCCACAATTGATGCTGACCCAGGGTTATCATCTTAGCACCGGGATCCCAGAACGGGTTCGACAACAGTGGCCGCAAGGGCCCCATCCAGTGGCAGCAAGGGTCGACGGTGAATCAAACCCTGGTCGCCTTCAATGAACTCGCCAAACGCTATCTCCAGTACTCCGATGTCGTCACGGCTATCCAAGCGCTCAACGAGCCCAGCGTTCCCGGCGGGGTTAACCAGGACGGGCTCAAGCAGTACTACTACAGCACCCTGGCGACGGTGCAGAGCCTGAACCCGGACACCGCTCTCGTCCTGCACGACGGCTTCCTCTCCGTGGACTCGTGGAACGGCTTCATGCAGTCCTCCAACGCCGTGATGGACACCCACAACTACCAGGTCTTCGACAACGGTCTGCTGGCGATGGACATCAACACGCACGTCCAGACCGCCTGCGCCTTCGCCAACCAGCACCTGGTCACCACCGACAAACCCGCCTTCGTCGGCGAGTGGACCGGCGCCCTCACCGACTGCGCCAAGTATCTGAACGGGAAGGGCGTCGGCGCCCGCTACGACGGCACCTACGGCTCCAGCGGCGCCATTGGCAGCTGCGCCAGCCACAGCACCGGCACCGCCGCCGGCCTCTCCGCCGACGAGCGCACCAACACTCGCCGCTTCATCGAGGCCCAGCTCGACGCCTTCGAGAAGAAGACCGGCTGGGTCTTCTGGACCTGGAAGACCGAGGGCGCCCCCGGCTGGGATCTGCAAGATCTTCTGGCCGAGGGCTTGTTCCCGAGTCCCTTGTCCGATAGACAGTACCCCGGACAATGCTCTTAACTTTGTACTTCTTCTGTGTTTAATTTTCTTCTCCAGTTTGTTCATCTCTTCGATTCTATTCCATCTGCATTTGTTCTTGAGCCATTGGGCGCACTGTGCCATTTATCTTTGTTACATATGACATGAGAATGAAATTTTTGGCATTTATTCAGTAACTTTACCTTTGACCGGTGCTTTCCACATAATATCTGTCTGGTATCCTGTTGCATGGAGCCAGTTGCCACCCGGTTGGTTTATGTTCTGTTTGATTGTTGAACATGTCCGGGGGACTGCTCCCTTCCCTGCCTTAGGCTTACAGGCTCCCAGGCTTCCTTCTTTCGTCGTTCCTTCCTTGTTGGGCGTCGAAGAGACCATTCATGATGCGTGACAGGCCTTACCTAACGATCCAAAACCCTTTTTATTCAGCAAGCTACGCGATGGTGGATCGATAGCAAATAAGCCCTTCCGTACATGGCTTACGTCACCTCCTGGCACGCCTAGCACCTTCTTCCATGATTAATCCATAATTCAATGGGCAGACGGAGTACGCGACCTCAAAAGAACTTAACTGACTATCCATTCATTCGAACCATGAACTTATCTATATGTATGGGGTATTTCGGTAACAGTTATCGTCAACAGAGACACGGGGAAGATGAAAAAGAAAATGACGAGAGAGAGAGAGGAAAAAACAGTCTGTCCATGTAAGAGAACTGGCGGGGAAATGAATCTTTGTCGGAAGAATGACGAGCAAGCATGGTAGATGGGATGCATAGATACGATGCAACAAACGGCAGGCATATGCAGGGCAACACATGATCATCAGAAGTGTGAAAAGGTCGGAAAAATGTACGAAAGGGAATTAGTGGATCCGAACGGGCGCGCTCCCCTAGGTCTTTCAGAGCAAGCCCAGAGCCCCGAAAGCCGCAACCACCTCCCGGTCAACGTTCAGCAGCCAATCCTCCTGGAAGCGCTGCTCGCCTCCGCAGGCGACGATGACGGAACGGAGACGCTCCCGGATGAACTCCCGGATGTTGACCTTGTGCAGGATGTCCATTTCATCCCAGGCGCGACGACGCTCATTCTCCGGCGGTTCGTGCTCGTCGCCGGCGGCCGTTTGGGCGTTGTTCCAGTAGATGAGGTAGTCGCCGCCGCGCGGGTCGTCGGGGTTTGTGCCACCGGCGTCTTCGGAGAGCTCGGTCACGATGTCGGTCCACATAGTCATGTAGGACTGGAGGTTGTTGAGGAGATAAGTCGGAGGCTGGGAATCGGGTCCATTCAGGGTGAGCAGTTGGGTGAGAGCGAGGGCGTGCAGTTTCTTCTGGGTGCTGCTACCGATGTTGTCGTAGTGGAGAAACCACTCCGTCAAGATCCAGGCGAGAGCTTGCTCCTCAGAAGTGTTGGTGGCAGAGGCCACGGCGGAAGTAAAGATCTTGGGGTGGGCCACGGCGAGGCGTGCAAGGACAGAGAAATAGTCCGTCTCCACAACTCCATAGACGGAGGTCTGTTTGCGGTTGGGTCCCGTGGTTTGACTGGCTTCGTAGGCAGAGTGGAGTCCCTCCAAAAGGGCAGGAAGGAAGGAACTGTCGAGGAGGGAACGGGTGATCACGTTGTAGGTGCTCTCGCTACCGCCATCTACCGCTTCGGCGCCACGAAGCATCAATTCCACGAGACGGGGTACGACGCCCAGCCGCTGGCGAGTGGTGATCTTCAGGAGTGTCTCAAGGGAGACGAGTAGTGGGAAGCGAATCCGATCGCTGAGAATCTCCTGAGGGGCGAGAATAATGTAGGATTCAACAATTTGAAGGGCTTGTGGGGCGCTATCCGTGGCTGCCTCCATAATGGGCATAAGGGCTGGAATGAGGGACAAGATCTCTGGAGAAGCCGGGGAGGGTGTTTGCATAAGGATCGCAGACCAGAGGTCGAGAGCTTCGTCGAGCAGGTAAATGAGGGTCTCCTGTATGATCATGAGAATTGGAAAACTGGTTCAGTGGGATTTGAAGCTTACAGAGCCTGGCTCGACAGAGTTCTGGATTAGAGGCAAGATGATTGAGTGGTATCGAACTGAGTCTTGCTTGAGAGAATGGATGAGGGACGAGAGAAGAGTGAGGATGGCTTGCTTCATCAGGTGTTCTTCTCCAGAGCTTTCCCAAAGAGGTGGCAGCAAAGACAGAATTTGGTCCGAGAAGGGAGCAATCTAAGCGAGGTCAGAATCGATTGCTAATTACTTGAACTTGTTGATGCACTTACATGATCTTCCATCTTGACCACAGCCATACGAACAGTATCGAGTAGGCCCATCCTAGTCTCTGAGAGCTCCACTTCTTGAACAAGAGACATCAGGTCTTGGAGAATGGAAGGAGCATATGGCAAGAATTCAGTCGGTGAGAACTCAAAAGGGTCGAGCACGTTCTTCAGCTGTCTACCAGCACTGATGCGTACAACCAGGTCATTCAACGGGTCTTTCCGACTGAGCAAATGCTGAAATACTTGATACACGGCATTTCGGTTGAGCTCGCTCGCCTTGACTGGAACCCACTGGCCCAGGAGAATAGCGATCCTTCTTCGAAGAAGATTATAGCCTTGCTCTTGAAGTTGAACTTCCGGCACGAGTGTGGCCTCGAGGAATTTGTTGAAGTCCAGGTGCTGTTCTAGACTAGCTGCAGATAATCCAATGGCCGAGTAAAGCGAATCCTTCAACAGCACGTCGTGGTTGTCGGGGCCTATAAAATATTGTCAATATAGAACTGGTGGCAGAACTCAGTTTGGACTGCTTACTTGCGAAGCCATAGAAGACGTGCAGCAGACGGGGGATGAGCAGTTCCTTGAAGTGAATGACAAGGTCAAGGAAGAGCTTTTCCGAGCAAGACCGTATGGAAAACTCCCATGCCTCGGCGATGTCCTCTTCTTTTCTCTCCCATTCTTCTGGGTCTTCTTCCCATTCTTGAAAATCGTTCTTTCTGAATCGAAAGAATTGGGTAACCAAGAGTTCCATAACACTAACGACGAAGTCGTGCGTGAAAAGTTCGGCTTTGATGAGTTCAACAGATTGCTTCTTCTCTTCCTTGTCCTCTGCAGTTTGGTACTTGAATGTCTGCGCAGGGTTGAATGCCATTTTCGAACAAGCTCTGATCAGAAGGAGCGCTCTCAGCCCTGTTTTTTCCATTAGAGACTTGCCCTCTGATTCTCCGTCAGCTCCGAGCTCGCTGTAGTGTTCGCCGAGCTGAGTGACCAGAGTCCAATAGGCTTGAACAAGACGAATGCTGTCGGGTAGCAATGCAAAAGAGGCCGGTCGGTCCTTGGCCATTTCCACATGGAGCTTAGAGAGTTGTAAAAGATGCTTTTCGACTGCCCTTTTAAACGGATCTGAAATGGCTGCAGGGCCATTGACGAAGTTCAGAAATCTGCTGAAGTGGGCATGAGTGAGGACCCAGAACTCGCGAACGTCCTTATCCCGGTTAGGATGCTCAAAACCGGCAATTACCAGGCGTCGGATAACCTTCAGAGACACAAGGCTTTGTTCCATCATCCCCAGCAATGCTGTCTCATCAGCTCCTCCTTGCTCCAGCCAAGGTACCCAGGTGTTCACCTTATCCACATATATGCCACCAAGCAGATGGAAGACCTCGGGTGCCACGGACTGAAGGTTGGCACGAGTCCTTTGTAAGCGAGCTGTTGATAGCTCTTTGATAATCTGCAGTAAAATGATAAGGGTCCGGGGTAATTGTAACGGGTTCGCGCCAGGCTGGGTGGAGGAGCGGAGGAAGGCGATAATCGAGGAGATTGCGTCAGGCCTGCGAGAACAATCAGCTAACGGCAACAAGCCCAGCGCAGTGATGCGAGATCACATACCAGTCTTGAGGAAACTCGTAGCGCATTATCTTAGCCAGCATCAAGGCATTGTGAAGGGCGAGTAGAGGGGCAGGTTCCACGACACCAGCTTGGAGTGCCCTGAGCTTGATCTGTTCCTTCTCCTCCTTTTTGATGGCACTTTGCGAGTATGTCAGTCCCTGTATATGAAGCCAAAGAGCTCAGGCAAGCCTACTTAGTAGCGGTCTTTCGCCAATACTTGTCGATGCCGTTCTTCAACTGGATGATGGCAAGGTATCGAACTTCCGATGGGACGGACTGATCTAGGAATACGTCCTGCGGAGATCAGAATTTATTGTGGCAGCCGAGTCCGTGGGAGAAGCTTACCTGAAGGTATGTGTAGTACATCTCCTGTTTCTCCCAATTCTGGAGTTGTTGGGTACCCGTTTGCACCCGCTGTTGGGTTGAGCTCGCCGCTAAGATGAGTGCATTGAGAACATTATGCGGTGTCAGCGGGTTGGCTTCCCCTGCCAACTCGATGATCGAAGCCATGTTGTGCGTGAGATGCTATGTCGTCGGGTATAGAACCGACTAGTCGACGGTGGTGTATCGCACGCGTCGTATTGCGCAGCTTGAGGGGTACTCGGAAACTTAATTACACGCGAGATGGAAGGCGGCCAAGACAGGAACCCCAACGACTCGATGAAGCAAGTGATGCAGGTACGGTTGAGTCCTGAAGTCCTGTCCTGTAAGATTACAAGAAGACTGGGACTGCGGGGGACGGGGGGGGAGAAGGAATGTGAGGTGTATTGTTAACAATGACAAGGAGCAACAAGCAGCAGAGAAGCTTCAGGGCCGGTCACCTGCCTGATTCATTGATTCGACTGCTAGCAATCTTTCGTCCCCGCCTCGGCGGGACACCCCGGTCTATAGTTGTTGCGCTCCGAGTAGCCCTAGGGTCGGACCCTGAGCGCTAGGCTCAATGGAGATGTAAGCTTCTTAGGGCTTGGGATCGCATGATATCATATAGTTAGTACCTACTCGTACTTGCTACGTAGGCGACCAATACACATAGATCTAGAATCGAAGGCAAAGCACCGTTACATACCTATGATGTCTTATGATGCAATCCTTTTCACACTCTTCATCAGAGATGTGTCCAAGAGGACCTACATAAGTCATGAAAATGCTGGCTTGTCCTAATCATATCCATAACCTCGAACTCCCAGCTCAACTCTTAAGTGCAACAACCACTAAATCCCTTTTATTGAACATACCTATACCATCAGCTTTACATCAAAATGAACGACTACGACAAGGTTCGCGTGGCTTTCGACGCCGAGAATGATTTGAACTCCTACCAGGCTAAGCAGGGCCTTGGTAAGAAGAGTGACTCCAGTATGTGAACCGTTTCTTCACCCAACCGCGCCTCATTGCCCATTGCTGATTACCAAAGCATTGGAATCCGGAATCGATGAGATGGTCGAGAGAAAGTTCGAGACTGGCGTTAGAACCGGCCGAGAGGCTCTTGCCACTGGAAGCAACCGCAAACCCATCCCTGAAGATGAGGGTGGCAGCCGTGACGACCGTGGCCGGTAAGCTAGACTTCCCTTCTTCTCACATCCTTCACATGAAAGCTAATATTATGCCCGTTATAGTCTTGCACCGGCTGAAGCATTTGAGGGCCCTGGCGGTCCTGAGGATAAGGTGAAGCTCGACTCGGAGCGTCGTCCTGGCGACCAAGACACTCTGGACATTCAGGATTTGAAGCGTGCTGGCCTTGCTGAATAAATCATCTAATGTACCATACCTGTAACGAATAAATCATGAGGCATGTGGAGATTCTATCAATTATAACAACCCTCGTCTGCTTGATTGTAGTCCTCCGTGGATACTGAATACTGGCTGCAACCGGTAACATGAGAGAAGGAAGTAAAGTTCAAGCTGGAGCGCCACAAAGGGTTAGAAAGCTGGGTCAAATTCATGACTGACTTGTCAGTGTTTACCTAGGCTGGGTCAGTTCTTCCGTTCCCTACATCTGTTGTGAATGTGATTCTCACCTAAGAAACCCCACTTTACCTTTTGTTGCAATGGTAAGTATAAGAGAACAGGAAATTGCACGATGTCTGATGCCGGAAAGTGCTCTCTATCATGTTCTGGCATCAAATATTGTGTTATTTATTATCGCAACATGACTGGCGCTACAGAGTAGCCGACTGAAAGATCTGTTCATCAATGGCAAGGTTCGGCCTAACATCTTATAATAAAAATAAAATCTGCAAGCTGATATTATTCTCAACAGCTTGTGCCATCATCAAATGAAAAGTTCTTCGAGTTAACCAGCCCTTATACCAATGAGAAAGTTGCAGAGAGTAAGTAGGATGATGGGGTTATACCGAAGGAACGCAACGTCTAACACGACATGAATGCTTTCCAGTCTGTGAAACCAATGGGGTAGACGTAGATGCTGCTGTTGCTGCGGCCAGGGCCGCATTCCCAGCATGGAGGGATGTCTCCCCGACAGACAGAGGTGTCTTCCTGCGAAAGATGGCATCACTTATTCAGGATCATGGGGAAGAGTTTGCGCACTTGGAAGCTTTGTCTACCGGGAAGCCGGTGTCTCGTTACATCGATTCCAGTATAGCCATCGAGACGTTCAATTATCTTGCGGAGGCTGTATGGACTGTTCAAGGGTCATCCAGTAGAAATACGCCCGGCCACCGCACGGTGAAAGAACCGTACGGGGTCGTGGCAGCCAAGCTGATTTCTAAGACTGAATTCCCACCGGTGTTGTGAATATACTCCATGGATATGGCCCGACCACCGGCAACGCGATAGCCTCACACATGGACGTTCGCTGTATCAGCTTCACCGGATCTAGCTTGACAGGACGGAAAATTCAAGCCGCTGCGGCCAAGTCTAATATTAAATCCGTACACATCGAGCTGGGGGGAAGACCCCTGCCCTTACCTTCGAGGATGCCGACCTGGAATCTGCAGCTGAGCAGACTTAATTCAGTGTCCAAATTCTTCAGTGGACAAACCTGTATCGCCAATTCACGCATTTACGTATAAGAGACTGTAGTTGACAAGTTCCTTGCGATTTTCAAGGACAAATTTGGCGCTGCTATACTTGGAAACCCCTTGAATAAAGCAACGGATCAAGGACCGCAAGCTGTTAGAATTCAGTATGAGCGGATCAAAGCATACCTTTCTTTGGGAGAGAATAAGGGTAGGTTGACACTTGGCGGTGCTGCGAAGGATGGAAACTTCATCAGGCCCATTGTGTTCGAGGAGGTGTCGAAGGAGTCGCAGATCATGAAAGAGGAAGTTTTCGGTCCTGTGGTAGTGATCAATACATTCGGAAAAGAAGATCCGGCCATTTCAAAAACCAACAATAGTGAATTCGGCTTGTATGCACCCGTCTTCATCAAAAGTATCGACCGGGCTATGCGGGTATCGAAATTGCTCGAAGCCGGGACTGTTGGCATTAACTGCACAAGTCCCTCCATGGCGAAAGATATGCCATTTGGAGGCTGAAAAAGCAGTTTTATCGGTCGTGAGGGTTATCTGCATAGCATGAATAGCTATTTGGAGACTAAGTACATTCTGGTCAAGACAGGCTGAGACAAGAATGGTCTTGGCTGCTCGCTCTTCCTTCCTCTGGTCTGAACTCATCCTAGACTGATCTGCGCAACTTTGCTCGAAGTGAATTAATTCAATAACTTAGCAAATTGCAACGAGATACTATGGTTAGGTTCTTGCAGCCTCACAGGCTCGATAAATGAAGTTTTGCATAGGCCATAGTGGGAAGCTTAGTGGCGCTCAGTGCACACTGAACATGTAGAAGATGACAGAAGACTGTGAGTTCGGACGATAATGAATGATTCTGCACGTGGACCTCAACACCGAAGCAGAAATCGCACCTTACTACCTAGGCCCAAGTACAACCTAGGTCTAAGTGCACTGGCCACGGCATCCAAAGTAGGACAATGATATTCGATATTACTACCTATTCATCCAGTTCGGAAGACAAACTATACAAAGATAGCTAAGTAGCGAAGAGAACATTGTTGCACATACACAGCGCATCAGGAGCTCAAACTAAGCTGCTCTTGAGTAAGCTCCCATTCCTGAAGAGCTCGATTTTCTATTTTGAGGAATTGGAGCATTGATCATTACCATTGTTATGTCTCATTATTCCCATTCATAACGTACATTAAACGCTCACCCTGATCCACCCTTTTTATGCGTAATAATGAACCACATAGTTCTCTACATCACGATCCAACCCAAGTGAATTGCACCTCACTCACAGAATGCTCATCAGCAGAGCCGCAACGGCACTCGAAAGAGTGGCAACTCCAGGCAACATCATGGAGCTACCAGTATTGGCGATAGCAGATGATGAAGCAGAAGAAGAGGAAGAGGAGTTGGAACTGTTCTGCTTCCTGGTGGCAGTGACGTCGACATTATACTTGGATTTAGTGTCGTACGGGAAAGGGCTGGTGTAGTTGTAAGTAGGCTCAGTGTTGGCAAAGTTCTTCTTCACAATGTCAAGAATGCCATGGCCGGCCGAGCAAGTGCCATTAGTCAAAGGGACTGGCCACGCAGAAGAGTACTCCGAGTAATCATTATCAGAGAGCGGTCCAGGGTAGGTCTCGTTAAGGTGGAGATTAGTGGTGTCAACATCGTAGTTGACGTAACCGGTCTTGTTAGCCACAATTTCGAGGATGTTGGCGCCACAGTCCCAGCGCCCAAGAGAAGGCAATCCCCAGTTGGCCGAGACGGACGCAATGACGGAGTAGTGGGTGTAGAAGGTGTCGTCCTTAGTGCCCTTGAGGTTGTCGGGAATCACACCACCCAACAAAATACTGAAGATTTTGTTTCCCTTGGGGTAGGTCTTGTCCTCATCAAAGGTGAGAAGCAACAAGGTATCGTTCATGAAGTAGGAGTTGTTGAGCAACGGAGGCACCCAGCTGCGCTCCCATTTAGCAGCAAAGGTGATATTTGTGTCGTGAGCATCGTTAGTCATGTTGGGAGTGATAAAAGCCCACTGAGGAAGCTTCTTGTTGGCCAAGTCGTCTTCAAAGCTGGTGAAGTTCTTGATCTGACGCAAGCGAGTGCTGTTCTGGGCAATCGAGTCGAACAGAATCAATGGGTTGTGCTTTCGCACGTAGTCATTGGCATAGGTGGCTTGATTAGAGTAATTATACCCTTGGAAGCCAGGATAAGGGAGGTGCTCCTGATATTCACCCCAAGCAATGTTCTTGGTGTCCAGCAAATCAGCGACTGTCGAGACATTGGCCGGAATTTGCTGGAAATCATCGTTGTCCATGCCAAAGGTATCGCCAGAGGCCGAGGCACAGTAATTTGGCTCGGAAGGATGGGTGACTGCGTAGAAATTGGTCCTATGTAGAGCGCCGTGTTAATGATAAAACTTCCCGTTCTTCTAATTGTTTGCGGAAGTCACTCACAGTGTGATACCCTGCGAAGCCAGCCATTGCAGATTCTCGTCCGCAGCAGCATCCTCGTAGTCCTTCCCATGATGTCAGCAGAATTCGTGATGATAGGAATGCATCAGGTCCATACAATGTTCTCAAGCCAGATTTGATAGAAGCGGTTGAAGACAAGACCTTCGACATTGGAAACGGGAGAGTATGGCTCAATTGTGGCTGCGGCCTTCTCGATCTCCGTTAGAGAAGGCTCAGAGACATTGGCGAGCTGGGCGTACGCCACGGAAGCGGCTGCAAGCAGAGTGACGGCGGAAGACTTCATTGTGACTTGATTTCTTCCAAGACAGAACTATCTTGACAATCACCAAGGAAAGGATGGTAGATGAGAGAATGATCAGCGCTCAGTTAAATCATTGGGGAAGGACTTCCAGTCGCATATTTATAGACTTTGAAAAGAGAGAAGAAGTGCATGACTCCAAGCCACGCGAGACCATGTGCCCTGACCACGAGCTAGTGACTTGATCCAAAGGATGAGGTTCCACAGAGGGGATAGTCGGCCAGGGACCGTACTGCACGTTGAAGCTGAAATGGACCACGCGGATCAAAGAAGACCTTCTATTCGACAATTTGCAGTCTGGCCCTATTCTTGTTCAATCCTGGTCTAATCGGCAGCTGAGGTGACATCGTTAGATCTCGCTGCACCTTTCTCGTTTCCAGAACAGCCGAAGTGGGTAATGAACATGGAGTTCCAAATCCCTTGACCACGTTCCTCGAAGATGGAGAAGGGCACACCTGAGATTATGCTCGGATTGTATAGGGCCAACTGGGTTTGCCCCACGGGCTAATCCCCGATCGGTTCTGGTGAGCCCCTATCAGTGGGGTAACAACTGGTAACAACTGGCAGGCTTCCGCAGCACGTGCGCCTGTCGCTGGCTCTGTGAGGACCCTTGAATGCAGGGCAGCAGAACACTGCACCTAGTATAGCTGCATCCCGCCCGCTTCTATTACTGCACCTTCTGGGATGTTAGACTACCTAAGGTGCTCACAGGGTCACTTGCACCATATTTTTCTCCAGCTCTGAGTCAAGTTTCTTCCAACATCTGACCATGGGCCGAAGATTGACCAACCACCTTTGCTAATAATGTAAGTAGAGTAGGTACTGTACCTAACACTGAAAGTCAGATGTGATCAGAATTTCAGGTCTCGTAAGTCAGCTTCGGAATAAGATCTTGGCTACAAGGTTGGCTGCATCTCCAAGCCGGGCTCTAGGCTGAGCTCCTACCTTTCGACCATCCGCGCCAATTCAAGGCATTGTACTCCTCACTCTTTCAGGTGAACAGTTGCGATGACTCTGAGCCATTTTATTTCATTTACAAAGCGGTAATACCTGGATATCTCAAGTAGTGGGCTTTCAAGATCGAAAGTCACATTTCGGGCACATTCCCCTCGGCCAGTCTAGCACATTTTTCACCTTCGACGCCCAGGGCAGCCTTATTTGATGAAATGCAAAAGAGTGCAAATTCTATGTCAATTTCGGTCGAGAATCACAACCTCGCAATCTGGACGAATGACATGCATAGTCTTGACCTCTCAGCGTAGCATTGAGTGGGCTCGGCACCATCACAGTTAAGTCCGACGAGTTAATCTCTCAATTTGGTTGGGAAGATACCCCGTACATTCATTGCACTTATCGGACAGCTGCATGCATATCGATTTCCATGCCGTGCGGCTGGATAAGGGCTCTACGGCGAAGGAGAGGGTATTGTAGATATCAACAAGATCGAAAACAATGTCATCTTGAGGGGGCTTTTTCTGATATCACCTTTGCGAAACTTCAACCCCACCTGCCAACTTGCATCTGATCCCTGATGCATTGTATACTTATACACACACTGTTTTCGCCGTAGGGTGCATTTCAGTGTGACTGAGTCAACGAACGTAGATGTTGAGAGACTCCGGATCCTCATAGCGCTGAATTCACGCGACTTTATTTCAGTCAAGGAAGATGGATGAATATTTGTTGGCTATGTATTTGCAGTACTCTTGTTGAATTGACAGAGCCGAGGACATTTGCTTATCTTTCCATTGATGTCACGTGTATCGTGTCCAACCTCGGCAGTTTCCCTTCCGGTCGGGGGTGCCGAGCGAACGAGCAATCAGCCTCGCTAGCATGATCACCTCCGATACGACATTCAGGTCTTGCCTGGATATTGCAAGATTATCGACACGATATTACGAGACCTGTCTATTTTTTTACAGATAAAACCAAGTCAACCCAACAATGATCCTGCGATGAGTTCTACAAACTTCGCCGCTGCTCAAGAGCGGGTTCTCGAACGTCGTCGTCTCCGCGAGGCCGAGGCTCGCTCCAGGCTTGCTGAACAGCAACAATCCCACCCTTTCAATCACGCCGCTCTTCAAAATCTCCCATATCCTCTCAACAAACTACCTTCGTCGGGAATCTCCATATGGAATGCTATAAGGGGCCGCGAAGGACTAAGACCAGCTTATCGCGTCGGTCAGGTGGACGCCGAATTGCTGGATGAGGAGCTGCTAGGGTTGCTCAAAGGACAAGTTGGAGATGCATTGAAGTACTACGGTGTTCGTTTCCCAACTACCTGTGTACACTTAGTCGATATGCGCTAATCGTTACTCCCGATAGCCTCAAATGCGTGAAGATTGGTCCCACGAGATCCAATTCGCTCTTCGTGCGGCCCTGTTCAAGCTTTCGATCTGGGATCATGATGCCTCATACGGCGCGGCGTTACAGAATCTGAGATACATTGATAGTCGAAGCAAAGGGCCTGTTCATTCGGCTCCCACCAAGTGGCAGAAATCTCTACATGGCCTCCTCACCGTTGGCGGTCGCTATGCTTGGGGCAAGTGGGAAAGTTGGTTAATAAGCCAAGAAAGTGGCTACGACGAGGTATGTCAGAGTCCCTCCTTCGAAACCCATCCTGAACTTGACTCATGGTTTCAGCCATCACAAGGAGTACGAATGCTATCGCGAATGACCGACCTCGTCTCCGCCACTCACTCAATCGCCGCATTCACCTCGTTCTTGGTATTCCTGGTCAACGGCCGGTACAGGACACTGGTTGACCGCATTCTCCGCATACGCTTGATGCCGCCGTCTGCACAAGCAAGCCGCGAGGTGTCCTTCGAATATCTGAATCGCCAGCTGGTTTGGCACGCATTCACGGAGTTTCTCCTGTTTCTCTTGCCACTTGTTGGCATAAGCCGATGGCGCCGCTGGCTCTCTAGACTGTGGAAGAAAGTATTATCTGCACTCAAATCAAGTAATGAAGATGACGAGGTCGACGGCAAACAAGGAGAGCTTGCATTCCTTCCAGAACGAACGTGTGCGATCTGTTACAAGGAGAACAATCCTGCCGCCGCAACAGAAAGTGACGCCATTGCAGCCTCGGCGTCATCTGGAGGGATCATTGGATCTGCTCAGACTGACATCGCCAACCCGTATGAGGCAGTTCCTTGTGGTTGTATATATTGCTTTGTATGCATCGTACAGAAGCTGGAAGCCGAGGAAGGAGAAGGCTGGATCTGCCTCCGATGTGGTGAGGTTGTCAAAAAGTGCAAGCCTTGGAATGGCGATGTGCTAGAAGACGCTAGTCCCCAATCAAGCTCAGGAAAAATTGTGGGGTTCGCTATGGATGGCCTTGCAGACACGGACAGCACCCACGGGGGGGAGGAGTCAGAGCAGCACGCGGACAGGACGACCGCATCGCCGGATTCAGCAACAGATGAAGGGATGCATGAGTCTGACCACTGGTCTACAATTGACAAGGGTTCTATGGAAAATCAGGACAACAACTAATCAAAAAGCACGAAACGAGTGGTTTTCGGTGAGGTATGATTTGCCGAGTCCTGCCACATCTCTGACTACAATGCGATCTTCTCACCCTGTTGAGTCTCATACATTGATGACGTAATTTAGGATATTGGCTTGACTACGATTTAAAGATACCCAGCAGTTTTTAGGATCCAATCTTGCCGCAGCGACCTGAACAGACGTCAGGCTCCAAGCTCCAAACACATGTAATAATACGGGACCCCTGTCACCAAGCATAAATATGCTTTGCAGGGAAAAGAAACAGTTCCCATAAAAAGAAATCTTATTGGACTACAAAAGTTGTCTTTGCCATGACAACTTGGAAGCACTCATGCTTTGCACCTTAGACTACCAACCCAAGCGACTACATGGGTGGACCCACTAAGTCGAAGCTGTCTTCAAATCACAATGAGATTTATTCCGATTACCGCTAGAGTGCCGCGGATGTTGTCCGCCCCCCACAATCGGACACTTCGCCGATGGCGGGGTCGCCGCACTTCCGATCGAGGAGCTCCCCCTCATAACCTTGAGCACGAAAGGACAATTCTGCATCAAAATCTTCGTCTGTTCTCTACCAGCCTCGCTCAGCTCTGGGTAGAACAGGCTTAGTGGAGTCCGCGCCAGAAGCTCTACAATACCGATACCTTTTCTTCAACAAGATCCAACATGGCCCCTACCAAGCCAACCGGCGCCCCCTTCAATCTCCAGGAGCCCAAATACATTGACTTCCCAGCTCTCCCAGCTGATGCGAAGCATGAGGATGGCACTCCTGTCTTGAACAGATGGTCTTCGACCATCACGAAGGGTCATGACTTTCCTGGTGCGAAGGTGCGTTAGCTTAATTCAGGTTCACTCACTGCATGACTTCGGTCGCTTATACCAGATTCAATCTAGGCAATGCTTTATGCGGCAGGCATTCCCGACAATAATGCGATGACGAAGAGTCCCCAGGTTGGAGTTGCCTCTGTATGGTGGGAAGGCAACCCGTGCAATATGCATCTTCTAGACTTGGGCAAGACGGTGAAGAAGGCAATCACAGATCAGGGTATGATCGGGTGGCAGTACAACACAGTCGGAGTGTCGGACGCAATTACTATGGGTAGTGAAGGTGGGTATCAGCCAGGTGGTTACATGAATAGGACTGTTACTGACTGGGAAATAGGCATGAGATTCTCCCTCCAGACCCGCGAATTGATCGCTGACAGCGTTGAGACCGTCACATGCGCTCAGTACCACGACGCCTGCATTGCAATTCCAGGATGTGACAAGAATATGCCTGGTGTAGTAATGGGAATGGCCAGACATAATCGCCCCTCAATCATGATTTACGGAGGTACCATTCAAATTGGCTATTCCAATCTTCTTCGGAAGCCTATCAATGTGTCGTCCTGTTTCGAGGCCGCTGGTGCTTATGTATACGACACCTTGCGTCAGCCGGACGATGGAGGCGACACTAGCAAGACCAAAGATGAGATCATGGATGACCTTGAGAGACACGCCTGTCCCACCGCAGGCGCGTGTGGAGGCATGTTCACAGCCAACACGATGGCCACAGCGATTGAGTCTATGGGTCTTTCCTTGCCCGGTTCCTCCTCCACGCCTGCTTCCTCTCCGTCGAAAATGCGGGAATGTGTCAAGGCAGCGGAAGCCATCAAGATTTGCATGGAGAAAGACATCAGACCGAGGGATCTGTTGACAAAGCGCTCTTTTGAAAATGCCCTCGTCATAACAATGGCTTTGGGAGGAAGTACCAATGGTGTCCTTCACTTCCTTGCTATGGCTCGGACAGCCGGTGTGGATCTGACCCTGGATGACATTCAGAGAGTCAGCGACAAGATTCCCTTCATCGCCGACCTTGCCCCAAGTGGGAAGTATTACATGGCGGACCTGTACGATATTGGAGGTATCCCGTCCGTTCAGAAGCTACTGATTGCAGCGGGCCTGCTCGACGGCGATATTCCTACGGTGACTGGCAAGACTCTAGCCGAGAATGTGGCTTCTTTCCCATCACTGCCGGAGGGCCAGGTCATTATCCGGCCTCTCAGCAACCCTATCAAGTCAACAGGACACCTTCAGATCCTTCGAGGCAACCTTGCCCCCGGAGGTGCAGTAGCCAAGATCACAGGCAAAGAGGGTACTCGCTTCGTCGGCAAGGCACGGGTATTCGACAAGGAACATTCTCTCAATGAAGCTCTGGACCAAGGCAAAATCCCCCGCGGCGAAAACCTTGTCATTGTTGTTCGTTACGAAGGTCCCAAGGGTGGGCCAGGAATGCCAGAGCAGCTGAAAGCCAGTGCTGCGCTCATGGGAGCTAAACTCACCAACGTGGCCCTCATTACAGATGGGCGGTACTCCGGAGCCAGTCACGGGTTTATTGTAGGTCATATTGTACCTGAAGCAGCCGTTGGGGGACCGCTCGCAGTGGTCCGTGATGGCGATGTCATCACTATCAATGCGGAATCAAACGAGATAAGCATGGATGTCTCTGACGAAGAACTTCAGCAACGGCTGAAGGAGTGGAAGCCTCCGGCTCCCAATGTCACACGGGGTGTGTTGGCCAAGTATGCCCGACTTGTTGGGGATGCTTCCCATGGAGCCATGACAGATCTTTTCTAAATCTAAAACAGAAAGAAATGACTTGACACTTGTTCTCTTCTCTTGTGCAATCTATTTGACTGGTGGTAAGCGGTGAGAGCAAATGAAGACCTATTGCGATATGCCCCGTCTACTGTCAAGCCATTATTTTCGTAGTACAGTGCAAGTCGTCTTCTAGATCCCTCAGCTTCCCACATCCGGCGTTGATCATAGGCATCTGCCTGGTTGATCTGAATGATACATCCATAACGTAACTAGAGTTCTGTGTGAGTTAGTTGGAAATGTTCTTTGACAATCTGATGTTATTGACAAGCATAGCGATGCATTATTTATGCCTCTTTTCTCAGGCACGAAGACCATGCTTAGTCAGGCCACGGGATGCGGCGTGACGCCATGAGTGGATGTGATTCATCGCCGGCAAATTTGCGACGAACAAGAATTCCAGATCTCCTCCACGGTGTTGCCTCCGAGTCTCTGACAGGCTCGTTTGCGTTTGGCACTTCCAGACTGATCTCCGCCGAAAACTGAGTTTCTTTCCGGACCTCTTGCCTCCTGAATCGATTTTCGCTCCGCGGTTTAGTGTGCATCTGGTCCCTCTTGTTAAAGTTCGGATCGCAATCGGCAAATGATGTTGTGATTCTGGTCGTCTTTGCTGTCTACGCAAGGTGTGTTCCTCACTTCTGCCCACGGTACCTTGCAGCCTGTGCTTGTATACGTCCTCCGCCCTCGTGTAACAGCTCACTGGACTCACTTCGGCACATTGACTAACGACTCCCAATAATCAGTTGCGACGTAAAGACCTATCGATACCTTGCGACCCGTTGGAACAACGAATAGTCCCATGTGACCCGTCGGGTCCTCGTTTGTGTTTCGTCGCCCAGGATTTGAGCATATTGTCGTCATCAGAAGCCCCTGATATACGAGTACCACTCCTTGCTTGGTTCCATCAAGAGGCCGGTGGAGCTGTCAGATTCCCTGGGGGTGCCTAAATCCAGCCAGAAGACCAACGTGTTGGGTAGCAGCCCCTCATTGGTGCATTCGACTGGGGGCGCACTTAAAGTAGTCACTAAGAACGACGGTTTCGAATCGCTCCTTACCTCAGACAACCTTTTCAGTCCGGCGCAGGTCCGGAGCGCAGATCCATCTCACGGTGATTGCCTCGATCGGCCCGCGTCTTTGCCTCACTATCGATCCGGAAACACAGTCTAGCTGCCAAGGAGGCGCTGTACTCCTGGCTCGTGGGGGGTTCGATTCGCATTCCAGAACGGATCCTCGTCACCCCGTTTCTTGGTCTGGACGCTGGTCAACAGGGAGCCCCCGGCATTGGGCGTTGGGGCTTGGAAGGACGGTGAGCGGGTGAAACCAGCTCTCTTGGTCATCAACCATATAAGCCTGGGAAGCCTCGCAGAGGCGGCTGCCTTCGTTGGGGATGGATTCTTCAGTTGTACCACCGACTTTCCCTACTACATCCCGTCCTGATATCGTCGAAAGTGGTGCGCTTTTGCGTACATGGGACACGGTCTACTCGACATTCTCTCGCTCGGGCATTTTCGTTTATCTCTCTCATCTTACTCCGATCTCTCGTTATGATGGAACTTTGAACTGGGGAAAGATTGTGCTTCTTACTACCTGCATTGTCACAATGGTTGGATGTGGTTTCGTGACTTCGATTTTGCGGCGAAAGGGCTGGGGAGCAGCTCCAGCTAAGAAGCACTTTCGCCGCTCCCTGCGCAAAGACTACTCTAAGCGCTCTGCTGGTACTGTGACTTCATCCGAAGACGAAGACTACGATAGTACTGGCTCCCTGAGCCTCGGCTCCGATGAGACCATTTTAGAAAAACGGGAAGCAGCTCAGCATCATGAAAGGCATGAAAATGGTGAGTATACTAACACCCTAGCTGCTCTCTTCGGTGATTGACTGGATGGAACAGCGCATGACACGGACCCGGGTCTGTTGAAGAAGCATTCGACATATCTGTCATATACAACATCCGTTGCGACCTATTCGTCTATTAGAACCTTCAACCGCCCGCATCCGCAGATGGATAAGCTTCCCACCAAGCCTACTCCGATTCCGCTGTTGGTTTTTGTTCATGGACTGGGTGGATCTCTGGCACAGTTCAACCATCTTCTGACCAGCTTGTCGAACATTGGGCCTTGCTTTGGTATTGACCTTCCAGGATGCGGATTGTCGTCATTCAACCCAGATTCCTGGGATGCATATACCGTTGAGGCGCTGGCAGAGCTGCTGGCAACAGCCATCGAGCAACACCGCGATAAAGATGCAGGGCAAGGTGTGGTTTTGATCGCTCATAGTTTGGGCTGCTCCCTGTCTGCGCTATTGGCGTCTTCCACCTCTAGGATTGGGTCTAGTCTGAAGGAGCATATCCTGGGTCTCGTTGCTGCCTGCCCCCGTGCGACGCCTCCACCTGCACATGACGTTGCCAAGTTTCGTCGCCTACTTCAGATTCCCGGTCCGATCTTTGACCTTTGGCGTTCCTGGGATCGGCGTGGTGGCTTGCATAGCAGCAGTGTCAATAGACTTGTTGGTGCGGCTGCAGATCCAGATACGAGGGAGCTCCAGGTACGCTACAACAAACAGAGCAAAACCCCGGTATGGAGGCGGATGGCTTGGGGAACGCTTCCTACTTACAACAAGTCTGGTAACCCTGTTGGGGGTATCCCGGGTGAGGCGGTGTGGGCAGGTGTCGAAATTCCTGTCTTGCTTGTGGCTGGCGAGGCCGATGCAGTGAACAAGCCCATTGAGCTCCAAAAGATACTCGAATTTTTCGGGCAGAGCGGGCGTAGTGGTGGCGACGGCTCCGATACCGTGGCGCCGATCCCCGATGCCTCCGCAATAAATGACAAGGCTCCCGCGTCCTACGACCATCTGGCACATGAGGAAAGTTTTGGAATTGAGGCGCAAGTTGCTGAGAAAAAGTTGACAAATAAGACGGACGAAGCGACCGGGCACCAGCGTGCTGTGAAGACTGTTATCCTTCCGGCGCCAGCATCTCATGCACTGATCTACGACCGTGCAACTTATCGCACACTGGCCGGGATTATCCAAGACTTCCTCAACCAGCATATTGACAACCGTCTCAGCATGGGATGGCAGTTACAATACCTCAATACATCCGGTAAATGGGATGTGAAGAATTTGGCCAAGTGGAAAAAGGTTACGCCTGTCTCGCAACGCATTGATGATACTTTCGTGGCCATGAAGATGCTGCGTGAAGTCGACGAGGAGCACACTCCGGTCCTATTCTCGCAGACGTACCGTGGCCGCATCTATGCTGTGGTCGACATTAGCTATGAGAATCCGGTGTACAACCCAGCATCGATGGAGAAGGGCGGTATCCACTACCACAAACATCCGACGGTGTCGAAGATACCTCCCACACCGGATGAGGTTCGAGATTTCATTGCCTTGATCGATCGTCTGCAGAATGAGATTACTGAGATGATGGAGAAATCAGACCATCCGGAAGGCCCACGTCCAGTGGTTGGAGTCCACTGCCACTACGGATTCAATCGCACGGGGTTCTTGATCGTCTGCTACCTGATCGAACGACGCGGATTCAGTGTCCAAGCGGCGATTGAGGAGTTTGAACGACGACGTCCTCCGGGAATTCGACACGAACACTTTATTGATACCCTCTTCGTGCGATACTGCGTTGGGCTGAAGCGAGCGCCCACGCTCTGAGAAGAATTGATGTGAATTTGCAACTGGCACTGGCATTGACTGGGCACTGGCACTGGCACTGGCGTTAGGGACTGGGTTAGACGATTAATGACAAGACTACCATAATTCGATTGTATATCACAGCGGTTTCTTTCACACTGTATGATAATAGAGTTTGCCTGCTCTGACATAATGACGAGTACGAATTGCAAAGTGTTTTGTTTGGATAATGTTCGGCTAGGCGTAATGGGGCAGAAGTACGAAGTAAGCGGGAAGTAAATCAGGCACGGATATTGTACTGCCTGAAGATGCGGGTAGCAATCAGTCACAATCGATTTGATATGTCGGCCTCAGGCACTCACCCCTTAGGGTACGGCTAGTCCCGAACAGGCTAAGCGAAGCGCCCACAGCCAACCGAGAGGCACTACGAGCGCGAATGTTGTGTGCGAATCCGAAATTTCGAGGCTTGAAACCTGCCGACTCCTCAACGACGACAACGACGACCCATCCTCCCACCTCGTCCCTCTCTTCAGCTCCCTCTTCGATTTCCCCGTTCGAGGTCCACAAGTCGCAAAAATGGGTGGTGTCACCGTTCGCGATGTCGACGTAAGTCGCTTCCTTTTGATATGATAAAAGATGATTACGGGGGAGGCGTCGGTCGGATGGCATGGATGGCATGATATGGCATGGCACGGGCACAGACGAACAGAAAAAGGCATATTGCACACAAGCGGCAGCACAACCGACGCACAGAGCGACTATTGCAACACGATATGCGACAGGACAAACGAAGGAGCATGGAATCAACCGATTCGGCGGTACATCAGACAACACGGTGGTTTCTACGGAAAACCACACGCAGGACAATCTACGGAAAAGGCAGGGATATGGAATGGAACGAAACCCCCGCAATTGGACGAGAAATCAATACTTTGCAGCCATGTATTTCTCCGCGATATTTGAATTTTCACAAGCAAAACCGATTTGCGATTTGAGCTTCGCAATCAATCACGCCGCAAACGCCGTTTTCCCGAGTGTGCCTATGCCATGCCATATCTGTCGGAAATGCTGCACGAACAACGACAGGCTTCGCTGCCATGAGTGCTGTTTGAGAAGACCGATAAGAATGGGTCGGCTAACGAGTCTTTGACTATATAGGCGCAGAAGTTCATCGCTGCCTACTCTGCGTTCTTGAAGCGTCAGGGAAAGCTCCCCATTCCTGGTTCGTTCTACACCACACCACCGATACCTTCCGCAACTGTGCGAGGAAACGAACGACTTCGATCAGAGAACTAACCTGTTTTCGCCATTAGGATGGGTTGACACTGTCAAGACCTCCGCTTCCAACGAGCTCCCTCCCCAGGATGCCGACTGGTACGACTTTCTTCCATCTCCATCAACTCTTCGTGTTCGCACACTAGCAGAAGATCTGACCGAGTCTCCGTTTTCTCCACTTTATAGGTACTACGTCCGCGCTGCTGCCGTCGCCCGTCACATCTACATGCGCAAGACCGTCGGTGTTGGCCGCCTCCGCAAGGTCCACGGTTCCGTCAAGAACCGCGGTTCCCGCCCCAACCACCACGTCGATGCCTCCGGCTCCGTCGACCGCAAGATCCTCCAGTCCCTCGAGAAGATCGGTGTCCTCGAGACCGATGAGGACAAGGGTGGCCGCCGCATCACCCAGAGCGGCCAGCGTGATCTTGACCGTATCGCCAAGACCACCGTTGACGAGGAGGAGGAGGACGACGAGTAAATTAGTCCCGCTGGATTTCGATTTTAAAATAATGAAAAAGTCCTGATGTTACCCTCGTCCTTTGTCTCTTTTCCTCTAACTTCTTTTCGCCTTTTGATTCTTTTCGCCTCACCGACGTGTTGGAGAGAGGGGTAAAAAAGAAAAGTGGGAAACTTAGGGGAAGGGAAGAGGCGGGTTGGGGTTCAACAATCCTTTTATCACCCTACCAGTCCGACCATGTATAACTTCGTGTGTGTGGCAGACTTCGAAGGGGCGCAAGGCAGGCCAACTTTTTTTCATGGAAAATCTATTTTCGGATGAAGATGATCAGCGTGTGGCAGGGTACTCGAGATGACAAAGACAACAATGGGAAGCTAGAGAGAGAGGATGAACTTTGAATGATGGTTTTTATTTTTATCGACATATATCTCCCCCTCGAATTTCAATTGTTCATGCCGGGCATTTGCAAGTGAACGAGTTCTTTTCCCTCCCATGCTTTCATCTGATCTAGTTATCCCGGGAGGTAACATTGCCATGGGATAATTGTATGCAATTAAGCTGTAGTGTATATTCATCTAAGGCGGATCTTTATGAGCCCGGCCCAGATGCCATAGCAGGCTGGGTCAATTATAGTCCATGCGTCTGCGCTCGAGCCATGTAAAGACCATCAAGTCTGGACTCCGTCGGGTGGTGGTCCGGAGGCGCAACCTTTTTTCCCAGGGCTGGCTTCTTGACTGACTACAGACTGTCGCAGCAATTACCTCGTATGCTACGCTCTTTTTTCTCGCTGTTGCTGTCTCGCTTCCCTGCATGCATTGCATGTATGTACACACCTCACTCTCCCCTTACTTCACACTTATTGACACGGTTGTAAAACGAATTGAGCAGTAAATCAATCAGTTCGAACTCAAACTCATATTTGAGCTTCGCCGGATACTTCTATAGCATGACATACCAATTCCAACCCCTTCCTTCACCACCAAAGCTCCCAGGAAGGGTGAAAAGATCCCAACCACCCAATCCAACAAAATGCAGTACAGTACAATTCCTCTACTTCCTCCCCGACTGCGCACTAGGATCCTACAATCACGAAGCCAGTTAGTCTCGAGCCCCAATCAAATCCCACCCCCACACCACAATCCATCAAGCGAGGGACAACCCACCAGATAAACCTGATAGAACCGCATCCTCAACTCCTCTGTCGCCGCAGCGTCATCAAACACCACCCTCCCCGCCCAGGGCACCTCGACCTCATTCCCCGGATCACTCCGCAGCACGTACTTGACCGTCCCGTAGAGCATGAGCTCGCCCTCTCCGCCGAAATACACTCGCTCCGGGGTATGTTTGCGGGCAGCGACGTGCGTCCAGAGGCCGTGGCGGAGGGTGCGGATCTCTTTTTGGGGCCGGGTCAGTATCGGGGTTGTTTTGATGTCCATATCAATGTCTTAAGTGAAGATGGTTCTGGTATCTTGTTCTGTGTATAGATGACGATGTGTAGGGTGGGGATTAGGGGACTGGGTCAATGTTCGGGGCCAAGGGGGGGCAGGGGTTACCATCTCGTCCGTTCGCCGTCTTCGGCCCCATGATCAATGTGGCATCGTCCGTGAAGTTCTGGACGTAATGGTCGTGGGCGGATTCGGTGTCGCTGGTGCGGTAGAAGGATTCGAGGAAGGAGATCATCGCCGCGGCGCGCGGCGGGGAGAGGGTCGGGTGCGAGGCGATTTGGTAGGGCATTGTTCTTGGGTTTTCTTTATGGAAGTTGGAAGTTCTGTAGGCGTGGTATTAGAATGATATTGTGGGTGTTTTGACCTGGTTGACGAGATAAGGTTGGTTTTTGTGCATATGTCAAGTTATAATTCAGATCATTTAGTTACAGTAGTCCGTGGTGGAGATGATGTCAGGTTACTATGTAGTCAAGTTGAAAAGTGATCGGGCCGATGAGGGGGGAAGTTGCTATCCGATGGGAAGAGGGTGGCATCCGATGGTTTGGAACAAATTCGAAAAACAGAATTGTCCGCGGATAACTTATCCAGTTGCCGTGGTTCAACTTCGGACTGATTCGGTGAGAAATCCAAGGGCTTTACGATCATTGCGCGATGTGTTGCGATGGTAGGTGTAGTATTAAATACGCTGCTATCATCCTCACATAAGCAAATATACTAGACGGATTGCCGTAAAAAGAATCACAATATGCATGCTGCTACTTCTCCGAATATGTACAAAGACGTCTTCCCAAGATCAAACCTAAACCTTCCGAAAATCCTCCTCTTGCTGCTCAAAGTCCTCCCAACTCGCCCGGTCCGTGCCGTTAGGCCGGCTGGCTCGGATGAACTTGTTCTCCACACCGTCGATTTCCGTGATGGGCCGCACAATCTCAATGTCCCCTCCGTAGGCCTTGGAGTACCAGATCTCAGTGAGGGCCTCCTCTCCTGCTTGTTCAGGAGCCGCGTAGAGGTGGGGGAATCGGGCCTGCATGATCTTCAGCACGGTCGAGGAGATGCGATCCACGCTGTCGCAGTGTCGCAGCTTGAAAAACTCGGGGGGCTGCGCAGCGCGCATTTGCTCCTGGATGGCGTCCGAGTACTTGCCAACGGCAAATAGCAGCAGATCATAATGCATCAACGAAGCTTTGCCGTGGTACGAGCCGCCCTGCTTGGCGCGGTGGTAGAGACCCGTCAATGCTGCAATTGCTCCCATACACCCGGTGCCGTAGTCGGAGATGGGGAACGGGGGAACCATTGGGGCCGAATGACCCATGAATTCACCCTGTGCCCACGCAATACCACTCACCTGTAACACAAGTCAGCTATGATTGTCAGACGTGAGACAAGGAACAAGGCAACGTACGCAGTCGGCAATCTGTTGCCAGCCTGGGCGGCCAGCCCATTCACCCTCGTATCCAAAGCAGTTCTCGTTCACCACCACAATACCCTTGCCGCGCTTCTCAGCCAATGCGGCAAGTGCGTCTGGTCCGTACCCCAGCTTCTCGAGAGCCCCTGGGCGGTATCCGTCCACAAGAACATCGGCGTCAGCCAAAAGCTCTTCGAATTGTCGCCGACCGTCCTCAGACTTGAGATCCAAGTCAGCAGCATGCTTGCCCATGTTGCCGTCCACCTGGAAGAAGGGAACATCAGACAGCTTGGGACTGGTGATCTTCAGAACGTCGGCACCATATTCCGATAAGATGCGTGCCACCGTAGGCCCGGCAATGATACGGCACAGCTCCAGAACCTTGACGCCTTCGAGAATTCTCTTGCTACCGCTGCGACTAGCAGGGAATGGTGTGGGAGGCAGGTCGCCGCTCAGACGGGTCACCTTCCAAGCCGGTTCCTGGACGTTGAGTTTGCCCTAATAGATATCTGTCAGCATGAATGTTCTTTTCCAGGGACCAAGAATCCGTACATGGGGGGTTTTGATAAACTCCTCGTATTTGAATGCCGTCACACCAGCCTGTCTCCTCTCCTTGTTCATCTCCTCTAACTGCGCCGCCGAGTATTTCTGCACATGACTCTCAATGACCTTGATGATCTCCTCATAATCGGTCAGATCCGGACGTTGACCCTCCAATCCAATCATGTTCAACGTCGTGGTAGCCTCGAGTGAGCCATGGATGTGGAAGTATTCGTCCTTGTTCTTGGTCTTGTACAGATTCGCCGACATCCGACGGTAGCCGTTCGACTGGGCTGCGAGCAAGTCCGTGTCTAGGACAATTAGCCACACGAACACTGACGCCTCGGGGGAAAACAAGATGCCCACCTTTCAGCTTCTTTTTCACTTCCGGATCCAACTTGGACAATCCATCCACCTTGGCCATGTACGCCTGACAACCAAATGCAGTGGCCCGCTCAAGGCTCACCTTGACATTCCGCGCTTGGGGTGATGGTCCATACCGCAGATCAGCGATTGCGCCTGCCACTGCTCCCTCCACACCTTTCAACGCAGCCAAGGTCTCGGTCTCTTTGAACGGGATCGGGTAATAGATCTGGTCATGAATGGACGTGAATGACACAGCATCCCTGTGCTCCGCTACTTCCGCGGGCAAGCTGAGACGTTCGGCTTGGTCGCAGAGGTGGTTGAAGATGCGACCCGCCTCGCGGACAGGCGAGTATTGTACGCCGCTCTCCAAATTGGCCGCCATACTCTCGTTATCTAAATATAAGATTAACCTCCTCGAGATTCAGACCGATGTCGTGAGTTGCGCTTCCTAGAGACGGCAAGTACTTCCGCAAGTCAGTATAAGGGAAAGCAAGAAGAAACCCACGCGGGCTCTCCGGGGAGGGGGGAAACGGACCAGATATATGTAGATCAAGGCCCGCCAGAAAAAGCGCCGTTTCGGCAAAGGAGTTTCTGGATTGAGGAGAAGCAAAGCAGCCCTTCTACTTTTTGACGGTTACGGTGGGCTCAGTCGTCCGGGCCCATTCCGAGGGATTGTCCCGTCGGGTGGATGCACGTCTGAACGACCGATCGGCAAGCACAATTTCAACGGCAGAGTCCATTATCTCTGCTAAAGCATTGTATTGTGATAGGCAAAGTATTCTGTCTGGTCCTTGGTCAACAGCATCGGAGGGGGGAAGGCCTCTAACCCCGCAGAGGAGAGAGGCGGATTGATTTCCGAAGGGTGGGAATGAGTTGGAGAAGTGCGTTTTCGGATGTGAGGCCGATAAGATCGGAAGCGGATTACGGTCCGGTCAGATGACGTCGCTCGCCACGGGAGCCGGGCTTGATGCCTGATCTATAAGACATCATGAGGCACCAGCAACTTAGCCTTGCCGTGGCTTGGGATTGTTGAGCTGCTGGCCGACAAACAGTTACTGTACATATGTGCTTATATAGTGAGTTGATTGAGTGATTGTTCCATGCTACCTTGTCAATAGCCACTAAATTCTCAAAACACAACTATTTTTAAACGTAAGGGATAATCTCTATCCTACGCGATCTCCTTACCACACCAGCGTTCGCTTTAAGAATATGTATCTCAACACGACATGAAAGGTGAATTGGTCGTAAACTGAGAGGCTGATGGAGATGAAACAACCAACAGCCTACAAGGAACCTCCGGAAGACTTGTGACATTTGAGTTCCTTAGGGACATTCTACCTATCTTAAACTAAATTTAAAACTCATTGCAACAGAAGGCATTGCAAGACATACATGTCTTTGTCGGTGAGCATCAGACCTGCCCCTTTTTGCAGTAGGTATGAAGGGGAAGCGCATGTCACAGACGCATGCCGTATGGGTAGTCTCTTGTTGATATAGATCTCAAGCCGAGGGATGTATCAGTCTAGCGTGAGGGTCGGTCCAGTTTGAATGATGATTGACATGTCTTACTCTCTTGTAGTATGCAAATCCGCCCCTGAACTATTGCCCTTCTATTTTTACCTAACATTACATGACAGGTCTTGTATGAGTAAGTGTCGTGATCCGAGTACACTTAGTGGACGAATCTTATACTTCATTTAAAGCAGATTCAATAGAAACCATAGACTGCAAGAAGCTGCAATGCATTGAATGCAACGAAGGGGCCGATGAAGGCCTATGGAGACCGCTCATCTTTGTGACATCCTGCGGCTGGAATCAGCCTCCAACCTTGGGTCTGTCAGCCACTACCCAAAAGCTGACATTTAAGCTCGCGGCGATGAACTGTGTAGTCAGCGCACAGTGGCCTTTTTGAACCAACAAAGTTATAATTCATGCAACTATGAGAGATTTTTTTTGGGTCAGGCTGTGAATCAATAAGATTCCCTTTCTACACAAGTATTGACGACAATAGATGGATGGCAAACCACCCACCCACCCCTCTTCTGATGGAGGGGGGAAGCAAGCAGCTAGCCAGCCAGCCAGCCAGTCAGCATAGATTCTGACGGCGCATGTACAGTGCCCGATGCCCACGTGCCGTCGTCATGGCAGATTATCGCCTACCAGAGTTCAGCCAGGCAAGCCGTACGTACGGTAGGGTTCCTGCCCTCACCAGGTTTCCTAGCCAAACCTACTCATACAATGTAGACGCGCGGGGTGGGCGTGGGAGAGGGGCGCACGGGCACGAGGTACCGGCCTTGATATGTCCGTCGATCGGTGGAATAAAGTGGACATTGTTTGCTCGAACCGGAGACCAAGGAAATGTTCAAGACCAATTTACATCATCGCGAGTGATTGTTGGGAGTTTTTGGGAAGTAGAGGGGTTAGTGGGCGGGTATCGCAGGGTTACCACTCATTAGTCTCTTGGGAAGTTCGGACGGATTCTGAAGCTGTTAAATTGCTAAATTCACATTGAGGAATACGTAGTGGGTAGAAGTTAGTGCGGGGAGGGAATGGAGGCGAAGGAGAGGGAGGGGAGGAGCACGCTGATGATCGACTGACTAGTGGGATATTCATGATCATCATCGTCAGTCAGTTCGTTCTGCTGCTTCTCTGTGCGACTAGCACCGGAGAACGGTGTACCTTGGACCTTCTTGGACCTTCTTGACCTTGATAAGGCCGATACTTTGGAGGTACACAGCCCATACCTCCGATACGGTACGAGAACAGCAGCAGCGGTATCAGGGCTGGTGGCCCCGGATCCTCCCGGTGCGATTTCAAGCGGGCCCAGCTGGTGTCCACCAATCCTCGAGCCCACGCCCCAGCCATGGGACTCAACCCTTAGTTACTCGACTTCGTATGGACCCCGTAAAGGTCCGCCGGTATGGGGCGGCATGACGGGGGTTGAGAGAAAGAGGAGAAAGGATGGATGCTTTGTCCAAGGAAATCCCGCGATAAGAGGGTCACACTCAGTTCATTCACTCTGGGATTCTGAGATTCTTAAGGCTGGTCATTTTCTCTCATTCCCTGGCACTTGGACCCCTCTCCCTCCCCTTTCACAAAGTCAAGCGAAGCACAAATGACCCGAAGAGCAAAAGCGACAACACTGGTACTTCCTGAGTACTTGACCGCCGTGTATCATCTGCAATAGAACGGACATTTCCTTCTAGCACGACTTGCAGTGCTGCTGCTGCGCCGGCTGACAAGACATTCCATTGTGCTATTCTTACTATTCTTACCTGGGCTTTCTTACCTACCTACTATTATTATTGACGGACTGCACCAAACTCCTTGCGTTGCCTTCCCTCCTCCTTTCCCTCCCCCTCCTCCTTCTTTCCTCCCTTTCTTTTTTTCTTTTCTTCGACCGAAACTCTTCCTCTTGTCTGAATTGTCAAGGAACGTTTTCCATCGAATCTACGTGGTTTCTTGCCAATAACGTGAACATTGTTCCCCTGGATCTACTTGTCTCCCACCCGTCGCGTTCCTCCCCTTATCAACCAACCCTACGCCCCTCTTAGCGCGTCGCATCGCATCAGGCTTGCATACTAAGTCCGCTCACCGTTGCGTCTGCACCTCTACGACTGCTGTCAACAGATTACTGTAAGTCAAAGACCCCAAGTCTCCAATTTTACCAACCACATTCTTTTTTTTTATTTCTTTTTTTTTTTTTTTTTTTCACATCAATCATTCTTGAGCCTGAATCTGTGGCTGTGGGAGGGTGTGTTTGTACTGGGCCTGGAACTTTAGTCATCTTCCTCCATTCATTGTTCCTATTGTTTGGTTTGCGCGCTATGGTTGGTCGACCATTGATCTGACTCATGTGATTACAGATCAATAATTAGCCACCAGGTTGAATAGAAGCATTCCTCTCCCTGTGTTCGAAACACCCATCATGGCTTTCCAGAATACCACGTCCAGCATCGCTATGGCCCTTGCTGGTAAGACCGCCTCGGTTGACATCCCCAAGCCGCGTCCCGGCTTTCCTATGGCTGGTCGCGACTCGACTCGCCCCGGAGCGCCTGCTCTGTTGCCCACACCGCCCAACTCTATATCACCAACTTTGCCGCCTCAGGGCTTCAGACGAGAGGATGTCGGTCAGTCGGGTTACTCTCCGCTTGCTTCCTCGCATGTGGACTCGGACGTCGACCTTGGAGATGCTACGGCGAACTCCCTCGCTGCCCATGATCTCGATAGCACCGGAGCTATAACCCCTGGAATGTTGGCCAAACACCATCTTCCAGAGATTATGCTGCAGCATGGGCCCTTGGCCATTCGCCACCTGATGGGTTATTTAACCTCTTCTGTTCCTGGCTTCTCGGGTATTCCTCCGGCCAAAGCACGGAGACTGGTTGTGGCCGCACTGGAGGGTCGAGGGTTCGACGAGAAAAGCGATACCGCTCAAAGCAATGTGATCTTCGAGAAGGTTGGATGGGGTCGCTGGGATGCACGGCGTCGTGGCGAACCGTTGCGCAGAGACTCGCAACGGATGAACATGTCGCCCCCCTCCAGTCCCTCGGACACGTTCTCCCACCGGGGCATGCAGATTCCCACCACCAAGAGGGATAGCCTGCAGCCATATGGCACCAGCGTAGCGGGTGATTCCGCCGTGTTTTCCTATTCAACCGAGATGGAGTTTGGCCGTTCCGGTATCAGCATGTTGGAAGACGAGGCTGACAAGATGTCTCTGGACGGCAACGAACGCGAGTACTGCTCATCTTCTGAGGCCCCTGACGACGAAATGCCAATCGAGGATTGGGGCGAAGAAGATGTGACAGATGAGGAGGATTGGGCGCAGATAGGGGCCGATGCTCTTCGTGCACGATCCCTCAACGCCTCGGGCGGTATTGTCTACGGCAGCGGCAAGTCGCCTCAACTACGGGGAGGAGGGCCGGCAACCTCTTCGTTAGCAAAATCCGCACCGCGCAATTTTCCGATCCAGCAGCTTGGGTTCAATCCCCCTGATAATGCCATGAATGATGGGGATGAGCGGGCTGCAGCTGCAGCTGCACTGTTACGGCTCGGGTCGATGTGATGTGGTTCGATGGCCAGTCGCCGCAGGCAACCCTAGGGTACCGGTCTTTGCATGACCTATTTTGAGGCTGGACCATTCCTTTCTTAGTACATATATTTTTTGCTTTCGGTCTCCATCTCTGGGGCCACCAGCATGCTGCACGAACACTACCGGGTCGACTGGTTCGATCCCGGGTTGCATCAGGAGTTGGCTTGGCTTATCTGGGATTGACATGAAGGCGTTTTTTTTTCTTTTGACGGCATCGCTACGATGCCAGCGTCGTCAGCTCAACACTGACAGACGTGCAGTCAGCTTCGACATTCTGTCAGGCGATGGCATGGACTTATGATTATGATACCTCCGCTGCTATCTTGACAGCACCTTCGTTTCCTGCATTCGGCCCTCGGAGGTTTTCAACATATATACATATATACTTGATGACATGGGATAATCACCACTCCACATTGTGCATACTTTTGACGAGTTCAGGAAACAGTCAACTCGGGTCTACGGATTACCTGTGAGGCCTTTGTGAATATGATACATAGACATTAATACAAACAACTATGCTAGTCATAGACCCAAGGCTATCTTTCAAACTCTGCTTGTTGTGTATTCTTGCCTGGCTAGGATTGAGATAGTAGACTACGCATTGCTCATCGTCAGGTCACGAGGGTTTAAAGATAGATTTGTTTCAATAACCAGGAGTCCAAATATCAAACAACCTGTCACATATACAACCTTAACCAAGTGCTTTACCCGAGTCGAACTCCCAGCGTCCGCCCGCATGCAAGCAAAAGACACCCATCGATACCCAGATCCTCACTTTTAGCCCTACTAACCCTCAATGAACGACACGAACAAAACCCCACTTCACTCACGCCGAACGCCCCGAAACAAAATACAAGAGACGAAAGAGAAGGTACCCAAACTCCTTCCCCGAGCCGAATAACACAAGACACATCCACCATCGAAACCCCAACCTCAATCCCATCCGATAAACACATATCCCTTCGCCCCCCCCCGGCCCCACCCCCCATCACTATCCTTTTCTGATGAGAAGAAGAGAGGCTCACTTATCATGCACATCATTAATCTTCTTCCACACCTCCGCCTCCACCTCGGCCAACTTGGTCCCCGCACTGCGGAGCCACGACTTGGCGTTCGCCACGATGCCTCCCTCGGCCTCGTCGAGGTCCACCCGCCCTGACACGCCGGGGTCGTAGTGCAGGGGCAGTTGAGAGGTCGTCGGATGGGAGGTTGTGGTGGTTGGGAGGGTGGCGCTGGTCGGGGGTTGGTAGAGGGAGGGGTAGGGGGTGGTTGTTGCGTTGGGGACTGGCAGTGCCACTGGCACTGGGTTTGTGGGGGGGTATTGGTGTTGTTGGGTTGTGTAGGGTTGTTGTTGCTGTGGTTGGAGGGGGGAGGGCGGGATCGTTGTTGTTGATGGGGTTATGGCTGTTACTGCTGCTGCTGCTGTAAGTTCGGGTGCTGCGGTGGTTGCTTGTGCCGAAGCTTGTTGTTGTGCTGCTGCTGCTGCTGCTGTGGCGGAAGGACTGGGGATCGCGCATGCTTTGCGAGGTGGAGGTATGGAGGATCCTGGAGCGGAAGCTGTGCTGGTAGGAGCTGGGACAGGGTGAGCTCCAGGCTGTGGGGGTGGGGGAGAGGTGGTCGTGGTGCTCGAGCTTGGGATTGTGGCGTCGCCCATAGTGGTTGGTGTTGGGGTGTATGCTGAGGATGGCGCTGCTGCCGGCGCAGGCGGAGGCGTTTGCACAGGGAGGGAAGGTATATCGTCGGATTGCGCCGTGGCGTAGATGGGTGAGTATGGTGGTGCAGTGGAGGTAGCTGCGGTGGAGGGCGGTTGCGATGAACTGTCAATGACACGTTCTTCTGGTTTCGGCTCTGGGGATGAAGCGTTCCTAGCAGAATCCCCGTCTAAGATTGAAGATTCGTTGTCCATTGCGAATGCGATCCAACTCTTGAAGTTGTAAGTCGAGATGTTGAAGGAGCTGCTCTCAGCTCCAGAGAACGACGTCACTGCATTGTGCCGCGCACGTGACATTCATCAGGTGACCGGATTCGGAAAAGTCTACCAGACAAAGACCTACGGAGGCAAAACTACTAGGGAGATATTGGAAAGAAAAAGAAAAGCTTTGCAGGCAGTAAAATACAACTGGTACAAGAGGAAATGACACACTTCTTTATGCCCAAGACAAACGTGTCATTCTTGAGGCATATTTCTATCCTCCCCAGTATCGTCCAGCATCTGGTAGTTACACCAGAGGACTGGCCAACCCCTTCCCCAGAAGGATTCACACCGACTCAAACAGATTTGACCTTTTTAGTCAAAGCGTTTAGCCAGAGCCACCCTTGTACTTCTTTCCGAAGAGCAGGAGCTGAACCTGGTCGTAGATGGACAGGACACCAGCACCAGCAACACCACGGAGGATGTTAGCACCAGCACCCTTGAAGAGGGACTTGACACCCTCACGGGCGACAATCTGGCGGAAAGCATCGGCGGAGGACTTGTACTTGACGGCCTCACCGGAGGTCATCATCATGCGACGACGGACGGTGTCAAGAGGGTAAGAGGCGATACCAGCACCAGTGGTGACAGTCCAGCCGAGAAGGAAGGAAGCAAGGAAGTTACCCTCAAGAGGACCAACGAGAACAACGGGCTTGATGGAGTCGTACATGCCGAAGTACAGACCACGGTAGACAACAATACCAGCAACAGAGGGACCGAAACCACGGTAGAGACCGGCAATACCGTCGGAAGCGAGGGTCTTCTTGTAGACGTCGACGAGACCGTTGAACTGACGCTCACCGTTGCCCTTGGCGGACTTGGCGTCGTTGGCGAGACGGGTACGGGCGTAATCCAGAGAGTAAACGAAGAGGAGGGAAGTGGCACCAGCAGCCTGTTCATCCGGTTAGCGACTGTCCGTCCTCAGAACGCTCTTGTAGATCGGGAATACATACACCACCGGAGGCAAGGTTACCCATCATCCACTTGGTGTATCCATCACGCTCCTTCTTGTAGGCGAACATGGACTTGTAGGTGTCACGGAAAGCGAAGTTGAGGGCCTGGGTAGGGAAGTAACGGATGACGTTGGCAGTGTTACCTCTCCAGAGAGAGACAACACCCTCAGCGGCAGCAGTACGACGGAAGCAGTCGGCGATACCGTTGTACTTGCGGTCGAGACGACCAGCGCGGAGCATCTCATCCTGGTTCTGGATGAGGAGCTTGATACGCTCGATGGGGGCAGCAGCAGTCTTGGAGACAGCAGCGGAAACACCACCCACTGTGAACAGTAGTTAGTATCAGTAATCCATAGATAGCAGTCGATAATGTGGTGTCGTTGATTGATGGATGGAAGATCGATTGTTGGGTGGCGATCGATCCACGGAATCTAGGATTTCACATACTCATGAAGTCGACGACGAAGCCCTGTGAAAATTTTTATTAGCATTGTGATCGATCGATAACGAAGCAGATCGACCAGCATCTCAATCCTCCGACCCATTTGACACTATCCAAGCTCATATCGGCCCTTTTGATGCCGTTTCGAGTTGGATATTCAATGGCGCGTGATGCGAAAGAACTGGTCGACTGTCGATTGAAGGGACAGGTAGCAACTTACGGGCATGCCGAAGACCGACTTGTCGGCCTGGTTAACGTCACCGTTGGCCATTTTTACGGCTGTGAGAAACGAAAACTAAACAAAAAAAGAGAGGAGAGAGATAGTGCCAGACAAACAGGACACTTCACGGGGGGATGGGGGAAGGAAGAGAAAGAAGAAGGGAAGGGAAGGGAGAAAAAATAGCGAACGGAGGGCTCTTGTAAGCGGGAAGAAGCGAGCGGAGACGCTAGGACTCTCTTGGGGGGGGGAGGGAGAAAGGGAAATTTGTTTCGCTGGCCTGAATGTGCAGTCGATGCAATGGCAGCGGCGGCGAACAGCGGCCACACTAGTCCACTTTGAGAAGGCTATCTGGGTGCCGGTCCGGAGTAGGGAGTTTTCTCATTGTAGGGGAAAAGGGAGAAAAGGGAGGGAGGAAAGGAGGCGGCGGGTCTACCGGCCACCAAGGAAAAAAAAAATTCAGAAAAAGTGAAAAAAAACTGGGTCCGGCGCTAATGCTGGCCCAGGCAACCAGAGCCGATATCTCCCGATCGCGCCAGTAACCGTCCCGACCGCTGATATGGAAAGAGGGAAAAGAGGGAAATTTCTCACGGTTGAGTTATTTATGGAGCAGAAGCAATCGTCCCTACGTACTCCGTACTCTGTACATGTCTGAAATTAATTTCAGTGAAGACTAACTATTCGGTTGGTTTTGGACTTGTCCACTACCAGAAACATAATTTTATGAAGACATGCAATTTGTCCTGTAGGCAGTCAATGCCCAGAGCCTCAGTTGGAGATTCCATATCGGGACCCTCGGCGCCCCCAAAACAACGATATTCCTCAGAATAATAACAAAGAGACCGGTCATTTGCTGCCTTAGTGCCTCGTCAGCAATTCCGCCCGTCTTCACCGAACCAACTTTTGTCCGCGTGCAGCAGCAGCAGTAGCAGCCGCCGCCGCCGCATAACCAACAACAATCGAGACGCATATCCCTTTCTCCAACTCCTCCCGAGTACCCGATGGCGAATTCCCTTCCTCTGGATTCTGGTTCCCGGAAAAACTTGTTGTAGCTCGGGCCAAGGAGAAAAATCTGACCTCCCCTTGGTCCTACAGCCTCATCGTTCATTATCTATACGTAGAGGTCTGATTGTATACTTTCATTTAAGCGCGTGCACCGACTTTCGGCTGTCATCCCGCGTTTCCCCCGTCATTCGCTCCGTCCGGAGGATACTAAGGCTCGGAGAAGTTGGGCCAGGCCGCCAGAGGCACGGGAGTGAATAATGAGAACCTTTGAAGTCTTCTCACTCGGTAATGCGGAGGTGCTAATAGGTTCTAACTTCTAAGACCTGGGGCAGATTCATATCGGTATCGAGTATCTAGATTGTCAATTGTTTGGTTCTTATACAAGTTCTACTAATAGTGCGCCTTTTTCATCCTCCATTCCTGAGAAATTTGTGGAGAGCCTTCTGGATCCGTCGCGTATCAAATAGTCCTCCGTAGGGTTGCTTATCGCTGCCTCCCATGCGCCTAGAGACGACACGGGTTCAACTACGAAGTTAAAAAAGAAGAAAACAATGTCCAGTTGGGTCCACATCAATGAATACTAGACCCCCTGCTCTGTCGCCATGATGATATCCACTTTTTCGCCTCTTCTACAGGACACTTCAGAGTACCAGATTGTGCCGTCACACGGGGCCCACAGGGCCTGAGAGTCTGCGGCGTTGGGATGATAACCTAGCCCAGTCTAGGAGGTTCATGCACAACGCACTCAGCCAGGTACATCTAGAGGGCTTAATCTTCATCGTCCTAAACGCTCGAGATCTCGTATACATACACTCATTTGAAGGCATCTTCAACTGTGCATTCAATCCCTTGTTGAAACCCTAGCTGAGGAAAACAGTAGCTAGACCATACAAAACCACCATGAAGCTTGTCCAATGATTACAGCCATATGCAACGAAGTAGGTATATCTTGCATCTAAAATCTATCAAAACACGGATGTATCGCTAAGAACTTTTCTGAACTGAAACCATTTCAAGACAAGACAAGGATCTTGTAATGACATACATGCTCAAGACTGTAGATCGGTTAAAGCATCTAGTGCTTCTTCGACCTCTTTCTCTTCTTCTTCCTGGGCTCACCATCGCGGATGTCAACCTTGCCCACATCTTCCTGGTCTGCCGTAGGGGCCTTGGGAGCCTCATCGGAGATTTTGGGGCCTTCTTCATCACCGAAGGTGTCCTTGCGCCATTGCCTAAGGCGGGCCTTCTTGCCCAATTTCCTTTGGTCCTTGTACTTCTTCTCCGGGTCACGGAATGACGCAAGTTTCTTCAGGCCTGCAAATTGGTTGAGTTGGTTGTCGTCAGCCATGAGAATATCCCGAGAAGTAAGCCCAAAGCTTTGAGGCGAGGTCTCGCGGTAACGGAATCCAGTTGCGTTCTTCTTGGTAGCTCCAGGAAGCAAGCTGATATCTAGATCCAGATTGCGGTCTACGGCTTCCTCGATACGCATGCGATCTTTGCGGGATTCGCGCTTTTGATCTCTCCTCTCCTGTGCCTTGCTCTTCTTCTTCTCTCCCTCCTGCTCATCCGCCATTTCCACGTCCGAATCGGCCACAGCGGGTTTTTCTTCCTCATCATCGAAGTCTGGCACGAGATCCTTGATGTCGATTTCATCGTCCCATGTGGGCTTCTTGGGGTGCTTCTTGCCATCGGGGCCAGTTTCGGCATAGTAGTCCTCGCCGAACCGTTTCTGCATTTCGGCCTCCCAATCCTTGTCATCCCAAGCTTCGTCCAAGAAGCGGACCCAATCTTCATCCGTCATCTCAGTTCCATGGATACCGGCAACCTCCTTGATCTTCTCAACCTTCTCCTGCAGTTCTTCCATCTTCAGCTTGCGAAGTCGGTTCTTTTCAATCTCACGCTGTTTCTTTTCCTGCTCTTTCTGCTCTCGCTCCGCATCTCTGCGCTTCTTTCTCATGCTCTTTTCTTCTCTGCGGACAGACTGCTGATTGGTAGCGTCACGAGAATGCGTCATAAGAGTAGCATTCAACTTGCTGGGATCCTCAAAGCGGAAATTGTATGCCTCCTCGAATGCTTCCGCCCGCTCGTCCTCTTCCTCATCGTCGGACTCAAATGGCTGCAGTTCCGATCTGCCGGCCGGAATCCATGCCCTTGCCGACAGGAAATTTGACAAGAACGTCTCTGGATCCTTGTCCGCATTCTCAACGTCCAGGTTTGCATCAGTCTTGGCTTCGGGAAAAGACTCGGGCTTGGATTTAGCGACAAGGAAGTCATCTTCCTCGTCCTTCTCGGACGCATCCTCGTCTCCAACAGCAGCGTGCATCTCCTTGACAATGGCGTTCTTCAGGTCGGCCTGCTCTTGGGCATAGGTTTTCGGAGCACTGCTCGTGTCTTCCTCGTCGGCCAAGTTGGTGCCGCTGAGTAGGTTCTCTCGGTGATAATCGCGCAGGGTCATTGGCTTCTCCTTCTTCTCGGTGGTCTGTGGTTGCTCCTCGTCGAGTTTGGTGAAGAACTTGGCAGTTGGGTCGTACACGCGAGGGTCTTTAGATCGGATCGCCTTGATAGTGTCCATGATTTCAGCATCCACAGCTTCAGTAGCCAGCTCTCCGAAATCGTCCTCTTCTTCATCCGATGATGACTCTTCATCGGAATCCTCATCTTCCCCGTCACGATCACGGCGTTTGCCAAGTACCGAAGACTTTCCTAGCTTTGACTCCACTACAGTGGTCCAGAGGTTAGTCCAAATCATTGAATAAATTGAGATGGTGGGGTGGCCTTACGGTGCTGCATTTCTTCTCTCTTCTTGTTATGCTCAAAGCGACGAGCGTAATCCTCATTGATCTTAAAAACGACATCCTCGTTGCTGATAGGAACTCCACCAGTCTCATCTTCCGAGTCGCTGGAGCTGTCATCCAGCAACTTGCGCGACTTCTTAGATGGAGGCGCCATTTTGTCTCAGGAAGGAAATCTGCAAATGACTTGAATCCTGGAATTTTGCTCTGAGAATAGGATTGAATGATTTCTCCGGCGCAGGGGAAAAAAAAGGCGGTTGCCGGCAGAAAAAAAACGGCTCCACTCTGACCGCCCTACAGGACCCATCGACCCCGTTCTGCCTGATTCACCAGGCTGCGCAACAAAGACACTGACGTAGCCAATTAAATCATGCGCGGTCCTGTATCCGCCTAGATGGTCAGAGACGCTCGATCTCCTAAAGCTCCTCCCCCTCCACTGCAACATATCCCCCTCCTATCCCTTGCTGCTATTCTCCTCATTTCTTGGATGTTACTTGCTTGATTTGATACCCATGGTGACTTGGGACGAAAATCTCTGTTAATTCTCCACGTTATTCTCGCTCGCATCGGTGTATGGCTGGTGACATACACTAGATGTCGACTCAGCCGCAGATCCCATTACCCCAGGTTGGGAAGCTTGTCAGTGTGGTGTGAGTATTCGACGCGCTGCCATTCAATCTAATGCACTCAATGCCCCAAGATGTGTACCATCTAACTCTTCCTTTCTCTTCAAGTCCGGTCGGTTTAAAGGAGGCCGCACTCGATTCCCCCACGTTCCGTGCCGCCGCCCTTCACTTCTCCGACCAGATCGAATTCCTTGAGAGATGGCTCGACGGCTATGCGAAAGCCACCTCCAAGCTCGCCACAGAGCTTGCGGCCATGGAAGGCGCCGTTAGCGTCTTCCTGTCCTACTCCACGAATCCTTTAATGGTCTCCGAAGCCGTCTTGGACCATGATTACACTCTACAGTCGATGCGGAGATGTGGTGATAGCTCAAAGGACATGTGGAATGGATTAGTGTCTACTGTCAAAAAGTTGGAATCTTTCGTCTCTGAACCCATAAGGGCATTCATCCAGGAGGACATGCGGAACTTCAAGGTAATAAATATGGGGCCCCCTTAAATTAAGGATCGGTTTCTGACCCCGCTCAAGGAGAACCGGCGCACGCTCGGCGAGACACAGAAACAGTACGACTACTTGCTGGCCCGGTATTCGTCACAATCCAAATCCAAAGAGCCCTCAGCGCTACGGGAAGATGCCTTCCAGCTCCATGAAGCCCGCAAAGCCTATCTCAAAGCATCGATGGATTTCTCCATCCAAGCACCTCAGCTGCGGAATGCGCTTGACAGGTTGTTGGTTCGCGTTTCCTTTGATCAGTGGCGAGAACTGAAGACCTTCCATACCAATAATGGAAGCTCATTCGCAAAGTGGGCTCACGAAATGGACCGCATCAAGGGTTGGGTGCACGAAATGGATGGAAATGAGAAATCTGCCAAGCGGGAGCTTCTAGCTTCTAGAAAGCAGATCGAGGAGGCTGCGGAGATCGCAGCTAGACCGTCCCGGGAGTTAGATGATTACTCTGTATCCACAGTCCCATACCTTGGCTCGCGTCCTCTGTCGATCAATAGCATGTCGAAAGAGGCAAGACCTGAGAAGCAAGGATGGTTATATCTTCGAACTCTCTCGGGTAAACCTACACGCACTTTCTGGGTTAGGCGCTGGTCTTTTCTGAAACACGGTATCTTTGGCTGTCTCGTCCAGGGCACTCGCACCGGTGGTGTTGAGGAGAGCGAACGAATTGGTGTCCTACTCTGCAGCATCCGACCGGCTTTCCAAGAAGACCGAAGGTTCTGTTTCGAGGTCAAGACGAAGAGTAACACCATTATGCTCCAAGCTGAGACGCAGAAAGACCTGATGGATTGGATTGCCGCATTTGAGGCCGCTAAGCGCAAGGCTCTGGAAAATCCTTCGAGCACCGACCTCTCAGTGTCCGGCAAAGTCACCGTTCAGGATCCTGCTTTTGCAATTTCTCAGCCCCCGGCGCCGGAATTTGCCGCTGATCCTGCCGACTCTCTCATCCCTCATACAAGCGATGAGCAGGGCTCGTCCGATCGTAGTGGTATGCTCTCACTGCCAGAGAAGGACCCGTCTGCTCTTCGCAACAGTAGCGACTTTAGCAGCTACCGGAGGTTGACGACACTGGACTCTGACAGCCCTGCCCGCGAGCACACTTCACGTCTCATGCAGAAGCTGGATCTTCACCGCAAACCAAATAATAATACAGTGCAGTCCTCGACATCTATCTCCGGAGTCGCAGGCGGGATTGCTAGTCTCATCACCGCAAGTCATAGTGCTATTGCTTCTGGAAGTACTTTACCCGTTGACCCCGATGGGACTAGATCCCGTAGCTCGACTCTTGGTAATGATTCTCCCACAACACTTGCCCCGATGACATTGGCCAACCCTCCTGCTCCGACCAGTATGAGCAAGGCTGCTGTGTTCGTGAGCAATGAACGGGGTATAGGACTCGGTCAAATCGACAAGACAGGTGGAATGCCCAGCGGCATGATGGCGAACTTATGGGGTAGCTCCAATTGGGGCTTCTTGAACAGGTTCGAGCCTGAGCGACTGGGACTGCCGGCCGATCAGGATCCGGACAAGCCACCTGCTCAAACGAAAGATCCATCTAAACAATTTCTGATCGCAGAAGCCGACACTTCGAGTGGATCTGTCACGCTCAAACCACAGAAGACCGGGTCGCGCCATAGACCGACGGTGAGTTTGGACGGCGACTCGTCTAAAATACAACGAGCGCTCATGGGCGAGTCGCATGACTACCCTAGCTTCTATCCTCCGCAACTCAAAATTCATGATGCCCAATTCCGACTGCTTTTCCCCGATATCAAGAAGGATGAGCCTTTGGTTATGGTGTTCCGGGCCACATGGAGCCCGAACGACCAGCAAGATTTCCCTGGGAGGGCTTATGTTACAACCCAAAATATCTATTTCTACAGTCACCACTTCGGTCTGGTACTGACGACAAGCATATCTCTGGAAAGCATTAAAGAGATCACCGCTGCTACTGGTAGAGATTGTGACTTCTTGTTTGTACATTTGATACCTCTTCCTGGCGACGACACACCAGGTCGTGGAACAATTAAGACCTTCCTGGAGCCACTCAGACTCCTTCAGAGGCGACTTAACTTCCTTATTCACAATATGGCGGCCGCCGAACCTCTAGGGCTGGAAGCCATTTTCAAGACTCTGATCAGAATGGAGACAGAGGCCATGACCCGGACACCAAGCTTGGATAGCTGGGAGGACGTGGGCGCTGGGGCCGACAAGAACGACCTCAGCGATGCGCCGACAGGAGGCTCTAAGAAGGACTCTCGCCTACCTATCTACATTGACAATGACCTCAACATGCACAAAAAGCACGGCAACGGCAAGGACATTCCGAAGTTCCGACTTCCAACTCAGCCTGTTCAGTATGTTCCCCAAGGAAAACTTCACTTGGCTGCAGAGAAGGTGTTCGACATCAGTCCTAAGGCAGTGTTCCACATCCTCTTCGGGGATAAGAGTGCTCTGTGGCAGCTTCTTCTGCATCAACGGAATGCGCAGGGTAAGTTATAGCCGAGTCCAGTCCGGCGCTTGCTAAGACCGTCACAGGTATCAAACAAGGGCCCTGGACCAGACACGAGTCCAATCATCTAAGGCGAGACTTCAACTACTCAATTGAGACCACCGATATTCTGGGTAAGTATTTGGGTCCCTTGGACGGGTTACGCCTGGTCTGACAATCAGTAGGGGCCAAGCATAGCCAAACCATCTCAGATTACCAAATGATTGATGTTCTCAATGACCACCTTTGTTACGTCATCACGGACAAACGCACTCCCTGGCACCTCCCATTCAAGCGATCTTTTAGGTTGGTCAGCAAGGTTGTGATTACCTTTGTCGCGAAGGGCAAGAGCAAACTCTCTATATACACGAAAGTGGAGTGGCTATGGTCTCCGTATGGCCTGCAGAGTGAGTTACTTGGTACTCCTGGGAATATACATAGCACCGCTAACTATCTCAGGCATCGTGGATAAGAGTGCAAGCAGTGACTTGCAACAGGACGCGTTAGACCTCCTCGACCTCGTAGGTGACCAGGTTCGCAGACTAGGCGCACATAGTCGAACGAAAAAGGCCATCACGATATTCGGCCATGTCGGGCGCCAGAATTCCGCCTCGCAGTTCTCACCTTCAGGGGACTTGAAGCTAGAATCACGCAAGCCTCGCGTCCAGAGAAATATGGCCCACCTCTTGTTCGAGACGTCCTTATCCTTCCTGGAGAGTGCCGTGTCATCCCTCCTCATGTGGACAGGTGCTTTCCTACGCTGGGTCTGGAAGACTACCAATGCGAACACGATGATCTTGTCCCTACTATTGGCGAGCGTGCTGATAAATGGGTTCTATTCGTCACAGGCTGTCCATGAATGGTGGGATGATAGGAGTGTTGGAAACTTCATGGCCCGCATTGGAGTCGGTCCCGATAATGTGATGAGTAGAGCTATCTATATGAGGGATATCGACGAGGCCATTGCGAATATAACCGTGGGGCGCGGAAGCGGCAACGTCAGTGATTGCTTCGCGACGTTCCATCAGCAGACCTTGCGCGAGCCAGGGACGGCCTTGTCCTTAGGGTCGGCTGGTTTTAGGGACTCCATGACTAAGAGCGCAGCTCGCAGGATCCAACAGACCCGTGAACGGCTGGCTACTTACCGACACAACCTCCTGGTGGCTCTCCGAGTGGTGAACAGCATCGAACGAGAAGTCATCCAGAATGAGTGGGAGCGGTGGCTTCGACAGGAGCTGCGCCGCTGTCGCCAGGTCGGGATCCTCCTCGGCCAAAATGATGACTTTGACGATGCCGAATTGGAGGGGGAGCGAACCAGCTCGAATGCGTTCGCCAACCTGAGTGGCGACGTCAAGCAATGGTACGGCATGTACTGCTCCAGCTGCCAGGCCGAACGGTCATATATCGAAGACGACCATGCTTTCAATGAGCTCTAGACATTCGTGGCCGGTCTTGCTTGCGTGGTACCAATTCTTTTTTTTCATGCACTCTTTCTTCCCATGCTGAAACAATACCCGACAATGCGAGGCGATCTGTTTTGTTCATATCAATTGTATCTCTCCAGAGGAAGCACGGTTTTATCTCTGTTGCCGTTCTCAGCGCATGTATATAACTTTGGTCGGGTCTGGGCTGTAATAGTATGAATTTGGACGAGACTCTCTGCTGTGCAAAAAAAACGGTGGTAAGCCGCTCCCTGTTCTTCCTCCTTTCTTCGTTCGTCCAGCCAGCCGCAAACCCACATTGGCCCCAAAAACCCATGCATGGGTTCCCTCTTCTCCCACTGTCAAGCAGAGAGAACGGTATCAATTCTGTCTCGGCTTCACGGCACCATCCTGCACAACATAATAGACCACCGTACTATCCCCACCCATCTGCCTATCCACCATGGCGAGAAGCATCCTCTTCCCACCCCACTCCCTAGTGACGCGGGCCTGTTTCCGATACGCGTAATACTCCTTCAACTTGTCCGCCTTGCTGCTGCTGTTGGTTCTATCACCATCCTCTCCCTCTCCCTCATCATCATCCTCCTCCCCCACATCCCCAGAATCCTCTAGCGCCGGAAGCGCATCAAACACCCCGGCCAATCGCCGGAGACTCCACGTGTGGCCCTGCACGGTGGGGAGGACGAACATCCGTTCGAGTTCAAGGTCCTCCTCGCGGAGTCCGCGCTCGAGGAGGTAGAATTGTTCGTCCGGGTGGGTGTAGAGCCGGTGCGGTGGGATTCCGGAGATGAGGTTGATATGGTTGGGTGGATCGGATTCGGTGGATGCGGCGGCGGCAGGGAAAGTGGAAGGGAGTTCGTGGATTTGGAGCGAGGTCCAGAGGTGTTGGTGTTGGAGGTTGTGGAGGACTTGCAGGGTGAGGGCGGAGGTTTTGGGGTTGAGGTTGAGGTTGGGACTTGGGGGTGTGGTTGTGGTTGTGGTGGGGTTTGAGGACGATGGTGATGGTGTTGGTGATGTGAAGGAGGTGATGAGGGTTGTTAGGGCGGAGGGGCTGGTTGTTGAGGTCATGGTTGTTTGTATGTGTGTGTCTGTCGTGTTTGATTTGCGCGCGGTTGAAGATGGAGGAGTGTAGAGATCGCAAGGTGGGAGGTGATGAGGTGGTTGTTTGAGGGGAAGTTTTTGTGGTACGTGTGGTGCGATTGATTCGGTTGGATGGTTAGGATCAATTGTAGTGCATGCGCGACAGTTGCTGACAAGCTCAATCTGTACCTGAGTCAAATTGGCATGCAGAAGCTCCAACTGGAATATCGGACTAAAAAGTTGGAGAAGGACTTGGGCGGGGCGGAAAAAAGGGCGATGAGTTCGCGCCGAAGTTCCGCGGCGCGTTTTTGGGAACGGACGGGGAGAAGCTGCAGGAAAGAACAGAACACATGGCATCATCTGAAACATACATTTATAAAGTTATCTCGATACCCCATTCACTTTCTTTTTCCCTTGCTTTTCGAGTCACTCTTTAAGTTATTCTTGTCTCCGTGGATTTATGCGATTTGGTGGAGACTATCTTTTTTGATCCAATCCTCTGTTGGTCCTATTGTCACAGTCCTTCCACACGTCTCGTTGATCGCATTGGTTCACCAGAGACCAACTCCGCGCGTCTCCTTTGCCAATGGCACGTCAAAAACAAACAGCTCCCTTACAACGGGCCACTTCTTCCCAACTCATGCATGTGCCGCCGAATGAATCGAGTGCGCAGGCACTTAAGCAGCAGAACGGAGGTGCTGTCGCAAATAATCATGTCTCTGGAGCAAAGGATGCGACGCAAGATACCCCTGGCCTGATGCAGCTTGCCATCTGCGTTTTGGGAATCTATGCTTCTTTGTATGTGCCTTTGATGATCCGTATAGAGGGGAAACTAAAGCTGACTGCTGCGCACAAGTCTGTCATGGGGTGTCCTCCAAGAAGCCATCACCACCGTCTCCTATCCGGTTCAGCCTCCGAGCGCTGAGTTGCCCGAACCGCCCACCGAGCGCTTCACATACTCGATTGTCCTAAACACGATCCAATCCACCTTTGCAGCCATCACCGGTTTCCTGTACCTCTTCTTCTCGACTCCGTCCGGACAAAAGGTCCCCTCCATCTTCCCCACGCGGAAGATCCTTTTCCCCCTGCTCCTGGTCAGCATCTCCTCGTCGCTCGCATCCCCCTTCGGATATGCCAGTCTCGCGCACATCGACTACCTCACCTTCATCCTCGCCAAGTCCTGCAAACTGCTCCCGGTCATGTTCCTCCACCTGACCATCTTCCGCAAGCGCTACCCGCTCTACAAGTACGGCGTGGTTCTGCTGGTCACGCTCGGCGTCGCGACCTTCACGCTGCACCACCCGGGCACCAGCAAGAAGGTGGCCGCCTCTGCGGCCAAGGGCCAGTCCGGGTCCAGCGCGTGGGGGATTTTCTTGTTGTCGATCAACCTGCTGCTGGACGGCCTCACCAACACCACCCAGGACCACGTCTTCACCACGCCGCAGACCTACACACGGTTCACGGGCCCGCAGATGATGGTCGCGCAGAACGTGCTCTCGACGCTCCTGACCAGCAGCTACCTGCTGGTGATGCCCCACCTGTCGGCGACGGGCCTCCTGCACAACCTCCTGCCGTTCCCGATCCCGCCGTCCACGGAGACGGAGCTGACGGCCGCGATCGGGTTCCTGTCACGCCATCCGGAGGCGCTGAAGAACGTGCTCGGGTTCGCGGCGTGCGGGGCGGTCGGGCAGCTGTTCATCTTCTACACGCTCTCGCGGTTCTCGTCGCTGCTGCTGGTGACGGTGACGGTGACGCGCAAGATGCTGACGATGCTGCTGAGCGTGTTCTGGTTCGGACACTCGCTGTCGGCGGGCCAGTGGCTGGGGGTGCTGTTGGTGTTCGGAGGCGTCGGCGCGGAGGCGGTTGTGCAGCGACAGGAGAAGAAGGCCAAGGAGAAGGCGAGAGCCGCCGCTGCGGCCGCAAAGAAGGAGTAGTAAGGGGTCTTCACCCGCGCCATCAAAGTTCCCATTCCATAATTGTACATATTAAGTTTAGCAAGCATCATCTCCATAGACCTATGCTTCCAATCATCACTCCGCATGTCATCATCACAATGGTACCAACCCTCTCACCCATCTTATTACCAAGTAAATCTTCTTCAGTCAACCCAACCACAAGAAATCTACTTCCGCCCCTCAACCATAATAATATGATACCCGAACCCCGTCTTCACCTCCACATACTTCGGATTCGCCGTCGTACTAGGCTCCAGCTCATACGCTGCCTTCTCAAAGTCCCCATTCAAGCTGCCGCGGACCTTCCATCCCAGGGATCCGCCTTTGTGGGTTGGCGATCGTCAATACGGTACAAACAGGATCTATGATAAAAAAGGGCAGAAAGGAAAAAAAAAAAAAACATACCCTGCCGCGCCTTATCCTCCGACATCTCCCTCGCGACCTCGTCGAACTTGGCCCCGTTGCGGAGTTTCTCTAGGGCTTCTTCTTTCTTGGAGTGTTTCTCGCACTGTTTCGGGATTATCGGGGTCAGTAAGTAAACTGGGGTGGGTGGTATTGCATGTATATCTCTTAAGGGAAAAGACCAGGACGCTGAGGGGTGGGAGCTTGGTTTCCTTCTTCCTGATGCATACATATTCGATATGGAGGATAGGGTGTAGGATGTGGGTACTAGCTAGTACTACCTACCCCCTTTGCTCCGATAAGAGCTACAAATAATTCAAGAGTCAATACGTACAAGAATATGCCGCACGTTGATGGCCGTCGCCGGCTTGAGGCCTTTCTTGTCGCCGCCGCTGTCTTTGCCCTTCTTGTCGCCGCCCCCGCTGCTGCCTTTGTTTTTACCCATGGTGTTGGTGTTTATGGGAGGGGAACTTTTGAGGTGTATGATGGGGTGATGTGTAGTGGGGATGAGGCAGGTTGTTTGGGGTTGTTTTGATGGGAACGTTGAAAGTTGAGGTGGTGGCGGTGGGGGGGAGGAAGCAAGGTAAGTATGTGGGGGTTTGGATGCCTGAGGTTTGATAATTGGGAGGCTGTTACTGCATGTATGTATGTATTGTATATGGAGGTTGATGGACGAGAGGTTTCTGGGTGTGTACTGTAAGCTACCTAGTTTAGCCGAGGCTTTTTGGACTAGTGGTTGTTCGATTATTGGGTATCGTGTAATGTGGACAGGTTGCATATAGTGTTGTTGTTCTGTTCGATTTCCGTGCTTGTTCGGGATCGGGTTCGAGAGTCGGCGGTATATATTCGTAGAAGGTAAATGTTTCTGTAGAAGTCTATTCACCATCGACTTCTACTGTATACCACGAAAGACAATCTGCTATTTAGATTCCAGGAGCAGTTACCGACACCAACAAGATGACTACATGCAGAAATTCGTGATAGGACTATATCCCATACGACATTACTTTGTTCCCATGAACCACAGAAGAACCGGACCAGTATATCCAGCCAAGTTAGGTATGCAAGCTTGGATCAATTAACATCCGTGCCAGTAGTAACTTGACAATAATGCAGACCCAGAAGCTCGATTCAGCTTCTGCAGCATTTGTCTATGCAACCGAAGTTAGAAATCATGATGTCATCACCCTCCCTGGAGAGTCCAGTTCACCAGATCGAGTCAGCCATTGTCAATAAGACATCGTGTTCCACCCGCCACACAGTCTCATCTATCGAATCACCTGACCATCTGGGGGAAAGAGTCCATTGTCTCTCAGACAAAGAGACCCCAAGCTGCACTGCAGCCTGCCTGCAGCCTGCCATATCTATTCTATTTTCAAGAAGTCCACTCCACTCTCCGCACTCGGGTTTCCGGTCCCCCCCCTCCATCCGCAAGCTAAAAGTAGCAACAAGGCGAGTGTGCCAGGGGTAAATTTAGGAGTTAGCCCCAGAAGAGAAGAGGATTCTAACCAATCACTGCACTTAGGGGGTCGGACTTTTTATTTTGGGATACGTCAACCTTCTCTCTGTCTGCATTGAGCTCTTCGTACTCGTACTCGTACATGCGATCGCTCTCATGCAGTGACAGCGTGTCCGCAAGTTGTCGAGTTATCTTGAACCGGAAGGAAAAGTGTCAGGTGGGCGTACACTGTACCTGAACCAGATGGGGGAGCTCGAAAGGGCCCGCATCAAGCAATTGCCATCGGATGCATTCTACATTGCGGACTTCATCTCGGAGATGGAGGAAGCCTTTTTGCTTCAGAAGGTTTGTCCCTGAATATAGTTACATATTTAGTCCTTACCTAATTCATACGGTACGTGTTATGATTTACGATTCTCTTTAGATCGTTACCGCTCCCCTCCCGCGCTGGACGCATCTCGCACATCGTCGCCTTCAAACCTGGCCATCTGCCCTGACCAAGACCAACACCCTCATCGCCTCTCCGCTTCCCTCCTGGCTCGTCTCGCCCATAGTGAGCCCGCGGTTCGATGCCCTCGACATCTTCCGACATGCCCCGCACGGCGCCCCGAACCATGTCCTGGTGAACGAGTATTGTCCCGGACAAGGGATTATGCCTCATGAAGACGGCGCGGCATATTACCCGCTCGTGGCTACGGTCAGCCTCGGCGCGCCGATTGTGCTGGATCTGTATGACAAGCCCACGGCCGACACAAAAGACGGCCTGGATCGCCAACCAAGATATCGCATTCTGCAGGAGCGACGTAGTCTGCTGGTCACCACGGACAACATCTACACGGACTTCCTGCATGGGATTTCGGAAACCGACAGGGACGAGCAACTCAGTGCCGACTCCATCTGCAATTGGGACTTGCTGAGGGAGTCCGAACGGTACGAATGTGGCTGGTCTCAAAGGGGAACCAGGATCAGTCTAACTTATCGTGACGTGCTCAAAGTCGCGAAGCTGGGAAGCACAATGAAATTCTTGAGTAGACGATAGTCCGGGTTTGCAGAGAACCTTAGACGTTTAACCTAGAATCAGTATATGCCCGGAATCATATTCCACTTCCCTTGCATTGAACTTCCGCCGAATTTCTGGATATACCATCGTCGGGTGTTGGCCGTCGTCAGGCCAAGGTTGATGGCCACAAAGGCCAGAGCTGCCAGAATCGTCTTATTGATGGTTTCCCCCTGCGGAGCGGCTAAGAATGCCAGGGACAAGTAGATGACACACTCGGCCGTGTAGTGCGGGCATACAAGCCTGTGGAATAGAGGGTGGATCGGCAGGGTATACTTCTCTAAGGAGAAGAGATAGTGGTGAGCATCGTGCTGGAGACCTGATGCGAGCAGGAAAATCGGAAGGGAGATGAAGGTGCGGAGTGAAGGGGCTATGGTGACCTTCGCATCATCGAGGACAATTGGGCGGGCCAGAAGCGTGCCTGTGGCATGATCAATGGGACTTTCTCTCTTGTGTTGCGCCATGCATGGGGGGGGGGTTGCTGTACCTGCTCCTTCAGCCCAGACCGCAACCGACATGCCCAGGTAGAAAGCAAGGCCTACGAGCCAGTGAATGAACCACATTCGAGACGCGGATGGCCTCGAGAACACGAAGCACTCATACAGCCGCCTTACCCCCTGGAGAAGCATGCACACCCAACACAGCAAGACTTGGTTTATCGTCATGGACCTCTGCAGGTGATCTGGGCTGACCCTCGTTGCAAAGGCCTGGAACGCCGCGCCACGGCAAAGGAGCTGCACGCCCCAAAAGACCGAGGCAGCCACGGAAGCGACATAGAATTGCGTGAAGTAGCTGTGAGGGACTCTCAGGGAGGCAAGGTAGTCGAGGATGCGTGTAGCTGGGGATGACGAGGGTGAGGAGGAGGTAGAGGTTCTGGACGCTGGGGCAGAGGGAGGCTTCGAGTCGGTTGATGTTGCACGAGCGCCATAAACAACGAAGCGCGAGTGCAACGAGTCCGGCAACACGCTGACCGACAGAATCTAAGGTTTCTCAATTTAGTTCATTCTCAACGGACCGTGTCCAGGGCGTGCAGCATCGTCTCCGACTGTTGTCTGCCTCGGCTTCTCGGATGCTACGGCTGATCATACCGTACAAGATGCGAGGATGAAGAAGGCTCGAAGGGCATCAATAGCGTCCATGTGCGTGAAGGCAAGCGCTGTATCCACCAGACCGGCGAGCACGATCATTGCGTCCGGTTACCATGTAGTTGTATCTGGTGCGTGTCCGCCACTGACGCGGAGCAGGAAGATTGACTGTGGGTGGGGAGTACGGAGTAAGAAGAAGATGTTCGGCCGGCAGGAATAAGAACAAGAATCAGAAAAGGTCGATAAACAATAACAAACAGGGTTTCGAGTCCAGTCTAGAGCCGATCTGGCCGGGGCAGTGGTGTGTTTTGGTTTCAGTCTTGGTTCTAAGTTACTGACTTACTATACGAGGAAACGGGACTGAATTGGGGGGAAAATCGGGGACGGGGACGCGGAGGGAGGCTCTGGTATTTATGTTTGTTACCGGTTTTACCACTTTGGTACCACAGTACTTTACGCAGTCGAATGTTCCTGTCATGATGATGCGACACCATCGAAAGCTCGAGTGTGGAGAACAAAAACACCGAGACTCCACAGCCAAGGGGTGAGTGAGATGAGCAGTCGTAAATCATAAACAAGCAAACCCGTCGGAACTGAAAGGATTTCGGCGTTTGTTTGATCCACTAAGGGTCTCGTGATGTCAAAGGTGAAGAGGGAGGAGCTGAGGGAGGTGAGAGCAAGAAGGGTTGAAGAAAGCGGCCTCCTTAGTTACGAGGATCGTACTCCGTACTGTACGGAGGATGAAACATGTCGCCCACATTGTCGGTTCGGTAAGGATGTTATAGGATACGGGGACGAGATAGGGACTGTCAAACAACAAACTGGAAGATCTTCTCTCCTACGCTCTCCATCCGCCAATATACCACTGCACCACCAGACCTCGATCAATAAGGGTCCTGCTCTTTTTGCCAGCATTCCGGATCGTCAGATGCCGGCTGTTGACGGAGGGGTAAAGAGAGCCCCCCCTCCTCTATCTTTGATCTCTTGAGTGCTTTAGTGGCTCTCACACCCTTTTTTCCTTTTTTAGTATCGTCTCTCTTGCTTCTGCACAAGCAAATCCTAATTCCATGGATGGGGGTTAGACTAATAATCATCTATCTATACAAGACCAAGCGAGTCATCCCGCCCAGTGAATGAACAGAAAGAAAGAAAGGAAGAATAATAAACTGGAAAACAAGAGAAAAGCAAGTTCAGGCAGTCAGTGAGAGTGTGTGAGATGAGCGGGGCGATAAGCCGGAAGAAAGAGGGACAATGACTGGTCTTGCCAGGAGGAGAAGATCGCTGAAGGACGAAACCTTCTAACCCGCATGCGGCAACCGGCGGGCTACTCACTGTCAATCATTGGAGGAGCCGAGGGGGGCAAGCGGATGGCTAGCCTGATAGCCTACGCCAGCTTCCAGGGAACTGCCACAATCCGTCACTCATTCCCACCCTCCGTTCCAGAGCTTGCCCGAGTTTCAGTCGCTGCAACGCCGACCCTCCTAAAAAAAGGCTAAAAAATGGAAAAAAAAAGAAAAGAAAAGAAAACAGAAAAAAGAAAGAATACTTACTAACCGCCCCAAAAAAGCCAGACAAGGTCGAATAAAAGGGAAGAAAAGGGAAAAAAGGAAAAATAAAGAAAAGCAAGCAAGCAGCAGCAGCAGCAAAGAGAAGGCAGACGTTTAACCAGACCAGTCCGCCACCACTGCATCTATACTTGCTTGCTTGCTTGCTTGCTGTCTACTACTGTGAGTACCGACTGTATCCTCTCTTCTCTATTAGCTCAGTTCTCCTGCCAGGCTCCCTCTCCTCTCTATCGCTCTTCTGTGTCTCTTGCTTCTCTTCTTTGACCGCCCCCTCCTTCTCTCCTCTCATTCCCCCCTCCCCTCCCCCCGCTTTTCTTTGGGCCTTCTCGCAGGCTTGGTTCAAATCGAAGAAAAATGGATGGATGAATGGATGAATGGATGTTGCGGCTGCAGCTGGACTCGTCCGGTCGGTTTCGATCAATCAATGAATGCTACCTTACCTTACCTACCCACCTACTTCTGTCTTACTGTATTCTTGGTACTGCGACTCTACCTCTGCCTCCGTCTTGTATGTCCGGTACTGTAAATCGGATGGTAACTCTGGCTTCTTCGCCGGGAAGACCTGGTAATTGCGGTAGTGGTGGGATTCAAGAAGAAGGATCGTGACCTCTTTCTTTCCTTGATCATTCTCAATTCATTCATCCCACTCATCCATGCACTCTCTCTCCCTCCATACCAGTTGTCAGATTACTGATGACTCCTCTCCACCCTCACCCATAGTCACTTTCGATAGCGGACTAGCAAGCAGCTGCTCCATGCTGCTAATGCTGCGGATGTCGGTGGCCAAATGGCAAACGCATCTAATATTCTGGGGGCGAGACTGACGAATTGCACTGATAATCGGTATTTATCGGTAACCACTCGTAATTACCCCAATTCAGAATGAGTCAATATTACCACCGGCAATCAGCATCATCGACAATTATTATTAGCATACTAGCATTATCGACAGCATCGATAGCATCAACATCATCATACTCATCGACCATCACATCCATTTCGATATTAAACTAGCCTAATTTTTACCCTTGATCATATCTGTTATGATCTTGAAGGGCGATGACCTAATAGAGGATTGCCTGAATCTCAGCTAGTCGCAACCACTCACTGACTAGCCCAACCCGCTAATGACCAGCTAAACTGCTCTCGACGGCGAACTCGTCTTTCTTACCAGTAACCCATTTACCTGCGTAATTTCCCTCCCTCCTCTCTCCCACACCACACCCCCCAGCGAACTTCGCCCGCTCCATCTTCTCCCTCTTCTTAACAACTCTCCTCCCAATTAATCCTTTCTCTTCCTTCACCTTCTGTTTCCCCTTCTAAATCACTCCCCCCCTCCTCAATCCGCTCAACTTCTCTCAATCCTCCTTTCGTTCCTCCTATCGACCTCAATCGGACCTTCTGCTCCCTTTGCCGACCGTATTAACCCCTCCACGTTCACGTCCTGTCGCCTCGTTCTTCTCTTCATCACCGTCACCACTACCTTCCTCGCCTCTATTTCGCTTCGCTCTCTTACTTCGGATTATTGGGTCCTCCCTCGCCCACGCTCATTGCTCGTCCACGATATTTTCACTGTCAGAAGAGAATACCCAACCTACCGAGTTCCAAATCAAGCGTGGTCGAGCACCAGCTTTCGCGCGCATCTGCTGGTGTATTTGACCACGGGTCTACCTGTCCGCCACGGCCCCCGAAGATGACGAGCAGAACCCCCAGAAATCGAGTGCTACCGCTATGAGTGATGTCGAGGCTGTCTCCTCCCTGCCAGCTTCCCTGGATGCCGGACAAAACGGTCTTGCTGCCAAGGTGAACCACCAGTCTACCTCGGGTCCGCTATCTCCCAAGAGAGCCCTCTCACCGGTGCCTCGGAGGGAGTATCGTCCGCTAAAAGAGGTAGACCCTGCTGTCGGGGACAGCGATGGGCCCCCTAGCCCCAAGGCTGACTCGGAGGCAGAAACCATAATCCAATCGGGCCGCGAATCATTATCGCCTGAAAAGAGACGGAAGTACATAAAACATGAACCGAAACGACGTGATGATAGAAACGACCATGGTGATGCTGCAGAGAGCGACCTCCCCCCCAACGATTTGAAAGTGAGAAAGAGAAAGTTGGTGGATGACGACGTTGTCAGTGAACGCGACCGTCATGTGCGCCCGACGAGTCCTCTCCGTCGGACTGGGTCTCCACCCCATGTGAAAGTCGAAAAGACCGATGAGCCCCAATCTGTTTCGAGTCGACTCGAGTCATCGCACCCTGCATCTTCTGCGCCCAGGACGTCGAGAAAGCGCAGCTTTAGTGAAAGTGTCGATGGAGAGGGAGATGTCCGTCGAAACGCCCGCCCGCACCACCTAGCTCCTTCCCGGGATCGAGAACGACGAGAGCTCAATGGTGTGATGTTGCCCCGTCCCGCGTCGATCGACCGTTCCATATCCCCTGTCCGTTCGCACAAGAGAACAGCTTCTGGTCACCAGCTGGGTAGCGATTCGCAGCGGAAGCGGAAAGCTCCTACCCCGCTTCTTCCTGGCGTGCAAAGGCAGAGTTCCGAAGACCGGCAGTCGGTGTCTTCCTCCACCAGCGGATCTCCTATGCCCAGTGCTCACATTCGAAAGGTGGCCTCTGTCGATGGGGCGTCTGCGTCCCCTGCCAGACCCACGGGTCACAAAAAGCAACGCGATCAGAATGGACGCACGCGCCTCGCTCGTGCATGTGCTGCACAGGAACTTGAGGCGGCAATCGCTCGACATGCAGAACGACCGGAGGACCTCAATGTTGCCGACAATGCTGGTAACACGCCACTTCAAATCGCCGCCTTGGAAGGTTGCGCGTCTATTGTCAAGTTTCTCCTTGAAGCCGGATGTGAAGTCGAGACCCGAAATATCGATCGCGATACTCCGTTGATAGATGCCGTTGAAAATGGCCATCTCGATGTCGTCAAATTGTTACTCCAGGCTGGTGCGAATCCCCGTTCCGTCAATGCTGAAGGCGATGAGCCGAGCGATCTCATTCCGTCGGACTCGGAAGATTACGATGAGATTCGTCGTGTTTTGGAGGAGGCAAAAGCGCATCCACGCCCAAGCCGTCGTTCTGAAGAACAGACTGGATCTGGCACCAGGGAGACGTCTTCGCGACGAGTGACGGTGGCTAGCCCTCGAGAATCACCCCCCGTTAACGGACAACGCAGTCCGCCATACTTTGCTAGTACGAACAAACGCAAGAGCGTCAGAAGCGAGGCCACTCGGAATGATCTGCTATGGACCAAAGCTACGCCAGAGAATTTACAAGCCTTCGCCGCCAAGGGCGACATTGCTGGTGTTGCTAATATTCTCAATGTTGGCCAGCGGGCAGATGCTGAGTCGATGATTGCAGCGGCCAAGGGCGGTCATGATGAAGTCTTGTCTCTTTTGTTGGGAATGGGAGATGCGGATCCCGACCCGGATCCGGTACAGGGCGGCTCCCACAAGTTTGGATACAATACGCCTATGCTGGCCGCGATTGGGAGAGGTAATCTTCCCGTGATCAAACTTCTGCTAGATCAACCTAGCTTCAACCCCTCGCGACGACTATATAAGGATCGCACTTACTTTGAGTTATCTCGAGAACGCAGAGCGGACAACTGGGAGGAAGAATATGATGTTCTTCGCGACGCCTATGACAACTATGTACGGAACAGGAAACAGCGTAAAAGCGACATTTCATCTCCAAGAAGGGTACGTGACAAGGACCGAGAGTCCAAGCGCTCTGGACGGAAAGAGTCTCCTTCTCCAGGGGGCAAGCATCGGAAACAGCTTGGAAGCCCAGTTCGTCGGGACTCCTCCAAAGACGCACCCATGAAAGAGCGCAAACGAGAAGGCATGGTGCATACGAAAGAGAAGCCTGGTCCTCCTCGTCCCAAGGTGGGACATGTTGCTACGCCTGATCACGACGGCCCTCGTTCCGATATACCTAGGTCGAAGGTGATTTCAACCAAGGATGGAGATTCTAGCCGGGGCGAAGAGCCTCCCAAGAGAAGACGCCTGATCGCCGGACGCCCACCCGATCGCGATCGCAGGAGGCCTAGCATTCCTTCTTCAGATTCTATGTCCGGCCGAGAGGAAGCTCCTAAATCCCGCCCTGATCCTTCAGAAATCGTCACGACCAAGCCTGGACCGCCTTCCGTGAAGCGTGGCCGCAGCAGCGTCAGTCCCGAGCGACCTAGATCTCGCGGTTCCGAGGCTGATCGGAACTCTCGCGAAGTCTTGAAGAAGAAGCGACGAGTACTGTCGGAAGATGGAACGCCCAACATCACCAACGGAAACCCGAAGAGGAGTCACCCTGCTGTGGAGGATCTGAAGCTTCCTCGTCGCAAAGATGATAGCCATCTTGCACCTCAACTTCGGCGAGATCAATCGCGGGAACGAGATCTCTCTGCCAAGCCTGTCGAACGAAAGCAGGTGAAAGAGGAGCAAGAGAAGCCCGACACTCTTGAGCTCGAAGATATCCCAATGGATGACTCGATCAGTCTTGCTCAGGCTGAGGCTGAAGCGGCAGAGCTCCGGGAAAAGAAAGCCCAGGAGAAACGAGCCCAAGAGAAGCAAGCCCAAGAGAAGCTAGCCCAGCAGAAGCAAGCTCAAGAGAAGCTAGCCCAGCAGAAGCAAGCTCAAGAGAAGCTTCTTCAAGAGAAGCTAGCCCAAGAGAAGGTAGCTCAAGAGAAGTTAGCCCAAGAGAAGATAGCCCAAGAGAAGTTAGTTCTAGAGAAGCAAGCACGGGAGAAACAAGCTCGCGAAGAGGAAGAAGCACGCCTTGCTGCTGAAGCGGAGAAAGCCCGACTGGAGAAAGAAGAGCAGGAACGCGCAGCGCGGGAGGCGCGCATTGCCCAAGAGAAAGCCGCGGAAATGGCTGCAGAGGAGGAGCGGAAGCGGAAAGAAGAGGCAGAGCAACAGCGAATAAAACAAGCCGAAGAAGAGCGACAGAAGCGGCTTGAACAGGAGCGACAGCGACTCGCCAAACTGCGCAAAGAACAGGAAGAACAAGAGCAGCGTAGACGAGACGCTCTGCCCAGTCGCCTTCGAGTCGCAGCCAATCTTGTTGGATCCAATGATCCGCAAGCCAAGAGCCATGCATGGCTGCGGAAGTTCATGCCTGTTGTGACCGCTGAGACAAGACAGCTCGACCCGTCTTGCGCCTCGGAAGTGGCAGAGGATCGATGGATTCCGAACTACCTGGTTGCACCCTTGCTGGCGACGAATGATCTTCAACTATCGCAGTATGCCAGTTGGGAGAAGCGCATCGCAACCCCTACCCAGCGGACGAATCTCTGGCGAGTCACGCGAAGGATGCTCGTTCAAGCAGACGAGATTGAATTTCTCAGTTCGTCATTCGGACAGATCATGCAACGGGATAGTGAAGCGCGGCCTAAGTACTTCGACATGGAGCATGTATTTTGGCTGAAGGTAAGCTCCCTTGTTGCATCTTGCTGGTCCACCAGATGCTAACTGCAGCAGCTCTCCGATTTCATGGATCTCGTCCCGCACATTCCGCACCTTCACGGGCTCGACATTCAGTTGCTCAAGATGCACATTGATCAGGAGCCTAAAATGCAACCTGTATTTGAACTGCCGCAGGCCAATGGACATATCTCGGGGCCGCATATTGAGGAAGGACCGGGGTTACTGGGAGGAAATGGGTTGACTAATGGCTATGGGCATAGCCGGCCTAGTACATACGTCTAATTGTTCTTTCAGCTTCAGCGGTCATTTAGCTTGGCGCTAGCCTGTACAGGTGGAAACTTGATGTACGACTATGATACCTGATGTGTGATGCTTGGACAGCGTGATATCATGACATCCCGAGATTCTTTACAAGCTCTATGCTAGCTAGTAGGGTATAGTGGTAACATTACATACAGTAGGTCGGGTACGGTACACCAACAAGGTTCCGTTCTGGGACTAGTTGCTAGTTGATTCACCATCCGACCCCACATCACGTGCTATCGTACAACACGTGACTAAAATCATTACGTAAACTTTGTAGGGCACACATTTAGGCGAGAGCGGCGCAAAATTGGCCGCACCACCACCACTATTAGTCTATACAAGAACAACCACCTCGAACTCTTTGAGGATAATCCGACAGACCAGTCTAACTATACAACATACAAAATGGTGAGTTTGATATGCACCTCCATCCGCTCACTAGATTTTCCCTTCCCCCACAGGCACAACCTGTCACCAAAAAGCCACAACTAACCATCAATGCCAAAAAAATTTTAGTCGGACGGAGAAGAGACCCAATCCAACCCCCCCGTCGCTGCCGATGAGGTCGAGGTTTCGGCTGACGCCGGTGCCGGCGGTCAGATGTCCGTCCTCGACGCCCTCAAGGGTGTCCTCCGCATCTCCCTGATCCACGATGGCCTTGCCCGTGGTCTGCGCGAGGCCGCCAAGGCCCTCGACCGTCGCCAGGCGCACATGTGTGTCCTGAACGAGGGCTGCGAGGAGGAGGCCTACAAGAAGCTTGTCGTTGCCCTGTGCTCCGAGCACAAGATCCCCCTCATCAAGGTCCCCGATGGAAAGCTCCTCGGCGAGTGGGTTGGTCTTTGTACGTTGTCCCCGCTCCGGAAAGAAAAAAGAAATACCCCGCAGTCAATCATTTGAAGAAACCCTTTGCTAATCGATGTGTGTCCGTGTGAAACAGGCCAGCTCGACCGTGAGGGTAACGCCCGCAAGGTCGTCAACTGCTCCTGCGTTGTCGTTAAGGACTGGGGAGAGGAGTCCCAGGAGCGCTCCGTCCTCCTTAACTACTTCCAGACTGAGCAGTAAATGTATGCATTCTGTTGTATGCACTTACCCTGACACCTTTTTCTTGTCTCGAGGAGGCACGCCCAGAAGGGAAGGGGGCATATGGAAATAGGTGGAGTGCTGTGATCTGAGGAAAAGTTTCCGGACTTCGGGCTGATGGCTGGCGCATTCTGGTTCGATACAACTTGGGTGAATTCGGTTTTATACAGGTTGCTGTTGATCTAGGAAGGGAGGGAGGGATGTTAAATCCTTTTTTTTTTTTCTCTTTTTCTATATCTGTCGATTTTTAGGCGGGTGTGGTGTGTGCGGGTCATCTCTAGCTCCCGTTGAGGAATTTAAATCAGATTATGGTGCTCAATTTCTTCTTGGATTCTCATATTGTAGGATGTGGTTTCGCGGGTAAGTTGGGAGGGGAAAGTGCTTGGGAGGAGATCGTGGTGGCTGGTTTGGTGTGTTAGATCTATGGCTGGTTTCATCGACTGCTACAGCTGATGGCATCACACTAAGATCCTGTCCTAGATTTCCAAAAAAAAAAATATGTACGTAGCTTGACAGCTTCTGAGATTGCTCCAGGTTTCCCCAACGATTTGCAAAGAAGACAACAACACCGGCTATGCACATACCACTTCCCCCAAAAGTCCTATGTTGAAACCACTCACCGGAATCCGTAAGACGGACGCACCATCTTCCGTGTCTCAGGATTTAATGATAGTTGCTGGTATGGTGAACTGCCCGGGTCGTAATACAACCCTTCGATATGTCCATTTTCGCGGTTCAACGAGATGTAATAAAACCCAGAGATCGTCAGGCCTTGTCGTGAGTCGGTCGGGGTGATGAAACATCGTTCTGAAAACAGTCCGTCAGTACACTCCTCCAAGGGCACAAACCCAATGTACAGGTCCACTCACCCTTCCATCTCATCAGGATCCACCCCTTCGACAATGCCTCGGTGACCCATTTGCGACTGACTAGGTTCCGCGTCATTTCTTCATCGGTCAGGTTCTTGAATGGCTGAAGCTCTCGCCAGTACGTGCTATCGATCTCGGCGTCGGCCTTGAAATTCTTCGTCTCTAGGGTATGTTTGTTGAAGTCGATGATCTCGCCCTCAAGATATGTGATGATATGGGCATCATGGGACGGGGACGTCTTATCGGGGATGTTGTAGGCTTCCATCGTGCCGGCCAATGTCATGTCTTCGTGATTAATGTTGTGGATGGTAACCTTGACCGGCCAATTTTCATCCTTGACGGCTCCTATGTTGTAGATGTTGTTGGCCATGTATCGCCGACCCGTACTCGTGGACACGCTGATGCGGTTGGCATCACTGCTGTTAACGACAAGAGGATCGTGTGGAGATGACGGACTAGCTCGCTGTGTAAAGAACGCACCGGCGTTGCTGGCAGCTCGTTGCGAACCAGAAAATATCACACCAGGTCGGAGCCATGAGCATTCAGGCGGCGGCGCGATCGATGCAGTGTCGATGATAAAATCATCCTCGTTCCCATTGAGAAAGTCGAGGTGAACGAAGCCTCCCGCGGCGGCTGATGATAAGCTTTCCTCGAACGAGGTCGAATAACGTAGCCGGTCCAGGTAGCGGATTGTCTCTTTCAACCGAGGACTTGGAGCGTTATCCATATGTAGCTGTCGATGAGCACTGATTCGAGCACGAAGATCATTGTGTGTCAGGGGTCGATTGGGTTCGCTGCGAATGCTGGGCAAGAATCGATATGCTCGTGAGGTGGAACTGGTGCCAGACCGTTCCGTCAGTTCGTCTGCTGCCTGACTTGCACGTTCCCGCTCAACCAAATAATTCTGTAGGGTCCTAGTCCGCGGGGGGCGTGGCTGGCGGCGTATTGACTGCACCAAAGCGTCTGCCATGGTGTACGGTAATTCGTTCGAGGCACGATTGTTGTTCTCCGTCGACTCTTCTGTCGCTGTGGGTGGACTCCGACCGGCAGCCTCACGGCGTGGATCGCGGAAGGCAGTATATCGTTCCGAAAAGCGGCCAAACCAGGAAATGGCATTGCTATCATGCAGCGGCTCGTAGCTCATTTCCTCATCGTCGTCATCGTCAGAAGCGGGTGCCCATCCGTAAAGCGAGCGCGGATTTGACATTCTGCCCTCATAGTTTGGCAAGCTGTTGGGATTGGAGGTTGTGCTGTGGTGGGTGTTTGGACTGTCGCGCTGGCGGCGCACAATCGGGATGCGACGATTGCTTTCAATCCGCGGATTCGAGAAGTCTTCCGATTCGAATGATGCGAGATCGGATTCTATCAAATTGTGTAAATTCTGTAGTCGACCACGGCGCTGGCGACTGAGGGAGGAAGATGAGTCGGGTGGGGGGCGCACACGCGATCGCAGAAAGCTCACGTTATCATCATGGGCGTCATCGGACACAGAGGCGGGGAGAGAGGGTACAGGAACGGGGACAGGCCGCAGGGAGGAAGCAGAAGAAGACTGGGAGGAGGGATCCTGTGTGTCGAAAGTTAGATCTTAGCCAAGAAAAGCTTCCTGTCTGAAAGAACTATTGTATGATTAAGACTCCCATCTGTTATCACGATAGGGCCGGATGTCAACTGATGATAATGGCTGCTCAGTCATTGGTTGTATGCACGAGCGAGACGGCCAACGAACCGAGTCATGTTCTGGACATCTCTCCATACCCAAGCAATAACAGACAATCAACCAGATCGCATAGAGGCACACATACAGATGGCGAGTTGGCCGGGGGCATGATCTGGTAGAGCGATGAGAAGCAGGTGGTAGTGGAGTGGCGGCGAAAAGGCAGCCCGCCAGAAAGGGGAAAAGTTGATTTGAGCCTCGAGCATGTACTGGGCGGGGTCGAGTCTTTTTGAAGGGGAGTTCTGGCAGTAGTGCTCCAAGTGATTTCCTGGAAAATGGTCGAGGGAAAGTCCGATGACGCTGCAGTTGTGGGAGAGCGAGGAGAAGAGGGAGAGAGAGAGAGAGAGAGAGAGAGTTGTTTGTTGGAGATGAAGTCAGAGTCGAATGCGGAGCAAGTCGCAAAGCCGCCCGGAGTCACTGGATTGCCGTATCCGGTTCTTTTCTCTCTTTCCCCAACATTTACTCGTATTTGGGTTTGGCTTCTCCAATTCATTCCCCACTACATAGTCGTACTTCTCGACTCTATCCACTCCATTCAGGGCTGGGCTCTACATCTACGTTTCTTCTCTCTGCACAAAGACACAAGTCATGGAGCTGCACAAAGACATACCTGGCGTTGCTTCTCGTATCGACCGAGTCTCTCCGACGATCATGATCACCATCATCTGATTGATAGTCAAAACTCTCCTCCTACCTCTCTGCTTCCACCTCCATGATGTCATGATCATATCTAATTCCAGTTTCTGTATCAGAAGCCGATATAACGGTGGAGGCATATTGCATTTGAGGAGCTTCCGCGGTTAAGCTTATCGTTGGACTAATGCAAGACAATAACCCACTTAGCACCCTAAGGGTAGCATATCACACTCCTAGATCTGATATGGATCTTCTGGCCGCTGAAGTCCAGAGCCTCGGATGCAATAATGCCAAGAACAGCACGAAATGACTAGGTATGGTGTCTCCATACCCCATTTGGGGTCAATTTGTCGGTAATTCGGCCTGGCAAGCGGAGCAACTCCGACCTCTCCCTACAGCCATGCCTATTTCTGTTGTCGTCTGCTTAACTTTCAACTCTTTAGCAACCACTGAATCACAGCTTCACACATAGAGTCTGTCCAGACACAGGTCTCACCATGGCAAAGATCAAGTCGATTGAGTACTTCCGTGTCCCTCCACGCTGGCTATTCGTCAAGGTGGTTGATGAAGATGGCAATTATGGCTGGGGTGAGAGCACCCTTGAAGGGCACACCGAGGCCGTGGAGGGCACCTTGAACGCCCTATGCAAGCGTTTTCAGGGTTACGAGGCCGAGTAAGTCTCTTACACCAGCGCCAGCGCTGTACGCCCTAACCACCCTCCCTCCATAGTGATATCGAACACATTTGGCAAATGTCCTGGCGTTTAGGCTTCTACCGAGGCGGCCCAGTCTTCATGTCCGCCATTTCGGGAATCGATATCGCTCTCTGGGACCTTAAGGGCCGTCGACTTGGAGTCCCCATCCACCAACTTCTTGGCGGCAAAGTCCGCAACAAACTGTCCGTTTACGCGTGGATTGGTGGCGACCGACCCTCCGATGTAGAAGCCGCCGGCAAGGCCCGTCTCGCTCAGGGGTTCAAGGCCATCAAGATGAACGCCACAGAGGATGTGAACTGGCTCGATTCTCCCAGCGTCCTAGACTCCAGCGTCGAGCGTCTGAAGACCGTCAAGGCGCTCGGCCTGGACGCAGCCCTCGACTTCCACGGCCGACTCCACAAACCGATGGCGAAGCAACTGGCCAAGGCACTTGAGCCGCATCGGCCATTATTCCTTGAGGAGCCGCTCCTCTCGGAACACCCCGAGGCGATTAAACAGCTCGCCGACCAGGTCTCGTGTCCGATCGCGCTTGGGGAGCGTTTGTACAGTCGCTGGGATGTGAAGCGTTTCTTAGAGGATGCAAGCGTGGACATTCTGCAGCCCGATATCGCCCACTGCGGTGGCATCTCGGAGCTGAGACGGATAGCTTCCATGGCGGAGACCTACGATGTCGCGATTGCGCCACATTGCCCGCTGGGACCTATTGCCTTGAGCGCGTGCATGCAGGTTGACTTGGCGACGCCGAACTTTGTCATCCAGGAGATGAGTTTGGGCATGCACTACAATACAGAGGCGGGAGAGTACGATATCACCAGCTACGTCAAGGATGCGAGTGTATTTGCGGTAAAAGATGGATATGTAGACGCTCTCACAGCGCCGGGGCTGGGGATTGAGGTTGATGAGGAGACGGTAAGACGAGTGGCCGCGAATGCAGAGCCCTGGCTGCCGAAGGAGTTCTATGGCTCCGATGGTGGAATCCGCGAATGGTAGTGTGTCATACATTGTGGAAAAAAGGACAGAATAGATTGAGCGATGAATTTGAGGATATATCCCGAAATAACAGAAAGATGCTTTCCAATTGAAAATTCTATCGAGAAAAGAATCTAGCACTAGAATCTCTATGTCCATCTATATTCCGAGGTGCAGTCTGGAGTCAAGCCGATAGTTCGCACTGCCAAATCACGCCTTCCGCACAGCGTTCAGCTCATCTGCACGTCCAAGACAATCGTTGATCATGTTCCAGAAAGCATCAAGATCGACACCCCGGGGAATGCAAACCGCGTTCGGCGCAGGCTTAGCAACGGTCTGACCCAGATGTCCAACCAGCTCCATATTGCTTGAATGAAGACCGTTGGTGACCACGTTAACAGCGAACCGCTCCCCATTGCGGTCATCGAACTTCAGAGCCTTTTCGGGGTGGTTCTGTGCGTAGAGAGGATTCAAGTTCGAGAGAATGATAGCCACGGCAAGCGGGTCGTGCAGAGGTGGACCCGAGGCCAACCCAAACACATTCTCGTAGGTGGAGGCAAAGAAGATGAGAAGCTCATACAGCATTTGTCGAAGGGTCGACGGCTGAACGGAGGCATCATCCACGCCGTGGCGGACGAGGTTCCGCACCTTCTGGCTAGCCAGGACCTGATGAGTCAAGTCAAGGGCGATCAAGTACGTCTTGGATGCCAGTGTGGCGTTACTGAAAATGGACTGAGACGACTCGGGATCGCACTGTAGAGGATTTATCAGCTAATGCAGAGCAGAAGGGCGGGCATAATGGAAATTGCGCACATAGATGTTGAATTCCGCGAAAGGGGTCACGTTTCCAATCCGGTCGTGCTGGCCTTCTATCCTACTCATAGGAACATCGGTGAAACCATTACCCACAGCCCCTCCCATGATGCTCAGTCCTTGGATGTGATCGACCACTTCCGGGAATGTAGCGAACAGCAGGGCCACGTTGGTCAGTGTGCCGGTGGCAATGACCCAGGGCGTTCCCTTGGGCTCAGCCAAGAGCGCGTCGCGCATGGCAAGGATGGGGTTCTTGTCAGTGATGGGAGCCGTGGTGGCTTTGGGGAGAAGCTCTGTTCCATCGATTCCAGAGTCGCCTAGCAGCGTTAGAGTCAGCATTGTGAGGCTTATAACCTGCCAACCTTATTTTAGACCTACCGTGGATGTTAGGTGCGTGAACCGCGGGCCGACAAAAGGGCTTCTTGGTTCCAGGATACACAGGAATATCTGAACGGCCGATAGCTTCCAGAACCCTGGTAGCGTTGACTGTGGTATTGTCTAGGGAGGAGTTGCCATGAATGGTAGTGATACCGAGAAGCTTCAACGAGGGATGATGCGCGGCGAGAAGGATGGCAAAAGCGTCCTGAGCACGTTCACCGGAGAGTCAGTGAGTGAAGTGCTCTGCATTGTAAGGTATCGGGATTTTTTGCACTTACATCGTGACCTATAAACACTGGTCAGCCAAGTTGGCCATACAGGCGTTGAAGGAAGGTCTGCAGTATGTTGCGAACTGGGAGAAGAACTGCTTACCGGGGTCACAGTCAAGCCACAAAGGAATTGGGGTATCTTTTGAGGACGCCATTGAGTTAATCAGTTGCTTGAGGAATAGCTAAAAGCTCAGGCAGTGACTCAGTAGGATTAATTTGCGGGATGAAGAAGATGAACCACAACGGGGGTTGGGATGCGGGGACTTTGCGATAAGAGATGCGGCGGCGATAAGCCTTATCGCGGGCAACAGCAGCCCTAAACCCTATCTTCTGCATTAGGAAATAGCGGCGGCATAGGTAGGTCATTCCCCTCCAGCTGTCGCAGTTGCTTCATCAACATCATTCTCCATCACGCGCTGGCATTAGCTGATAGAACTTTGTGTCTGAAGATTCTGCAATAGGATCCTTCACTCTGTACATATTGAACTTTAGCGAGCTGGTATTGCTTCTTCACTGGCAATGAAATGACCAGCGACCCTCTTCGCCCGGGTCTCCATCCACTGTCGCAACTTAAGGCTGGCCCGACAACCTCCAGCTCCAAGTCGACAGCCTTGTCAGCTTCCTCGCTATTGTCGCAGCCACCATCACCCAGACCTATTCGCCCTCAACCATCCAAGGTATCCGGCCGTGATGAGACGCTTAGTTCCACAAGCGAAAAGGCAACTATTGCTCTGATCCGACGCGTTCTGTGTCCGCAGCCGGGTAACCATGGCGGTGCTTCCACGCCCCCACCTCTAGAGGACTTGCTACCCCCTTTGACAAGCTCAAACGAACTCGATCTTCAACTCTACGCCTTAATTGCCATCGTGGTCAAGGAGTTCGTTCTTTCTTGGTACTCAAAAATCACGGCGGATCAGGTCTTCATCAACGAGCTCATACAGGTTATCGCGCACTGCACCCGGGCGCTCGAGCAGAGGGTGCGCGAAACGGACATCGCACAGCTAGTACTCGACGAGGTTCCAGCACTGGTAGAGACGCATATCAGTTGTAAGTGTGGTTGCATTTTGCCACCTTTATTGATCTTGTATAATCGGTCCAAGGCTGACTCGATCGATGGCCTGGTTCAGCGTACAGGCTAGCCAAACAGCAGTCGGAGCTGTGTGAACTATCGCCAACACTTCGCGAGATATATCATTCCTTGAATCCTCATCCAGGTCTTTCACCAGTTCCGAGCCCGTCAGATGCCCAGAGCATGACACGACAACAACAAGCCGAATCCATATACAGGCAATTGCTGGTACAAGGAGCGCTTGCGATTCTTCTTCCCACGGAAGATCTTGAGAACGTCTGTCTACGGACCTTGCTATGCGATATCATGGCAGATCTTATCCTGGGCAATGGAGTGGCCGGGAAAATGAGTGACGGGTGTTTCATCCTGGAGAGTATCACAAAATTGGTAGACAATGCCGGACGCGACAGTCACAAGGAGGATGCAATCACAGCTCAGTCCCGTCAGCGTTCCCGATTACATGAGTACGGCTTAATTTCATCGCGGGAGGAGCTGCTGAAAGGCTCGTCACACCCACAGACCCCAGTACGAATCCCGGATTGGGCGTGGCAGCTTCTGCAATTTGGATATACCGTCTATGTGGCCTTGCACTTCATTATAATAGGTTTGTTTCGTGTTTCATCGACAAATCCGGCGCCTTCGTCTCGGACTTCCACTTCACCAATCAGCAAAGCAACTGAGACAACTGGCATGTGCACGAGCTCGAGGAAGCGACCTGTGCTCAATTATCGGCTCTACGGCATGCTCGCTCAACTGCTAGATGTACCTCGGCGGATGCCATGGCTTGGGGGATGTCTCGCGCTGGTTCAACACTTGATCCTGGCGGGTCCAGGTAGATTAGGTGATACCGATAGTGTTCTCAATAGGTGAGTTGCGTGTTTATTTTGAGTTCTCGCACCCCTCCGCCCCTCTTCTGCCAAGCACTTCCATGGTCTCTCGACGCCGACAAAATCAAATTGGTGGTTGTTCTTGACCTGTGGAGAAGCGGTGCGGTTCGATTTCCGAACTATGATCTACACTGGCGTGGACAAGTCGTGCGGCACTGTTGGTGGTCATTACTTGGATATTAGGATGACGGAGCAGGATCCGATGGGCCGTCGATGATGCATATGAGATGCGCATTGCTCGCATGCTGCAACGATCACTTGATCTGCTGGTGGATGCACAGCCCGACTTCTGCATGTGCCTTAATCTGGCCCTGATTCGCTCGTGCAAGGGTGGTCTTGTCATTACAGACCGTGACCGGCGCTTACGGTTAATATACCACCCGCGTAATGGTCATTACGAGCCGGTGGTCCCGTCTCTTCTTCACACTTCTTCATCAATCAACCAGTCAATCAATCACTTGATTGACAAATCGCGACCGGGCCCTGCCTCGGCCACTTCCTACTCAAGTCATGCCATTTCTACTCTGACTGAATGTCGGGCATGCCGAGTCAGGTCGATCTTGGAAAGTCTGCGACCTGTCAACCATTCTATCCCCATCTCATGAAGTGCACCAGCCTTTCCATGGCCGGTGAGGGACGGGACCGGCCCTTCCGTCCCGTGCTCTCCCACGCACGGCCTGGCTGTCAAACAATGCTACAACGAGGAACAAAGAAACTCGAGAATGGGTCTGAACCATCTGAACACCCCTTTCGAAAGGCTAGTTGGGGGAAAGGCTAAAGTGATCCTTGCACAGGCAAATGACGCTCCCTAGCCTTTAGGCCACAAACAAACACTAAGTGACCACCGCAAATCATTTGTGAAGATCATGCTTCCACTCATCAATTGACTGGCTGCTTATTTCGGGGGCATTTGCAGGGACAGGGCAAGTTGCTACCCTGTTCCCATAATTTTCGACCAATCATCAAAATCCCTCGCGCTCGAATATCTGAGTCTGTATCCCAGCTGTGTCTTATGGCGCATATGGACACGTTACGGGAGAGGCTAAGGGGAGATGCCGTGTTCTCCAACGTATGAGCTGCCTTGCACCTCTCTTGTCCGGGGAACAAATATCCACATTGCTCTTTTTCCAACCTGCCGTCATATTCAGGATTACTGGTGGTATCTCAAACGCACCAATCGGTGGTCCATGCTCTTCCGTCGTGCCTCTGGCCAGGCAGATCCCTCTACCATTTGACATTTTTGGTCTGTCGGGGTCAACCGCTTCTCCACAGTATCGAGGCCCTCCATTACCGTCCTTAGAAGTCAGATCGCCTCCGATGCTCTTTCAGACCCCCTTCATCCCTGCTCCTAGCTGTTATCTTACATTTGCCTTTACTAGGTTCCTTCACGAGACCATCCAGGATTATATTTTCACCCCCGCTTTATTACCAAACCTGCTTCTGGCGACCAGAGCGGCACTTTTCCCACTGAACGCTCGTCCGGCGGCGGCGACCACGGCGGTATCGGCTCCGCAGCTGTCTGTGCAACCTCCCACGCCTACTATCCCCATCACCAACGACTCTGTTAGCGAGATCGCTGGCGCAAGTGACGCTTGCAGTAGCGTCTCAACGACTGGTCTTTCATCGACAGCGCCCTTATCGCCGGACCCGCGACCCTCTACGCCTGATTTCGCATCTGTCAAGCGACGCTGCGCGGCCAGCATCCTGTCTCGGGTGCCTCGCCCAATCGTTCGGCAATTCTTCGCCGCCCCGGCCGTTATTCTGTCGACTCATGGTCAAGTGGATGATGTGCCGTCGAACAAACAAACTTCGCCATCATCCTCGTTATCGCCGTCACCGTCGCCTGCACCAATCGACGATGCGGAAGAGGTATATCTTCTCGCATGTATCGAGGAGATTCTCGACCTCTTCTCCGACGACTACTGCAACAAACACCTGATCTACTCTATCATGGAAGCCATTCTCACCAGTCTTCTTCCAGAGCTATCCGAACGTAGTATTGCTGAGTTGATAGAGGATAGGGGATTGTCGGTCGACGTCCCGAATTAAGTTCACTGACCTTTTCCTTATAGAGTATCGGTAGACGAGGCGTACTCGCTGCATTGAAGATCTTTGTTTCTTAGTCTACATTAACTTTCGTGGAGTGCTAACTAATGATAATGATATTTGGGAACTGCACGAGGTTAGAGTGGGAGGTGAGGGTCTGTTCGTTTTAAACCTCACACTAGAGTGGCTTTGTCATACCTGTCGTTCCTTCATTTATGCTGGCACCAGCCTTCTAAGAGATTACTGTACCGTAGATATGCACAGTCTAGGCAGGATGAGGCACCCTCCGTACCTTTGTGGCCCTGCCCGTCCTGACTCGTACACAGGACATCGCCCAAGCTTGAGACTCGCCTCGCCCACGCCATAGTCTGATTTGGGGGGGGGGGGCTCCGTTTTGTTCCCCGTCCCGTATCATCTACGTCTAGATTGATGTTTACAGATTCCTTTGGAGATCCAAGTCTCGCCTCGTCTGGTCTCGCCTCGCCTCGCCTCGCTGCGGTCTGGTCCAGGCTTCCATACTTCATGGCCTATCGGCCCTCGTCGAATGCATCCGGGATACCAAGAGCCCAACAACCACCGATAGAAAAAAAAAAGGATACGGTCTCTGCTGTCCAAAAGCAGTGCGGACGATCCCCGGCAACATTTTTACTGTACCCAGCAGCTCTCCTATTGCAGCATAATTCATCTGATTGGGTGTGACGGTGGCTTGAATGTCCACGCGTAACATGATCGTATTTGAGAGAGTAGTAGTCAGAGTCAGGCTGGCTTAGGCAGGCAGGCAGGCAGGAAGCATCAAGTGCTTTTGATCTTGGGGTCAGTCCAGAGTATGTACTGTGCCTATGATATTTGGAGAAGGCAGGACTTTGGGGATAAAGAGATTGGGCGAAGACAGGGCTACGTCAGGCGAGGAACATACATACATACATACTATGCAGTAGTAGCCTGTCTCAGGTAGAGAGGAATCTCAGGCTGTACGCTGTACACAGGTGGTAGTCAGGCATCTCAGGCAGCCAGGCAGATGTTGAAGCCTGAGGCTGGGCCGGGTTAGGTCTGGGCGGTACGGTAAGTTCAGTTTGCCCAGTTGGGTACCTGAGGTAGTAGCCCGGTGTACCTAGTAGACTGGTGGCCCAGGCATACATCATGGTAACTAAGTGCTAGCTACTAGACTAGCTAGGTGGTGCCCGTAACTTGGTGGCGGAACCATTAACATATGTGTACACCCCCCCCTTTCCCCCCCTGCCCCACAGGAACCTTGACCCGAACCAGGGTTCCCGTTCAAGGTTTCAACTGCGGGCGTTCTTTCCAAGGGGACACGGCGCTTAGAGACCACTACACTACCTATGACCGAAAAGCATTCACAGAACAAGCACCCCCCCCCCCCCCCCTCTCCCTACCCCAACAAATGACATCGATTTGAAATCACATCCAGAAGGATGCGGTGAGCCCCTGCGCGCTATCCTCACAAAAAGGTTTGAGTGTCGAAATAAAATTGATCTGTTTGGGGCAGGAATCGAGCCAATGGGATGCTCCCTCTACTAGAAAGAACTATTGTTATTACACCCTTTCCCCGTCTCCTCGGGGCTCCGGTCCATGTTTGCCACTCTCAATGGGACTGGGGTCATTGGATTAAGACGGAAATATAGGGTTTGGCACGCGCACATACACGCACAGAAAGCGCATGACCAAAGGAAGTAGGAAGAAAATACCTGCGGAAAGCGATGCAGATTCGGACTTCGAGTCTTCTGGCTCGAGTTAAAGCAACAACATCCAAATATCAAGCAAACCCAGTAGACGAATAAATATTACACTGAGACAACAAATTTCGGTATGCGCGACCAAACACCGTAGGTCATGCCTCTCCCTCATGACCCCATATTTCCCCTGAGTTGCCTTTCCAGTATGTATGAGCCCATATGATGCTTGAGGTTGCCCTCTTCTGGTTTATCCCACGTAATAGTTTTTTGCCTGTCCCATCCCCACCCCCAGTGTGATTATAGTGAGAAAAGGAGACATAAAGGAAACAGGGAAAAGAAAACAGTAAAAACCATCCAAACATAGCATGTGATATGCAATTATTAGAATCAGAAAGCCTCCCAATGAGCAAAGAAGGAAAGTGATATCAAGGTGCCAAGGCAAGGAAACTGCAATGAATCCCATAGAAAAAGATTAAACGTGAAAGAGAAAGCAAACAGAAACAATATGTACTATCGATGCCGCAGGTCGTATCTCTTCACTTTCGAAATTCGGGGCTGTGACTTTGAATGATGATACATTAGGCTGAGTAGTGGCATCTCTGGCGAGTCTGTCGATCTCGATGGGTACGGCTTAACCCATACTGTGAATGCTTCGTTTCTTGTTCAGAGTAGGCACATCGTCATGCTCATCAATCCGAGTGAGACCACCCGGGAGGGTGCCTTGCGATGGCTTGGTGAGCTCGAGCTTTTCCATCAATTTCCCAATGGTAAGATAATCTTCCGCCACGAGACCCGCCGGCTGTTGCTTCAGATAGCTCATGACCAACTCCAGAGCCTTTCTGGCCTCATCTTGACTGGGTGATCCCGGGGAACTGATGGGAGAAGCGTTAGTAGATTTTGAAAAGAGCGGCGGATATGTGGTCTTGGGCTTGATCTCTGGATTGCTGCGATTTCGTTTAATTGTGCCCACCGAAGTGTCCAATCCCGGCAGAGTTTTCTGATCTTGCTGTTCCTCCAGGGAAGTAGCTTCTTGCATCAAGATAGACTGTCGTAGAGCAGCCTTTGTCAACTGCTCGCTTTCTTCTGGAGAGATCAGGCTGGGGTCAGCTGAGCCCAATGGGAAGGTCTGGCTGCGGGGTCGGTTGGAGTTGCCATCCACTGGCGAAGTAAGGGACTGGCTCGTAGGTGTGAAAGGGCTGTCGGTAACCAGAGTGGATGTTGGACTCGTGATACCAGCGGAGAACGTCGAGGAAGTGTCTAGGGAAGTGGTACTGTGGCTGTGCGCATGCTGGAAATCGCCAGTGATCTCGGCCAGGCTGTGCGCGAACTCCGCTCTGATATTCTCATTGCTCTGCATTGGGGACAGAGGTGACGGGCTGAGGAATCCGGTGGTCGACGTAGGGGAGAGGACGGTCGGAGAGTGGATAGCAGAAGCCAATGCCGAGTTGATGCTCAAACAGGTCGGGCTCTCCGAGTCACTCTTGGCACTGAGGGAGCCTTTTCGAGACTTGGCCCCCATGAGATTGTATTTGCGTTTGAATCTCTCAAGCCAGCTGGTGCTCAATACCTTTTCTTTGCCATCGGGACTACCGCAGGTGCTGGCAAAGAAAAGAGCCTTTTCCCGGATCATCTCGTCGTTAATAGGGTACCCACTTTTTTGATAGTTCTTCGCCCAGTTAGACAAGGCTTTCTCAATGTCTGGTACTCGCCCTTTGGCCCGCTTGATGGGGGATCGGGTGCCATCGTCAGGGTTGAGGTATTTCTCCTTTTGACGGAGGACTTTCGATACAGTACTTCAACCAACCGTGTTAGAGAAAGCTTGACCGCCTCAATCATAGCGGAAATAACAGAGGACTTTACCTTCTTTCGACACCAAAGAGTGCTGCAACAGGATCGGTTAGACGAGGAGTTCATATCAGGAAATGGCGTGAAGACTTTACCTCCAATGTCAGTCTGCTTGGCGGTCTTGTTCTCCTCGTGGTAGAGACACATTCGTCGACGGTCCTCATCGGTGAGGGTCCGCCGTGGGGTGGAGCCACTGGTCGAGGACTTGCGCGGTGGCGGGACAGGTGTAACAGAGGTGATGGCGGGCGTTTGCTGGGGTTGCTGCAATGGTGGTGGTGGAGGTGGCGGTGGTAGAGGCATTGCAGGCATCGCTGCATCCGGGAAAGGCCCCTGGGTTGTGAGCATGCTGGGCCATGTGTTGGAGGTCATGGTCAATGGCAATGATGCATAAGGTGGTGGAATTGAGACTCCGTAGGAAGAGTCGATAGGCAAGACACCGTATCCGAATCCCTGATAGTCCAGGGTGGGCGAATGCTCGGATGGACTGAAACCGCCCATATCCACCCAGGGTGATTGCGCAAACTCATTGTCTTGCGCATGTGTGCTTTCCGTATCCATATTGAAGGTAAGGTAGGACAAGGAAAAATAATTGAAACGGAAGAGGCAGAGAGACAATGAGAGACAGAGTGAGAAGTATATCAGGGGAGGCGGGGGTAAGGGGGAGTAGAAGAAGTGGAGGTGGCACTGAGACAGGTGATAAACAAAGATATTTGTCTATCAGACACCCCCGAAGGGATTTTAAGAATCAAGAAACCGGGGAATGAGATCTGATCAATAGCTCTGGGAGAAAAAGCAATGATGGGTGGGAAGCCAGTCAAAGAGACGGTCTAGGGCCGAGACAAGGGGAGAAAGTGATGCATATTCAGACTCGAACTGGAGGAACGAGTGAGCTGCGCTTACGGAAGCTGAAGAGCGGGCATGTATCAACTTGCTAGAGCCACCAGATCTGCGCACCCTTAACAATTGGCGTCTGATAGGATAGACTACCCCAAGAAGATGACCAAGAGTTAGCTGACCTTGGGGGGGGGGGGGGGGCAAGAAAAGAGGACGACTGCACAATACAACTTCACATGGATTGGATAGACCAGGACGGAAGGAAATCGATTTCAGTAGTAGAGGAGTCAGTCGCCTTCAAGCGAGAAAGCGGGTCAAGCGTGCGCAGCGGGTGGGTAAAGAAAGCATGGAGGTTTTTAAATGCGAGCGACAAGTGCAAAAAAAAGGGTCGGGCCAGGGCACAGGCACCGCAGGGACGATCAGGGAAACGACCGGAGAAGCTCACTGTCTTAGCTTGTTGTACATCCCAATTAATTGGCGGAGAGGAGGAGGAGCAGAAAAAGAAGAAGGAAGATGAGGAGTGAGTGAGTGAGTAAGTAAGTACGGTAAGTAGTAGCAGGTAAGTGAGGATAGACGTGAGTGAGTGATTGCAGTCAGTAAGTTACAGTCCGTAAGTATTTGGTTCAGTAGAAGGAAGACCAAGAAACCAAGAAGGAAAAGGCAAATGGCAAGAGGCGTCGTCAATGGGCAAGTCGTAAATTCATCAACGGTCCAGTCTCCGTTCGGGAGTACTTTTAAGTTTTCTTTTTCTTTTTTGATTTATGTTTTTTCAATTACTCTCTTCTGATTTATTCCGTTTTATTTATTTATTTGATTGATTATTATAAGTGAGTAGTATTATTGATCGAATTTGTTCCTCTGCTGTTCTGCGCTTGATTTATTCCAGACCAAAAGACCAGACCTGCATAGTTCTATCCATCCATCCATCTACCAGTATCGTCCATCGATCCATCTAAGAATTCCTCATCATCGCTTGCCATTCCTATCCATGTCTGTTTGCGGTCTATAGCGGTGGTCTGTATAGAACTAACTACGGCAGAGTTTGATTGACAGATAGTCAGGCAGCTTGAGCAAGAACACGCGAGTCTGGACCTCGGAGGAAGCTCGCTTTGGAGCCATGGCCGATTCATATCTGGCCTGCCCAGACTAGTCAGGCAGGCTTTCCCCCCCTTCTATTACCATCATAAGGTGTGCTTCTTCGCCTTCTTCTTTGGCTTCCACGGGTTGCAGCCAGCTAGACACGAGGACGCATGAAACCTAAGATATGTATACCCCGATCAGATTGATAGTTCCAGCAGAGAAAGCGGAGAGAAAAAAGAATAAGAGAGGCTGCATTGCTTTTCTCAATTGGCTGGTCAGCTCGACGCCAGGACTGAAAATGAATCCAAAGCAAAAGAGAAGTAGTGGGGAGTCCGTGCTCTGATTGGACGAGATCTAGATTAGAGGGACAGGGATCGACTCTCGGGCCCAAATACCGCTAACAGTATCGTTTCCGTACCACCTCGTGTCAGGTAATCTCCGTAATCTTCAGTAAGTAAGTAATTCCAGCTTCTCTCCTCTCGACCGGTTCCAGCCATTCCTGGTCTTTTTCTTTTGCACCCACAAGCCTTCCTCCCTCCCCCCCCTCTCCGGGTTCATCCCCCATCCATAAAATTCCCTTCCAATGCCTTTTATGTCCGGCTGGGAAGAGGTTACATTCAGGCTTCGCTTGAGCTTGAAGTAGCATCCTCTCCGGCTGATGTCCTCTCCATCGTGGAGTAACTTACGCAGCAAGACATGTTACAGGTATCCGAACCACCGTTTGTCGGTCTGCCGTCATACTATTTTAGGTAGGGGTAATACTCACCCCCTCTCCCAGCTCTCCCACCTCACAGTCCAGTCCAGGCGGAGCCTGCACTAAGTAGAAGGCATGACACCCCCTCCTCCGATTCCAGGTGGAGCCAGACTCCCACCGCAGACCATATGGCTCCCAAATCGGGGGCCCTTTGGATCCAGAAAAAAACTCGATGAAGGATAACAGTCGATCAATTCGTCCATGAACAATCCTCCTTTTCCCTTCCATCCCTACTCCGGCCGCACTTATTCTCTGCCCGCACTACTATAAGATCTTACGTGGAGCCCTGCTTTTGCACAATGCCTCCCGTAGGCCGGAGGGTATTGCTTTCCATAAAACAAACTCCTCATCCGAGGATACAAAAGATGGGACATACCATCCCGCACACCGCGCCATAAGATACGGTAGGTTCCGGCGGTCCCAGTGGATGAGCATTATGTATGAGAATCCGTCAATGGCACAGAGGAGATCTGCCTCGGGACGCAAATCATGGTTGATGCCCGCTCTCGTAAAGAGTTCTTGATCAACCATGGTTCCCATCGACGGACGGGGAGCGGATCGAGAACCGCTGAACCTAAATGCCCGCATGACATACAGGAAGAAGTCTTTGCGGGCCTGGGAGACGGCGCGGAACCATACTCGATAGTCTCTCACTATCGTTAATCATTAAGCGACGGTCTCTCAACGGCGTTATCCTCCCCTCCCCGCCTAGCCGTCTACGTGGGTATCTCATTCCCCCCGAATAGTGGTGGGGATTTTCCCGCAGTGGCTCATGTTGCTTTACTGCTCAATGCTGACCAAAAGCCAAGGTAAGATTCAGAGTGAAGAAGTGGGCCAGGGGTAAGTAGATGAGGAGGGGGGCCGAGAAAGAAGTCCCCTAGTCAGAGAGCACGGATCCTCGGGAGAGAGGCATTGCTTGCCCTGAGAAAAAGCCCCGGGGAGAACGAGACCAATGGACGGGAAAAGCGGTAGTGAGAGCATCGTCAGTTCGCCTTCGGTTCCGAGCTTCTTAGAGGAGGGAGGTCCTCTACGGAGGAGGCAGGTAGGATCACCTGGGACGTGCCGGTATTAAGTGTGGGCTCTCCGATACTAGCTCGTGTACATGTACAGTACTCCGTACAGACGAGCTCGTTATTATTGAGACGATGACTGAGCCGACGACCCATCTCATCCTTCAACCATGGAATCTGTATGGCAGCTCGGAAAGGCCCAATCTGAATCAGGACTCCAGTCAGAGCAGCGGAAAAGGCGATCTGCACCGTACTTTGTCACGCGAAAACCCGTCAGGAGATACGGCGGGCGAATGATACGTCGTAGGTCGATTTCATTTCATATTCGGGTGCGTAGACTAGACAAGGGTCTTCACCCTATCACGATGAGCACAGACGGCATGGTTCGGCCAGGCTTTGAAGCAGGCTTGAATCGGTTCCTTCCCTTGACTGGGTAAAGTCCCGTCGGCACATGAGGTCGATAAGGAGAGAGCGAGAGAGAAAGGCGAGAAAGGGAAAGGTGAGAAAGAGGAAAAGAAGGGAGCTCTGACCTCCCCCTCCCCCCACGGTCCACTCCTGGTACCCGCAGTGGTCCACCCCGGCCCGGCAACCTAAGCAATATCCATAACTAAAGGTATCCATGTTCATCGTTCAACACAAAACGAGGCATTGATCCAATCTCGATCGATTGATCGATCGGCTGGATGACTGATTTGCTTGAAATATGGAGAGGTTGAAAAGAATTCAGGAGAACGAAATTAAGCCGAGGTCATCGTGATGATGAAGAATCAAAAGTTGCTCATATTGTATTAGTCATGAACAACTGGAGCTGTCATATTGGCACCACCGACAAGGTTCTTCTTTCCGTTGGGAAGGGTGGGTGATTGAACGTGAAGATAGCGATCGGGTATGGTTGATTCGAGGGTACTTACTGTATAATTCCTCCTAGTTCCGGTCTAGTGTTCCGGCCACTGCAAATCATGGCAAGCATGGGAACCTCTAGGCTCTGGGTAAGTTGGTATCATTGACCTGCCACTAATTGGGGCAGGAGATCACTCAAGATTACCCACCACTCGACATTTTCGAGATAGTACTGAGTAATAATAATAATCATAATAATCTCCCAATTAGCCCAAATCTATCAAATCTATTCCCACCGACTTCAGTAATTGAGCTGCTTGAATTTGCAGGTCTCCTCCGTAAGGTACACGTGAGAAAAATTTCACCTAGCCGTACAACCCTCCCTCACGCCCTCTGTATACCCTAGATGGTCTCCACGGCATCCGACATGTCTTTAATGCAAGAGCAGCCTTACCGGGGCTTGCAATAGGACCGAATCAGTACCAGTGGGAAGGCGCAGAGTCCTCCGTGCTGCATGCTTGGTAGGTACTATGTAGGTACCTAATCTCTCTAGCCTCTCTGGGCAGTTGGAGAAAGACGGACGGGACGGAGGAGGAGAAAGGCGGGAAAACGTGACTCTGAGCTGCTGGGTGAATCCGCCCCGCTTGTTCCGATGAGACCACGAGGGCTGCTATCAACTGAGCTACGTATCATTATGAGGAACTACCAAGCGATTGTATGTAATACATGTTTCTGTCTGACTGATCTCAAAGAAAGAAATCTGGTATAAGCTCATCCCTAGGTCAATTGACTCATTTCCCATTCTTCCCCACATCCATAGTAAAAGGAGTCGATGGCTTCAGCAGTTCCATGGGACCGATCTTATTGTCCCAGTTGGTGGTACCTGACGTCAGTCACCTGATTGGCTTCCAGGTTGCTGAGTGCTCGAGTGCTTACTCCCCCCAACTCCGTCCCATCGGCAACAAATTCCCGTGGTAATTTTGGTCCATTGGAGGGAGGTAATAATTGATTAATCAAGAAAGGTAAAGGAACCACTCTAGACTGCGCACGCGCGGATCAAACAAGCAATGCGAACATACGTCATTCCATCTCACAGTCCATTCGGCTTATGATGGACCTTCCCGAGTGGCTAAAATTCGGCGCAACCGGAGAAGGAAACTCAAGAAAAGGGCCTGGATAGGCAGGACAGCCAGAGAGCTCGGAGAAAGAGACAACGAAGTAGGCAAAGGGAGGCGAAAATTGAAGGCCCAAAGGGAAAAGAAGGGCGCTAATTGATTACCCAGGCCGAGCTCTGATTGGCTCGATGGGATCTGCTGAGACTCAGGCCTCTGCATGGACAAGGTTGGGAAAAGTGGTGCGACGTCAGGCACCAAATGAGATCGTTGGAGGGCGCCATGATAGCCTTACCGTTCTACAAGGCCAGAGCAGTCGACATCTGTCAGGTACGGAAAGCCATTGCAGATGCCGGGAGGCTTCTGCCGTGTTCTTAATCGCAGATGTAACGTGTGCCAGGTACTTTGCAGAAGCGAAGTCTCACTGCGACGGCATGCATTGTTCTTTGCTCGTCTGGCCAGGTTGGTCGGTAGATAGAGTCGAGTACAGTAGTAGGAGTATCCTTCCGTTTCCATCGTCCGGGTGTGTCCGCCCAACCTCTCCCCCCCCTGGTTATAAGCAGCCACGCACGTCCCGACTGGAGATGCGCGCGATGGGTTCGTTCAAGGGAGGCGAATAAAGCCCGTTGAAACTTGAAACGAAAGTAATCCGCAGCCGCGGAAAAAAAGATGATGACATCAGACAGTTAACTCCGCCGTCGCCGCCGCCGCAGCGGTGAGTTGAGGGAGGAGGAGATCTGAGGGCCAAGGGTGGAGATTTGCGAGGTTCTGAGGAAGGGTGCAGTGAACTAGTTCCAGTCCAACAAGACTACTGCAGCCGATGTTGCCCAGATTCTAAGATTCTAAGAAAGCCACCCCTCCTCTCTTCCCAAACTGGCAAGGGCAATGCAGGAGCTAGAATCTCGAGCCCGTATTCGCGCATCGTGGGTTCGTCATCACCCTCTTTCTTTTTGTGTCGGGTTCAAGCAATCCGAGCATTTCTCAACTTGTCGGTTTGTAAATCCAACCGCAGAGCAGTTTCTTTGTTTCGCCCTTGCAGGGAAAGGGTGAGAGGTCGGCCAGCCCCAAGCCATGGCGGTTTGTGTGGCGGTATTCGGTCTGGACGACATCGGCGACATCCGCGGTACCCAGGATAAAAATGTAGGGAAGGAGTTGGAACGAATCGACGATGGGGATGTCAGAAAGAAGCTGTTTGTTGCAAGACTGGACAGTATGTCACTAGGTACTGTCTGTACAGTACTCAGGACTCTGTAAGCTTGACCAACTGCAGAGGAGGCTATCAGTGACAAATCGGATGAGAGAAAGAGGAGGGGAACAGATAAAAGAATATGCACTCCAATGCAGCCTCCACCAGCCCGGGGAATGGGAAGTCAACGTTTGTCGGTGCTTGATCGATCAGCTGACCAGCAAAATCTCACCTCAGTTGCAGGCCACATGAGACCATTGGGAGTACAGAACGTGTCTGAAGAAGAGGAGAGTGGACGAAAGAGAGAGCATGAGTTCTCCACCATGCTTTGCCATGCTTTGCCATGCTTTGCTCTAATTAATTGGATACAGCTTCCTACGGAGGACCAAGTTACCAAGTGTACTCTTCATAGCAAAGGCAAGCGATCTCGCCACCACAGCCACCCCACTACCAAGAGCTCGCATGGAGCACATGGAGGATGACTACAGAGTACAGAGAATAGAAACACTAAGCTATCCATCCGATGGCGACATGTACAGTACTCCAGACCTGGAATTCCCGGGAACTGCTATCGCGGGCAGCGTCTTTTCCTGGCGCACTCCCGCAGACCGCTTCTTTCTTGATAGTATATCCCGGTTCCCCAGGGATTGTAAACCCTTCCCTGTCCTTCGAGTTCCCACCGTCGTGCATAGCACTCTTTATTCCAGGGTACGGAGTACTCTTGTGATCAGTCTAAATGCACCTGGGTAGATCGAGGACAGGACACATGGAGGGAAGCAAAAGCGCGCAGCCACATTTCTCGAACTCGATCTATATCTTGCATCATTGCTTTGGCTGTGCCTGGCACGCAGGTGGTAGGTTGCTGATGACGGAGTGCTCCCTAGCAACCTAGGAACGATTTCGCAGAATTCACGTTGTAGCTTTTTAAGGTAGTATAACCAGCGGTAGGAGTAGTAGCATATGGTATCAAGGAAGATAGAAGCTGAGCCCACCTACAACTTCACCCACCCCCACCTGCTACCTGCCCAAAGAATTGTACAGAGATCAACCATAAAGTAACCACACCACAACCAACACCCCAACTACAACTCCAACTACAAATACAACCACAACATTAATATAAGCCCAAGCCCAATGGCACCGACCCTACAAGGCCAACCCATGATTCTCCCTCACACTTCCTCTCCAGAAACAAAACCCGAAACCAGGTTCAAATGCTGTCACGACCTTGACAGAACAATACTAGATTCCGGTAAATACCTTACCAACTGATTTTTTACCATATGGATTTAGTATCAGATCCCAGTCCAGCATCTAACCTACCTAGCTACCCTATCCACCAGCTAACTAGCCCCCCTCCCCCACCTCTCTAGACTACCTCCTACTTACTCTTAACCCAGTCTCGAGCCCATCGATTGATCAGTTCAGATGATTATCTGTCATTCACCTTGATTTTTCGGGCCAGGCCGCAAGACGCGAAGGGAAAAAAAAAAAAATCAAAATTGACAAACACCAGTTGCAATCAAGTCAAGGAGGAAAGAGATCGAACCCCCCTACTACCTAACTACTACTGTATCTTTCCGGCCTGGAATGGTATACAGATTCGACCACCAGTAGAATCAAAATAAATCGAACGTAGCGATCACTTTACATGTATAAACTTATGGTGAGGGGCGAGAGGGCTAGATTAGGGAAGGATGTATGCTGGAGCATGAGCAGCGGAATAGCCCTCTCCCTCAACCTCCAATCCAAAGCATAGGAGCAGAAATGCTTGACTTTCCTCCCCTACAGCACAGTACATAAAAAAATAGCACACATTATCATCTGCAAGCTAAACACACATCTCCGGCCCTCGCACCCTCCAACAACCCACCTGCCAGGCACAACAAGTATAAGACTCCAAAGTATGCATCCGAACATCGAGTCGCGTGTCTGGCCAATACACCCGTACTCCCCTCGCCCCTGATTCACTACTATATAGTCAAGTCCCCACTTGGAACATATTTGGATATATTGAAGGATACATACCTCATTAGCTATAAGGATCCGTGCTTTTTTTGGAGGGGGGGAAGGATCAACGCATACGTCGGCGTTCCGATCCTCAACTCAGCTCCTCTTCCTCCTGGGCCTCATTCGGAGTCGGAATGGTATCTCAGATCCAATCAAAACCCAAAGAAAGATACGGGTAATTAAATATGAAGCGTGTAAGTACTCGATAATTGGTCTCTCATGCCTCTGGATGAATAAGGCCAAATCAAATCAAATCGTCTAGTACTGTACAACCCCACAAAGGGAGAGTACCAATTAAACACTCAAATTAAACACCATCGGCGAAAGGAGGGAGAGCACCACTAGGTAAGTTACTATAGTACTGGCGGACGGACGTGCGTCATATTCACTAGCTCGGCTAGTCGTAGCTAGTAGCCAGTTAGCTAGTAGTTAGCTACTAAATAGATACTTGATAGAACTAATAACTCCTTTTTTCTTTTTTCTTGGTTTAAATTATATCAGTATGAGTAGTATGATGAGTACCCTCATTTCCGGATACAGACTAAAATAAAACAAAACTTGGCTTGAAGTTCAATTTTAGAAACGTCATGCTCACTCACTGTCATTAGCGGTCCATCCGGTCCAAAATGCTGAACGACTGTACTGTACACACTTTCTACAAGCTGGGAATCGTCCTCAGGATCGGGGATCTAGAACCAATGCCCACCACCATCAAAACGGGATCACCAGAATCCTCACGAAAAGCATAAGAGGAAAAGAGGAAATGTGAACAATCAAACAGAGTTTCTTTTTAAGCTCCCGAGGGCACGTTAAGGAGAGGAACAACCAAGAAAAAAAAAATAAAAATAAAAATAAAGTAGATATATATCGGCAGGTCCTAAAGTACTTGCTATTCCCCAAGAAATGAGTAAAACCCTAAAATCAATTCCAGCTTGTGTCCAGTCTCAAATTTTTATCTCTGTCCAATCCGTCCTTTTACCAAGCGATCATATCGCTCAGACATTTGTCTTCCTAAACCAGGATTGCGCATCAAAATACTCTATCATCAGGGGGGGCGAAGATGAAAAAGACTTCATCCTGACTCATGGTCCGGGCGGTTTTCCCTGGCGAGTAGAGTGTGATTTTCCCCAAGGCGGCGTTTGGCAGACTCCAGGCTCTCTCCAATGCTGCCCGTGCGCAAATCCGTTTTCCTTCCTCCTCCCCCAATCACAATTCCTATGGCCCATCTCACGGAAATATCTGTCACAAGGGCCGGGCTCTTTTCTTGAGGGCGCTTTATACTTAGCGGAGAAACACAAAAGCCCTCCCCTTTCCCCCCCTCTCCCCTTAATCCACAGTCGGCTTGTGTTGACCATGCTTGAGTGCACGATTCGCCACTGCGCTGCTCCGCTTAAGGGGCGGATCCTTTTCCAGGAGGGTTGACATGGCGTTCGGACTCGATTAGCGCTTGACGATGGACACTGTATTGAAACCACTAAAGTTAGCTTTGGAGATCCCAATATGACGGGAGACGCAGGAGGGAAAGCACGGACCGATATCTTCATCGCCCAACTCGTGTGACAGACCGACACGCTGCGGTTGGTGCTTGACGGAACGGCCATAGACGATAGCGTGCTTGAACTGATCCTTGATCGTACGATGAATAGCATTACACTGTTTGGCGCGTTAGAACGTCCAGGCCCCTTCAGAAAGGGCTGATCATGTGGAGAATCCTTACGAAGTCCTCGACCGTGCAGGCGTTGGCTCTTAGAACGACGGGGGCCGTGTAATCCGGCGTCTTGCCCTTGGGCTTAGTGTAGACCCGGCGCAGGTTGAGTTTCTCCCACATCATCTCCAGCAACTCATCGACGTTCCATCCGTGTTCGGAGCTAATGGGGCAGGCGTTGGGGATCCGGTACAGAAGGTCCAGCTCCTGGATCGTGATCGCATCGATCTTGTTCAGAGCATACACGACCGGAATGTAGGCGCGACTCTTGGCTTCCAGCACATCAATGAGATCATCGATGGTCGCATCGCATCTGATAGAAATGTCCGCGGAAGAGATCTTGTACTCGCTCATGACGGCTTTGATTTCCTGCGCTGCATCAGCGACTGCAATGTAATCCCCGAAGACCAACCACGGCAGAAACTTACGTCGTTATCAATATGCGTCAAGGGAACCGTGCTCGTGATGGCAATACCACCCTTGTCCTTCTTCTTGAAAACAATGTTGGGGGGTTGCTTGTTGATTCGAATGCCAAACCCTTCCAATTCGTTCTCAATGATCTTCTTGTCGTGCAGCGGCTTGTTGACGTCCAGCACGATGAAGATCAGATGGCAAGTCTTGGCCACAGCAATGACCTGACGACCACGACCCTTACCATCCTTGGCACCCTGAATGATACCAGGCAGATCGAGAATCTGAATCTTCGCACCGTTGTACATGACCTGTCCGGGCACAGTCGTCAAAGTCGTGAACTCGTAAGCGGCAGCTGTATTGCGAAGTCGTCGTTGTCAGCGATTATGTGCCCAGCCAGGCGCGACATACAGAGGGGGGAAAAAACCAACCTTCCGAGTGTTGTCCCGTCAGTTTGCTCATCAGAGTACTCTTTCCGACGGAGGGGAAACCAATGAAACCACTACCCCAGAACCATGTCAGCATAAACTTATTCGTGACCTCAACCACAAGTACTTTTCGTTTCGATATGGATAGGACGTACACACTAGCAACACCGGTACGGGCCACATCGAAGCCGGCTGCAAACCATCGTGTCAGTGTCAAGCGCGCTCTCCACGGGGCATATAACACCATCACTGCTTACCACCACCGCCGCCACCACCACCTCCGGTCGGAGTCAACAACTCTCGCTTCAGCTTCGCAAGCTTAGCCTTCAATTGACCTGCACGATTCCTCGTCAGCGCCGTCCCGAGTTGGCAAATTACGCCCGCCAAATATCATCGCCTCCTACCCAAGTGAAAGGCCGTAGCCTTGTTCTTCTGCGTCTTGGCCATCTGGAAAGGGAAACCAGTCAGTGTGCACGTCCTGGCGCAGCGCTATCGTCAAAGCGAGGGCAGACGGGCGCGAACCTCATCTTCGATTTGTTTGATCTAGAACGAGTACCAAGCGTTAGCAAAAATGCATTGGGAAGTGGACGGTGGTCGTCAAGGAGCCGAGATCCTACCTTTTCCACGGTGGTCGACATTTTGGCGGTTGGTTACGAGTTTCACCCCTCGTATGCGGCACAATAGAAAAATAAAAGTGTAGAATGAAAAAGGACAGAAGTCTATGCTTTTTGTGGAACTACCCGGTAAACGCCTGGCGCAAATCGACCGCTAATCGGCAGTGGGGTGGTCGACGAGAAAAAAGAAGCAAAAATCTTGGTGAAGAGGTTGGTTGGTACGTCAGTCGCAAAGAGTCCGACGGTGGTGGAGATACAATCTTTGAAATTGTGCCCGCCACTTCATTCGTCCGTTGGGACGTCACATGGAGGGGTTCCCGCCTCAGGCATCAGAAGGCATCAACCCTACTTGGAATTGAACGACTAGTACTGAGGTAACTATTGCCTATTGCTCGAGTTTCGTTCTAACATATCCCGAACATTATCATACTCTCGAGATTGCTACTTAAACTAACAGAAGGGTAACAGCCTGTTTTGTAGAAGTATAACTCATTAATTTGAACTAGGACGCAGTTAGACCGATAATTAGCATGGAAGTACAGAGTGACGCTGATCAATGCCACATAATAATAAGCACAAAACCAACTCCTCGTGCAAAGGCATATGACAGTCTGAGACTTTGCACCTGCTTAAGAACTTACACTGCTATCAATGCACATGCATAATATCACGTGGGGTACTGTACAAATGCCAATGCTTAACAATAATGATCATCACGAAGGAACAATATGCATACTGCGGAAAGACATGGTGGAGTAATAGAACAAGAACAGAATGCAGCGCAAGACTGCGAGGATAAGAAGAGGCTAAACTATGATCAACATTGCTAGAACGATGCTAAAAGTCAATCAATCATTAGTTCGTTCGCTTGGAGGCACTTGATCTGAAGTAGTCGATCTGCTGCTCAATATCCGCTCGAAAAGTAAATCTGGAAGATCCAAGACTTCGGACCGACGTATTCGAAGCTCTTCGAGGCCGGCTGAAGGGTTCTGTAAATTTCCAATATAAGTACGTCACTCGAAGGAGTTGTAGAAAGGCATCGACCGTAATACCCACCCAGTCCTCCTGGCTTGGTACGCCTTCTGCCGAGGGTAGTAGGTCGTTATCAGAGGGGGAGAGTTCGCCAGACCGCCGACGGATGGGCGCTGGGGTGACGGGCAGGCTGGGTCGCTCTTGCTCGCTGGGGAAGTCCGTAATTCGCACATCCCTTGCTTCTGTGCTTGAAGAGCCTCCCGTGAGAACCTGAACCCGGCCTTTGCGAGTCTGCTGCAGCGAAGATATATAGCGCTGAATCTCTGGTACCTCATCCCATGCATTGGAACGAGTGTAATGTTCCCACGATTCAGCCGGCTCTTCAGAAGTCCATGTCCAAGTCGTGTCTCGAGGTTGTGGCGATTGGCCAAGACCTCCTTCTGTCGATTCCAGCAGAGACCGCGGGATAGTACTTATCGAGGTTTGATCGTCTTCAGGGAACACACGGGTCGGTCTGGGAGCATCGTTTTCCCAAGGGAACAGCTGCGCAAGCTTTTCTGGCTCCGGTTTCTTGGTAGGCACTTCATAGTACATGTTCTTGGGCGCTTCCGGATAGGACGGGGGTGGTTGGAAAAGTTGCTGGTCCTCCGACATGGTGTATGTTTTCGTCTCCAAAGCAAAGCCCTCTGGTTTAGTGTTCAATGGTGGGGGCTCCCTACAGTAAGTTAGTAACATTTCCAATAAATGGTGCTCCTCGTCAAACAGACGTACCTCGATGCATCCCATTCGGCTTTCGGAGGCTCAAAGGTTTGTGCTTCTGGCTTGAGTGACGGTGGACCATGTTGCGACTCGGGAAGAGATTCTGCTGGTTGCTGATAATGGTGGGCTTGGTCTTGCCACGGCCTTGGCGAGGCTTCTGTTACACTGCCTTTTTGTCTCTGGAAGGTTGGTTCGATTTGTACAGCAAAGGTGGTCTGATGAGAGTGCGGGTGGATATATGCCGCTACATGCTCTTCTCCACGGACGTATTGCGGAACCGCACTCCGAAAAGGAGGTGGTACGCGCACATATCTCTCTTGATGCTCTACCTCGTGGTGACTTTCGCCGTGATGACCTGCCTCATGTTGTCCTGTTTCGTAGTGGGTGTGCTCATGCTGCGCCTCCCAATGATGTGTCTGAGAGTGATGTGACTTTTCTTCGTGCTCACCCCCGTGGTATCTGTCCCGGTGATGTGCTTCTTCCTCTGCTGTACGAGCACCCTGGTATCCTGGCTCATGGTAGGATCCACCCGAGTAAGGTGTCTCTTGGTATACCTTGTCATGTCGACCCAGATCATGATGCGGTTCGTGATAATGTGACTCCCCGTGCTGTCCAGCTGTGTGTTGCTCTGGGCCCGATGATGTACTTCCATGAGGGGTTCCTCCTCCCGCTGACTCGATAGGCTTCTGCTGAGAAACATGGGTATCCGAACTCTCAAAAGTGCCATAGGGTGCATAATGAGGAATCGGGCCAGTACTCTCAGTTGGCGCTGCTTGTTGAGGCTCCGAGAAAGGCTCTGTGTCTTGTCCTGGGCGTAGTTCCTGCGAGCGCGGCGTATCGGCAGGCGCAACCGTAGTTGCAGAATCTTGAGCATGTGAATAATGTTGGCCATGTGTCAGCGCCGCTATATCTCCCGTTGTGCTTCCCCATTGAGTCTCCCCCGTCAGAAACCTTTTCCCGGTTACATCAACAGGTATCTGTACAGCCATTAGCCATCGGGACCTTGAGCACGAAACTCAGATACTTACGCTCACGACCGGACGGTAGTGGCTGTCATACACAGCCCACCAACGTCCGAGCAATTTGTTGTAGGGTGAATCCACGGGTTGCACCTGTCGTCCCATATTCCACGGTTTCTGAGCACCAATGAAATGGATCATGCTGATAGTGCTTTGAAAGTGGTTATAGGCCGGAATGTACTGGTAATTGGCGCTGGGAGTGCAATTATACGTGAAGCTCAGCCGATGCCAATCGCGAAAGTGCATGTTCAGCAACCCTTGATCGGCGCCATCAAAACTGATGCCTCGCTCCGCAAGCGCCCTCAGCGCAAAGTAGTCCTGCAAGTTGGGACGAAGCACCATGACACCACTGTTGAAGCAATCAGGCCAGCCCACATCTGGAGCGGCCGCAAAGTCGACATCCAACTCCAGAAGCTCATTGGGAGCTCTGACCGCGACAATATCGCAATCGAGGTAGACAATGCGCTTGAACTGTGTTTGGCGCCATAATTCGATCTTGGTGAAAGTGGCAATAAGGTCCGGTCGGTCCATAAGCCAAAGATTCGCCGGGGTAAGGTTGGTCAGCGGATTCACAGGAATTATTTCGTCGTACACGATCTAGGTCAAGGACTCTTTTAGCGACGTTCCATGCGAAGCGATGGACGATCTTTGCATGAAAAGCTCAAAAAGAGAAGACATGAAATTGATGTGCGAAAGGCATACCTCAAGTTCCTGGACGGTGGCCGGCTGCAAGCTATCAGGCGTGTAGAGCGCAACGAGCTTGGCTTTTGACCCATTGTCGCGCAGGGAATGTGCAAGAACCACGGCACCTATAGGAAAGGAAGATTGGACAATCAGAGAGAACGACTCCAGCAGTATGTTGGTCAAGAAGGCGCCATGAGAATACCCGGAAGATAATGATCACTCAACAGGAGCTAGGAGTCATAACGGACGATCAGTAAATTGGGTGACGGAAGTGGAACGGGGAAGTACCGTCGTAGTAAGGGAACAAACATACCGTGCAGTACACAGCGCTTTCGGCGAGCGCCATTGCGGGTAGTGGTCAACGCCGCGCAGTCCGTAGAGTGGACCAGCAATGAGTAAAAGTATGGCGATAAGAAAAGCGACAAAATACAACAAGAACGAAGGTAGAAGAAGAGGAGAAGAAGAATAAGACAAGAGACGGAAAAGGAGCAAGGAGCTTGGGGCACGAGGTGCACCTCTCGAGGTGCTGTGTCCGGGGTCGTCGTCAGTAAGTTACTTCACTTAGTTAATCTAGTGGTTGGCTGGGTGGTAGGTACCGTAGTACGGGTGCGGAGGAGGAGAAGGAGGATAACGAGGATCCCCCTCACTCAAACGAAAGACTGACTGACGTTAGGAGCCAAAGGAACCAACCCCGCCCGCCCGCATAGACGAACACTCAGACGGTTTCCCCAATTAGCATGCCGTGCGGATGCTCTACCACCACCACGCCATACTCCGTCGAATAGAGCGAACGACAGAACACGAACTGAAATGAGGAATGCAGAATTGGAACGAGTGTAGGAAAAAGTAGACACGACTGAGATCAATTAAAGCTGCACTGGCGTGCTGAGGATGCGCAAAGATCAGAAGAGACAGACAGGTACGAAGTACTGTACGTAGTTGGAGATGGAGAAGACGGGGCGGGAAAGTGGGAAGTGGGAACAGGGAATAATAGACTAGGAACAGCACTAAAGCTCACCTGCTCAGCTCAGCGCAGCTTTAGCTGCACGCGGCCGACAGTCACTTTCCTCGTTCTCTCACCCTCTCACCCTCTCTCTTTCTACTATACTACTCTCCCTGAGTTAGTATTAGTGCCTTCAAACCCCCGCTCACGCCCAGCCCTGACACGGTACCAGTTTGACACCAAGCCCCTTTAATCAATTCATAATCATAACAATAGTCATCATAATATTAGATTTCGTTTTCGATCCTGTCAGCGCTGGGAAGAATTTTGTGTAGCACAGACCTAGACCTCAATCTCGAAATCTCAATTGACTTTCTTCCGCACCCCCTTGCAGCACCTTGTTCTTGGTTAGATGCAGGTTTCCCCCGAGCTCGGAAGCTTTCTCGTACGGAACCCCCCTCCCCGTGCAATTCGAAAAAAAAAAAAAAAAATAGATAGATGCGAAGTAACCATGCGGGAGAAGGTTCAGACTACACTAGTCTGATTATAGGTAGATTGTAGTCGTATAGACCGGAGCCTAGACTAATTTCAGCTTATTTCAGTCAATCCCTAGCGACAGATAAGCCAAGCAAACCAAAGATTCAAAAATCAATCATGGACCCGCTTCAGTATGTTGTCGAATTATCCATGTCTATTTGCGAGCAGTCACCACGGCCTTGGGGGAACATTTCTGCAAAACAGCTCCAATATCCTCCTTCTCACCCTTCACGGTCCATTCGATCGCCTTCTCCAAGGCAAGCTGGCCTTGACGCTCCAATGGGGTGAAGTGGCCCAGACCCGGCACCACGATAACTTGGCTGTCTCGCACGAGGTAGTCTGCAATGCCATCCAGGCACACGGCAGGCTCCAAGGCCATGTCGGCCTTCCCCCAAATAACGGTTGCACTAGCTTTCAGGGACCCCTTGGGTCCATCGGCAAACAGACCAGCACCGCTGCTGGTGCGGTGGGCCGCATTCGCGTCTTCAATGCCGTGAAGGTGCGCAATCGTCTCAATTGACTTGTTCCAGCGCGCGAACGCTGTGTTGTCCCGGTAGTAGGCGGTCATATGCTGGAAGGTCAATTGCCCGCGGTCTTCTTTCATGAACGCAGGATACGTGTCGCCCTCCGCAGTTTGGGTTTGGCATTCAGCCACGGACGGTCCTACAGTACTAGCCATGCACTCTGCGGCATCCCGAGGTGAAAACTCCTGTTGACCATACGATGCGCGGTGTATAAGCTTCAGGAATGAGTAGTTTCCGCCTCGGCCCAGATACCGAACCAGGGACAAAGGTAGTTTCATAGCAAAGATGTATCCGGAGCGGAGCAACTGTCGACCAACGGGCTGCAGAGTTTGGGCCACTTTCCAAAGCGTCGCGCGGGAGTGTATCGGATCACGCAGTGCTGTTTTGAGCATCTTAAGGGAGGAAGAGAGTCGGCGGGCGATGTTCGCCCGGGCGAGACCAGGCTACGTGCTGTTAGCTCGAATGAAAATGCGACCCATTCAAGAGGGAAACGTACAATTGGTCCATTAGTCAGAATAAAGCGATCCGCCAGTTGAGGAGCTTCAGATGCCAGTCGAGTCGAAAGCACACAGCCCCAGTCATGTCCGACAATAATAACCTTACGCTGCCGCGCCGCGGTCGCCGTGTCAGCTCCGTACTTGGCCCGAATCGCAATCAAGAACTCCGTCAGATTCTCGAGCACTTTCGTTGCTGAGTATCGATCAAGCCGATCGCTGCCACCATAGCCGGGCAAGTCGACCGCAACCAGAGTGGCCGCATGCTGAAGAGCGGGTGAGGCGAGAAGATGGCGCCAGATGGCCCAGCTATCGGGAAATCCATGGATGAACACAACCAGCGGCTTTTGTGGGTCGGTGGCGGTCTGCTGTCCGGGGCCGTCATTACAGACGTAGTGGAATTTGAACCCGCTCGGCAGAGTATGGATATGGTGACGAAGGCCTGCGAAGCTCTGTGAAAGGTCCCAGAGTCGATTGCGAGCTGCGATGGAGCCACAACCACGTAGTGAGCATTGCGCAAGACAAAAAGTCTCCGAAACGAGGCCGTTATTGAATATCACTTACCGATTTGCAGTTCGAGTGTCTCCTTCTCCGTGGTTTTCTTGAAGAAATACCCTTTGCTTACAGCGCGAATTCCATAGAGTCCGAGACTGAAAAGTCCGTAAAGGAAGATCACACCCGATCCCACGAATCCGAGTATCGAGGCCATGATGATTGACTGAAGTATGACTTTGGTCTGCCCAGGCGGGCTTCAGAGGGCGGGCTGGGACAATTGTTGTACAGCGACTTTCGAACAATAGAAGAAGAAGCTCGAGGGAAAGGAGAGAAGAAGTCACCGTCCGATGGGGAAAAGTAGATAAGGGTGATTGAGGGAGAAAAAGCTCCGAGGTAAGTAATCTTGCAGAAGGGAAGAAGACCCTGGGAAGCTCCTAATCTCCCTTCCTAGTAGCCTAACGGGCACTAAATGAACCACCCGTGGATAGGCGGTTAGGGCAGTGTCCGCCGCTGCCAGTCATGGTGCGCCGTGGACCCGCCGTTGCCCACTTCGAACCCGCCCACATGTGATTTTCAATGGGAAAAGTTGCAATGCACTACGTAATAATCGCCGGCGCCCCCGGGGCTTGTTTCACTCGGGATGCACCACCTTTTTGCATTGCTGAGCGAATAACCCACATATGAAGTGGAAGCTCCGTCTACTCTGATGAAGTCATGGTATGCATATCTCCGCAAATTGGGAAGACAAGCACGAAGGACAGTTCATTTCTCCGTGGGGACTCTAAGAAAAACACTTGGGGATATCATGAGACAGATGAGTACATCAGGTATAAAATGACATGAGAGGATCATAACCAACGGGCACACGCATCTTACAGCGAGAACCCCAGGCGCCCTCTGTTGTCGTCGACAAGACGGCCATACCTAAAAACACACATCAAGATCAGGAGCTGCCATTGCACGCAACGAAGGGCGTACTTACTCTAACAATAATCGGAAGAACCAGACTTCTATGTCGTCCGAGCGAAGTGCTCTATGGGCCCACTCATGGCTGGTTTGAGCGATCTTTGAGGCTGTGAGTTTCCCGTCCTCATCTTCGACGAAGTAACGGACAGCTTCCAGATAATCGTCTCCGGTTATCCGCAATGGAACATAATGAACCCAAGGCTTGAGCCATTCATCGTGCCATTCGCGAGAAATTGCGATCTTATATACCAAGCTCTTGCTTCGTAGGAAGGCATAGAAACGACCGCTGAAGGCATTACCATCGATGTCGACCAAGTGTCGATAGGCCCATGCATCTTGCTGGTCAACGGGTTCTGCAACTCCAAAGTATTCCTTCTGCGCTGCGCAGTCTTCTGCATCACATTGGCCAATGTACGTAAATTGAATGTCGAATAAGTCGTCCAGGGATGATCGGTCAATCCCGGTGGATGCCCACTCGCCATCCTCTTGCTTAGCGAGTACCTTGGCGGTGTCTCGAGCAATGACATTGCGCACGAACAGCTGCCGATGTTGACGCCGCCAGCCGCCAGCTCGGGAATATCCTCCTGTGGTAGACCCTCTCCAGTACATCTTATCCAGTTTGGCGTCCCAATTGACGTCCTGGGCAGCCTCGTAAGGCACCTTGTCCGCATAGTACCACGGACTCGGGAAGAGTATGTCTTGGTAGCTGGAGATTTTGCTCTGAGAAAAGACAGGAAACAGATCGTGAACGACTTCGAACGTGTTGGGCCGATCGAAGAACCCGTATGTATGCTTCAGAGAAGGGGTGTTGCAGATGTCCGAGAAGGCAGTCGTGTTCGCGATGAATCCTAGCTCGCTCTGAGCGTAGGAGTCAATGTTATCCAACGGCTCTTCATCAAGCGAGCGGACGGGAGAGTCGACCGGGCATGACGATCGCGAATAGCTCCATGTTGACTGATGCGAGAAACGACTGAAGCGCGTGGTGCGCACCTCATCAATACGGTCGCCTTTGTTCAGGTCCGAAGGTCGATCGGACCATGCATTCTTCGGCGTCTCACTTAGGGACGCATCTGGAATAGCATGCTCTCGGGCAGCCGTAACCAGCCGCTGAAGGTCCTCACTTGGGACAATCACTCGTGGTTCGTCATGAGCATTGAACACAAGATCCATGTCGGGTAAGCACTCTGCAAAGCTCTTGATCATCTGCACCGTAGCACCCCGCTGCCATTTCTGTTCTTCGGTTCCTCCCTCGGCCAGAGTAACGGTCCCATTCCGGATCAAGACCCCGATCATGGAGTTGTCGAAGCCGAGAGTCTCGCGGGCCCGCCCGCGGATAGTCTCCGGTTTCAAGGCCCAGAACGGGAGGAGGGAGTGGTAAATGGTATCATACTCATCGATCAAGTGGACCCCCTTGGATTGAGCAAAACGAAACCATTTGTCGAAGTGTGGTGGAGGGTGCATTCCATAGCGGCGGCGGTATTCTGTGACAGCCTGGGACAGAGTCTTGGATTGGCGGGACTGTACTTGGTCCCATTCTTGATCTGCAGCCTCGCTTAATGCAGCGATCGGATGTTTTCCTGCAGGCGTCGAGGCTTTGTGATACGTTGATTGCTGACGAAGCTGCTCGTTTGGCGGGACCTCGGGCCGTTGTGAATTGGCTGATGGACGGGGATCAGGCAAGGGCGAAAAGCTCGATGTGTCTGGAGAGGAATTGGAGCTTCGTACAAAGATTAGAACGATTGAAACAAGGATGAAAGTTCCTAGCCAGACTACCAGCCGTTGAGATCGCATTCTGCTGTTAGTATCAGATGTCGTGCATCGAAGAAGGACGACCTCAGCTTTGGTCGATACCCAGCTGTGGCTTTGTTTATATAGTGTAAACACTGCAGGGAAGTACTGTAGATGGCAATTTAGCGTAGTGTCAACACACTTGTCCACAGCTAGATGTTGCCCAATTGAGGTCGCTGATACACACACAAAAGGCGATTTCAGACAGTATAATACTATAATAGGTATACTTTGGAGGAGAGAATTCAACTCGAGAGCAATCAATTGGTGAACATCAGAAAACGACTCGGAGTGTTGGCAAGGTACTAGTAGGTCCAGGCGGTCCCTCGGGCAATCAAGATCAAGGCTGAAGCATAGGCCAATCAAGATTAGGTAGGCCCGGCCCATCGGTTGCCCGTACAATCAGGCCGAGCCCAGATCTTGTTTCCAATCTTGAACTTAAACCTTGTTCGAAGAATACTAGGTCTTGTCGGTATATACCATCTCCATTTGACAGCCTTGTCATTATCCAGTCTCTGCGACAAATGCTTTCTCTGTCATTCCTTGTCATGAAAGAATTCGGTCTCTTTTCACCTACAGTTTAGGTAGGAGCTTCCTGGTGCCTATATGTCGAAATCGTGCCTACGTCACTGGCACCGAAGGCAGGAGCAAGCTTCTCATAATTAATATGGTGAAAGGTAGAGAGGCAAGTCAAAGCCAATGAAGAGACCCGCCTCAGAAGAAAAAGCCTGGACATGCAGCCTTTGTTGCTATTTGCTGATTTGACCCATTGACATTTACAACCTTCCAGAGACCACCTTGAACGATGGGGAAAGGCGCTCGCTTGAACCCGCACTTCAATTACTTCCACCACCATGATGCTTCGCAGCCGGATGGAGCTGAATCAAGGACATACTATGTTGTACGCACACACGCTCGAGACCCAGCCTACCATGAGTGGCCCACGAGCGACAACATGACCATACTCAGAGCAAAAGCCCACAACCCACATTAGCCATACTCCCCACCAAGCCCTCAATCATATACATCCTGGCCCACTCCACATGCGAATACGCTGCAATCCCCAGGATCAGTACCAAGCCAACATGCACCGCCCAGAAGACCTGCTGTCGCATCTTAGCCGATCCAGATCCGCTCCTTAAACTCAGAGCCCACCGAGGCTTCACTGCTGGACGAGCAAATAGCACCACCGATGTGACCGCAATCACGCCCAGAATGCCCCACTGGACGTCTGCATCGCGGATACGCTTCAGAAACAAGACCTCGAAGTCCGGGTGGCTGGATTGCAGGAAGAAGGAGTCGTAGAGAAGTGCATGGCCAAACAGTAGGGGTGCAATAACCAGCCGACCAAAGAGCCGATGATAGGCATTTATAGTCGGTTGGGGGATGGCGGTAAGCACGGAGATAAGAGAAGGGGAGGCCGGTTTGGAGGTGAGATAGAGGGGCGGCGACATCAGAACCTGGAAAGGGAACTGGGAGAGAGCGACATGTCCAAGGGACTTGGTAAGGTGAAGGTAGTCTGGAAACTAGTCAGTTGCAATTCGTTTATAATCATTGATTGTGTATCCATGTTGTGATATTCCCTAAGCGGCGGGAATACTATCCGCTGAGCGACAAATCACAGGCTCGGTAATGGTAATATCACGGATGTAGCTTCAGACTATAGGCATAACATAGATAAGAGGAAACAGCCATACCTTCACCAGAATTCCAGATGCAGAGACTCAAGAGCCACACTAGCCACACTGAGCAGACTAGGTACTGTCGCCGCGTCTCAATCCATCCCACAAAGGGGGAAGAGTCCAGCCAAGACTTGGGTGAAGGCTTGCGTCGGTTGGGCTTGGAGGGCTCCGATCCAGGCTGAGATGCCCATACATACAACCGCACCAGAACAATGGCTATTAGCATTGAGAATTGAGCGTAAGACCCCCGTAGGTCTAGGAGCTCACGACGCTGCTCCTTCTCTGCATCGGAGAGAGTGATAAAATGCCAGGGCCAGGAGAGAGTCATGGTGTGGACAACCGCAAAGGGTGAAGATCAAGGGGTGGAATTGAGAAGTGAGCAATTGAACAACGGTCAAAATCCAGCTTGCTCTTCTGCGCCGAAGAGGAACACTACACGTGAACGTGGTTAGAAAACTAATTGCGCCATCGGCTTTACGGAAATATACGTGGAATCACATGATTTATAGGACACCGAGCTTAATCACGCCCATATCACTACTCACTCACTCACACCATTGCCTGTCGGGCTCAGACAGCAAGGTTCATGATACGAAGTAAAGAAAAAAAAAGTACCGGGATCTGATTTTGCAGGATTATTGATCGTCGACCAAGAAGACTCTACAGGGAGAACGCCATCAAGCATTTCATACCAGCCAGGTTCTTCTGACTGTTTCTAAGTTGGACAAAAACTGGAATTCCACCCAAATCCGCGCGAGTGCCGTGATATTAGTACCCACTCACGCGCTCATGGTGCTAAGCCTACGGTGAAGTCTGCATAACTTCCTCGTGGCCGCCAGCGGCAGTGGTCGCAAAATACCGCACATCGACATCATCGTCGCCTTGCAGCTTCTCCAGGCTAGGGAGAATTCTCTGTTGGATGAGTTCCTGACCCCGCGGCGACGGGGTGGCAGTTTGTCCTACTTTTTCGAGCTCTGTCAAGGTTCCTTCCGCCGGCAGGCGTCGCAGGGTATCGATCAATACAGCGTAGGACTTGGCAACGTTGAAACGGATGTTCGGGATCTCGTCCGACACGAGTCTGTCCAAGATGGGAAGAATTGAGTTCTCAATAATATCCATCGATACAACTGGGGAAAGAGTCTACACAGAGGTTAGTATCTAGATTTGAGAGAGGTCAAGAGTTCACGTACGGAGATGGCGAAGCACGTGGTCATCCGGTAGAGGTAGTTGGGGTGCTGGCCCATGGCCATGACTTTGGGAATTATGGATCCCTTAGCCCAATCGACGCCGAAGACCTCTGTGAGCTTCCTCAAGTTCGTGGTGGCAGCCTCACGGATGGAAAAGACTGTATCGCCGAGCCAGCCCATGCAAAGATCGCTCAGCTGCTCATCAAAGAACTTGACGCCCAACTGGCTGGCAAGCAGAGGAATATATTCGATGATGGCCAGTCGGACACGCCATTGCTTGTCTTCAGCCAACTGTACAATAGCCGGCAGCAAAGACTGGGACAGGAGGTCAATGCCAATGACTGGTTCGGTTAGTCAATGGACTTTATGTCTTGTCATGGCGTATACTCGCTCACCTTTGTTAACCAACTCCAGCTTGGAGATGATGTGCAAACGAACATCCGGGAATTCATCCTTGAGCATCTGCAAGAACATCGGAAGGAGATGGGCAGTAGTCCTAAGTAGCGTTAATGAAGAAGTAAAAAGGCTCGCAGTCAAGCATATGTACTTACTCCTCCTTGCCAAGGATAGGTGCAAGGCCACTGATTTGAGTTCCCAGTGCTGCGCGGACGTGTTGAGAGGGATCCGACACAAGATCTTCAACACTCGTCATGATCTCATTAAGCAATGTATCACGGTCGATCAGGCTGCAGAAGCCTATTCCAGAGTCAGCTATCGAAATTGTTACCAGATGCGGCGCTAATACCTGGGATCTGGCCAGCAATAGCGGTGCGGACTTCAGCTTCCGTGTCTTTCAGAAGCTTAACAAACGAAGGAACCATGTCACGAGTAACAACTTCCTCGTGAACGGCTTTGGCGATCTATGTCCCTTGTCAGTCAACTGCGGCTGGGCTAGGTTTGGTAGTCAACAAACCTTTTCGTAACGGTCGGCAACCATGTATCTGACTCTCCAGCTCTTGTCCTCGAATAGATTTCTCAATGAAGTCAGAAGAACACCATGGCTGGGCTGCTGCTCCTTGGGAATTTCCTCCGCAATCGAGATGAGCACATCCACAGTAAGCAGCCGCACGCTATCCTGTTCATCGGTGGCGAGATGCTGGAACAAGGGTATCATTTCATCGATGACAACTTGGGTGTTCAGTTCCTTGATGAACTTGGCGAGGTTGTTTCCTGATTGTCTTCTCACCATCGGTGTGTCGTCATGCACGAGGCTTCCATAGTATTGGCGGAGGGTTTGCTGTAGTGTGGGCGAAGCCTTCCTATATGGGACACAGTAGAGCCCAGTCGCGGAAACTTTCGAGGTGAACCAGTCGGCTTTCGAAAGGCGCAAAACCATCGGAATGAAATATTCTTCGATCTGTTTCTCGGAAAGCTGCTCTCCGATCTTGTTAAGAGATTCTACGGCCTGGTTGCAAAGCCATCAGCATAAAACGAACAGGGATTTAAAGATCCTAGTGAAAGCGCTCGCGGGTCCGTACCTTCTCTCTGACCAGAGGTTCTTCGATAGCGGCCAAATTCTCGAGGGGGGAGAGAAGTACATGCCCGTACTCTGGGCCACCAACATATTCTGTGAAGTTTCCAAGCTCCTCACTTAACGCGGTCAAGACCTCATCTTCATCCTCGACAGAGTCTGTGAACACAAGGTTAGGCGCATTCTATGTGACACCGTCCATCTCTCGCATATTGGGGACTAACCATCGAGGAATGGGATCAGCTCTTCCCGGGTTCTCTCGGGCCCTAGAGCCAAGGCAATGGTGGAGAGGCGGTGAATAGCATTGAGACGGAGGAGGACATCGTCGTGCTGGATTGATCAAGTGTCAGGACCGACAGTGCCCGCACGTGGGGACAATAGCGGAGTCAATGGTGACTATCATACCTTCAGCTCGTCGATAAGGACGGCGATAGGGTAGAGCTCGTCGTTTTCACCCTGACCCTCCATCGCGACTATATTATAAGACTTTTCGGGTTGAGTGTTTGAGCGACAACCAGAGAGGTGAGGTTATAACCGATCCACGTCCTCGCTCAGGCGATAATTATCCGACCCGCTCGCACGCGAACACGTCGAATATTTTCTCGAGAGGGGAAGGGGATTCTGGACCTGAGGAGCGACTTTAGCAGGGGCCAAAGAATGGAGAGCACCTGTTCAAGATCGGATGGATTAGTGTCGGGTGGGGAAGGTCTTGGGTGGGTGGTCTATGGGAAAAGGGAGGATGGGAGCAGTGAGTGATGAGTGGTGAGGAAGAACCCCGGAGGAGGTTTCGTGGGGTTTGGGCCGCCGCAGGACACTTGAGCAATAATAGCAGCGGTAGCGGCATACCTCAACAATTGCGACGGGATGAGAAGTTGGAGATGCAGAATTCACTCCAAATGAACTGTGAAGCTCAGTAGAAGCTCGTATGAAGGGAGTCAACAGATGAACAGGAAAGAGAGTAGGTTTGGTGCTGGTGGGTGGAAACACAGTTAGTAGCTGAAGGAGAGATTACGAAAGTGACGGACCGACTGACTTGCTGGGAGAGAGAGAGGGAGGTTCAAGGAAGCATGGGCTGTGGCTGGTGAGGTAGTGGGTGACGGTGACGGAGGGGTGAATTGGCACGTGGCGGTGCGGCTAGGAGATTGAAGTGTGGCTGACCATCCGAATCGTCGCCGCCTTTGCGAGCGAAGAGTCAAAAAGACTTTATATGACTCTACGATTATCGACCAGCGCATCCAGCCACGCTCCCTCCCTTTACTTTCTTCGCTGACCCCTGTTTCGCGGCAGCCGTCCTGGTCTGATCTTATACAGTCATTTCTCGGTCTCTGGGAGGCTGGTACAACTCGATCTGATCCCCCACAGTTTCCTCACATTGCTGCGAAGCCCAAACCCCTCATCATGCCCACTATTTCGGTCGACAAGGCCGCCCTCTTCGAGGCGCTCGGACGGGAGTATGCACTTCCTTCGCCCTCTCACATACCTTTCGACTGCATATCTGACTCAATTGTTGCAGGTATACCACCGAGGAATTCGATGAGCTTTGCTTCGAGTTCGGTAAGTTGATCCAGATCGGCCATGGCGGGGCAATGTACTGACTGTTCACACTTAGGTGTCGAACTTGACGAAGACGTAAAGGCCCCTTTTCGCTCTCCTCCAGATATGCATTCAGATTCTAATAAAACTACGGACACTAGACTACGAATCAGGACCGCCCGATCGTGAATGGACAGCAAGAGCCCCCTCAACTCAAGATCGAGATCCCCGCCAACCGGTATGCATCCAGAACCCCCCTCGAGACACCTTCATATGTTGAGACCGTCGCAGGTATGACATGCTGTGCTTCGAGGGCATTGCCCTCATGCTCAACATCTTCTTGGGCCGCCAGCCGGTTCCGAACTACAAATTGGTTGAGCCTGCTAGTGGACAGCTCGAGACGATCATCGTCAAGGAGGATGTAAGTCGCAATTGAGCACCTGCGCCCCCAGCATCGGGCACTGATTATATGGAACAGACCATGAAGGTCCGTCCTTTGGTGTCTGGTGCCATCCTCCGCAACGTCAAGTTCGACCAAGCGCGCTATGAATCCTTCATTGCCCTGCAAGATAAGCTCCACCAGAACCTGGCGCGTCAAAGAACTCTCGTGTCCATCGGTACCCACGATCTCGACACCATCCAGGGACCTTTCACCTACGAGGCTCTACCCCCTAAGGACATCAAGTTCACCCCTCTTAACCAAACCAAGGAGATGAACGGTGAGGAGTTGATGAACTTCTACGAGGTATGACTCATGGCGCTACGGGCTTGGCCAGCGGACTCAGTACTCATTCTCTGAATAGAAAGACAAGCACCTCGGCAAGTACCTGCACATCATCCGGGACCACCCCGTCTACCCCGTCATCTACGACTCGAAGAGAACCGTCTGCTCCCTGCCCCCCATCATCAACGGCGATCACTCGAAGATCACCCTGGACACCAAGAATGTCCTCATCGAGATTACCGCTCTCGATAAGACGAAAGTGGAGATTGTCAACCGTATGATGGTCACCATGTTCTCTCAGTACTGTACTGAGCCTTTCACGTAGGTTTCCATCTCATGTCGTGCGGAGCCCACCACTGACAATCAATACAGCATCGAGCCTATCAAGATCGTCTCCGAGCACAACAACGAAACCCGAGTCGTTCCGGACATCAGCCCCCGCAAGGCCGAGGCGGAGGTCTCCTACATCAACCAGTGCTGCGGTCTAGAGCTCAAGCCCGAGGAGATCTGCACGCTCCTGAAGAAGATGGCCTACGATGCTAAGCCCTCGACGACGAACCCCGACATCCTCGACGTCTATATTCCCGCCACCCGAGCGGATGTTCTCCACCAGGCCGATATCATGGAGGATGTGGCCATCGCCTATGGCTTCAACTCCCTGCCCCGCTCCTTCCCCAGCAAGTCCGGCACCATCGCCCAGCCCCTCCCTATCAACAAGCTCACCGACATTGTGCGCGTGGAAGCCGCCATGGCCGGCTGGTCCGAGGTGCTGCCGCTTATCCTGTGTTCGCACGACGAGAACTTCGGCTGGCTCAACCGCAAGGACGATGGCAACACGGCGGTCAAGCTGGCCAACCCCAAGACCCAGGAGTTCCAGGTTGTGCGCACCAGCCTGCTGCCCGGTCTCCTGAAGACCATTCGCGAGAACAAGCACCACGCCGTCCCCATCAAGATCTTTGAGGTCAGCGACGTTGCTTTCAAGGATCTCTCCCTGGAGCGCAAGAGCCGCAACGAGCGCCACTTCGCCGCCGCCTGGTACGGCAAGACCAGCGGTTTTGAGGTCGTCCACGGTCTGCTGGACCGTGTCATGGCCATGCTGAAGAGCGCCTTCATCACTGGCGAGGAGGGACTTGAAAACTCCGCCATGTCTGATTCGCAGTACTGGATCGAGGAGCTCGATGGTGAGTATATCTCGAGCTACACCCTAACATGAAAGTCAAGGCATTGTAAAAATTACAAGCAACACTAACGAATCGAATTCCCCTAGAACCCACATTCTTCCCTGGCCACGCCGCCTCCGTTCATGTGCGCATAGCCGGCAAGGAGCTCGTGATCGGTTCCTTCGGTATCCTCCACCCCACCGTCCTGGAGAACTACGACCTCAAGTACCCCGTCAGCACACTGGAGCTGAACATCGAGGCTTTCCTATGATTGATTGATGACCCCGGGCTGAGAGAAGACGTAGACGTGAGGGATTAGATCTACTTTTTTATGCATAGGGATCAAAAGACAGCTGAGTTTCATGAAGTAAGATGTCATTGCTAGAATGAATAAAAAAAAAGGACAAAAAGGACAATATCAAAAGCGAAATCAGAAGGAGTGAAGCATGTGTTTACGTAATACATCGTTCTTTTGCTTCGATAGTACTGTACAATGCGGGCGACCAGTTGGCCAGCCTTCAAAAGTCTGCCTTGAGGCACGAGCGGGGCCACACTCTTCCAGCACAATTAAGCATCTACACACAGATCTACACTGTTTACCGGGGTATCGGCGTACGAAGTGTGGGGACCAGAAGAAAGGCTTGGCTAGAACTCGTTTCGGGCATGAATTTTGACTTTTTTTTTCTTTCTCTTGTTTTCTGTCTTTCCTACCTAGGTCGTATCGACTCAGGGTGTATATGGAGCGAGTTAATTAGAGACATGAGAGGGGGAAAAGGTCTTTTGAGAGAATACTGACGTCCCCCGTCCGCCACGGGAAGCGGAACGAAGGAAATGACAATAAACACGGGTCTTCTGGATAGGAAGAGATCATGAAGTAGTTTATTTGTGCGTCAGGTAAGAGAGATATAGGTAGGTCGGACAGGAAACGGAGAAAAAGAGAAAAGAGCAGGGGGGGCCTAATATGAGAAAAAAAGAAGAGGAAATCCAATTAATTTTTTTACTCCTGAGCGAACTCAGCGGGGGCGGCACCCTCCTGGCCCTCGGCGGCCTGCTGCTCGGCCAGACGCTGCTGCTCAGCGGCCTGCTGGGCGGCAAGAGCCTTAGCACCGTAGTCCTGGCTGATGGGCTGGAGGATGGGCTGCTCCTCCTTGGGCTCGATGATGGTGACGGAGTCAGGGAGGGTCTTCTGGGGGCCGGCCTTGCCCTCGGGGTCAGAACCGCGCATGATCTTGACCTTGATACCGAGAACACCCTGGCGGAGGAGAACGTGGCGGGTGGCGCTGTCGATGAACTCCTTGGCGGGCTGACCGGAGTGGATCATGAAACCGTCCTGTGGAGAAACGAAATCGTGTTAGTCTCGGAATACTTTATGTTTCAATGCACATCATCTTGCAGTGCATCCGCTAGCTCAACGGATTCGGACCGGATCTCTCTTTGAGCGGTCGTAAATGCAGTCGCAATTCGCAATCGCGGAAGATTTGCATCGATCCAATCCCGTTGCTGTATCGAGACCATATTCCGCGGCGGTTTCAGGGTGGTTTGATCGGTAAGAAACGTACAGTGAACTTCATGGACTTGGCACGGGCAGCACGGAGCTTTCCGGAAACGACGACCTCGCAACCCTTGGCACCGCTCTCCATGATGAATCTGAGGACACCGTAGCAAGCACGGCGGACGGCGAGACCGTTGAGGAGCTTGTAGCGGAGGGACTCGCACTGAGCGACAGCGGAGAGACCACGGTTCTGGACCTTGGCGGCATAGAGGGAGACGGAGTTCTCGGGGAACTTGAAGCGCTTCTGGATGAGGGAGGTGAGCTCGCGGATGCGGCGACCCTGCTCACCGAGAACCTCCTGGGTGTGGGTGGCACGGATGACTGTAGCAAAAGAAAGAGCATCCGTTAGCAACCGATTCGTTTTGGTTTTTTCCTCCATTGTTGATCTTCCCACTCGTCCCCCACCCATATCCAAAACTTATTCCAAGCTCCTTCTCGCATTGTTCCATCGATTGTTTCCATCCTCTCGACCTTTCCTCGGACATTCTCCTTCCACCTCTTTCTCCTCTCAAAACAAAACAAGGCAAATCAAATCGGGCGACGTACTGATGTCGGTGACGGTGGGAGTGACACGGACTTCGACACCGGAGTAACCCTCCTCAGCCAGCTCACGCTGGAAGAACTCGTTCAACTCGGCATAGAAGACACCGTCGGCGACGAACTTGCGGCGCTTCGAAATAGCTCCCTGGACAGCAGCCATGTTTGCGTTTCTGGGTGGTGAATTGGCGAAAGAAACGGCCGAGGACGCGGGTGGTTGAAGGGGGGGTAGTCGTTCGAGGGCGAATTGGTCGGCGGCGGTCAAGTCAGTTTTGTGAAGGTCGGCGGTAGTGGGCAGTTTTTGGCTTTAGGGCTTGTTCATCCCTTTTCGGGTTAGGGCTCAACCTCGCTTGCTGCTCCGCGGGCACCTTTCCTTTCTGGGTAAGCTTTCCCCTCCCGGGGCCTTCTTTAGTTTAGGTCCCCCGGGTATTTCAGCCTGAGCATACAGGCACCATCATCTAAAATAGCCTACAACAAACATACAAACATGAGTACTCGAGTAAGTTACATCCAGTCTTTCGGTCTTTCGGTCTCTTTCAAAACTCTCTTCTTCTCCCTTTATACATACTGCACTTCGGTCCCTTCGCAACTTCAGAGAAGTGGCTGGTCAGACTTCCAAGTCACCATCAATGGCTGAAACCCCTAACTCAATGGGACCTCTGTGAAGAACACTTCTTTACAGATCCAGCGGGGTTGCGCAACCCCCCACATGGGTGGTACTCGGCATATTTCCTCTCTCCCGGCCTTAGAACTGTATCGCTACCGACAAAACCAAGACAGAATATGCTGCGTCAAAAAAGAAAGACTAAGGGCACAATAGCTAGATAACAAACAGAAGACTCCCCGCCTTTTATAGGTTGCCTGCCTAGACCGACTCCGACGCAATGCGTCATTCCATCAGTTTGAACGCTGACTGGGGTCTTTACTCCTTCATTGCATCTCAAGCTCCATGCGATTCATGTTTTTCGTATCCTGGTTGTTCTCTTTGTTTTTGGGGAAGGCCAAATTAGAGATCCCCGCAGTCACAGTTGCGATGCCGCTCGGTGGGGCGTTGTTAGCATCTTTGCCAGCGGAGCCAGCGCCGACAGAATGGTTAGCGGTCTCCATCCCTGTCAATACTGGCGACCGCTGAGCACTCGGAGTCTCACGGGGAACCGACAACCCCGAGCCTGGGGCCCGAGGGCCATTCATTTCAGCATCGGTTCTACCAAAGGCTTCGCTCCACCACCGCACTTCATTGACGCGTGGGAAGACTAGACGTTCCTTTCCACGTTTGTGATCGTCAATCTGCGGGTCATAGTCAGGATTAAGAAATTGTTCCCTCCGTGCCAGGAAGTAGTCCCAAACGCTCCGAGTACGCCCTTTAGCGTTCCACTCTACCCGCTCCTTCTCACTGTTGAAGAGGAATGTTCCGAATTGACACGAGTACAAGTGGTACAATAGTCGTCGCAGGAACCGTTCATTGAACTCGAACCGGGTAGGGTGCTGATAGAGCAACTGATAGGTTGCATCTAGGAACTGGTGGAAGACCGGGCTTGTTTCCTTGACTTTGGTTACCTCCTTTTCCACAGCTGTTGCTCTAGGCACTGAAGGCTTTTTCGCATTGTCGCCGTCATATGATTGCATCTCCCCATCCGACTCTCCAAGAGAATCGCGGCTATTGTTGTCTCTGTTAAAAAATCCCTTGGCGCTAAGGAAAGCATTCTCGATAGCTCTGCTGGCACCACCAGCCTCGCCAAATGCTCGATTTGAATCGCCGCCGATCCGTTCGTTCTCGATTTGGAACCACTTCTCGCTGTTGAGATGTCCAGCCCTGTGTCGGAACATGTGCCCGAATGATAGCCAATCCTTTTCTACCAAAACCATAAAGCCCTCCAGTGTGCGAAAGTACGGGTCTAGGCACAGTTGACTCAATGCGCTCAACTGACTCGTTCGATCCCATCCGTCCGAACAATGGATCAAGACATGCGAATGCTGAAGCCCAACCTGCCGGGCAATCAGACCTGCGCCATCTAAAACCGTCGAAATATGCTTCAGCCAGTTGCTCCGTGCAAGCTGGTCCTTGTTTGGTCCTAAGGGGGTCACATCAGAGTCTTTAAGAGCATCGATCACTTTGTTGAGGGAATCTCTCATCACGTGGATGTTGTCAATCCCGAGGTACGCCTTGGTAGCGAACTTGTAGTTGTCCATATTCTCCGATCCGAGCCCAACAGCCTGCATGGCAAAAGCGTTGACGGTTGGACGAGCATCAACAATGAGATTGCGCTGCTGGGCTCCGTAGATGTGGGGCTTTTCCTCCGGGTCACCGGCAAAAGATGCCAGCATTTCATCTTCCAATTCCTCGGCATTGGTCAAGTCAGCCAGCATCTGACTACTGGAGGGATCACTTGATGTCGAACTGGAGGATTCCGGCTCCAGATTCGGCGGTGTGAAGTTCGCGAGCGGTCGTTCGGGGCGGGAAGTCGAGAAGATTGCGGCGAGCAACTTCTCGTCCTGAATGCTTCGGTTTTGGCGCACACCCACCAGTGGCTGCGAGCTTCGTGTGATGGAGCAATTGTTCACAGGGTGCAGATACGTCAAAGCGGGCACTCTGGCTCTTGACCGATATTTGCCAGCATGGTTGAGCGTGATGTCCGAAATGGTAGTCGGCACAGGTATGAGAGCAGGGTAGGTCGCAGAGAACTGAGGTTCAATGGTTAATGATGTAGCCAACTCCGTTGTCTTCTCAGGGCATACTTGCCCCATAATCAGCGTTAAGTTGGGATACCCGCCAGCCCGAGCCATCCTGGTCTACGCCCTGCCGAGCCCATTCCTTGCGGGCATCATACAATTCCCAACCATTGAACTTCTGCTCGGGGGGAGGCGGCTGGTAGGAAAAAGCATACAGCTTGTCGATGCGTCCGACCTTACAGGTCCAGCACTTTATGGTTTCGTATACATCTCGACCCTTGCTCTCGCTAGTGAAGTAGAAGCAAACGAAGGTGAAGTCCCGACACCGTAACCGAATCGAAGATGGCTGGCGGGCTGCGGCGGGGGTGGGGCGATAGGTACAGAAGGAGATGATAGGATATGTGATCCAGAGCTCCTTTGACCGGCCAGCAGTATTGGGGGTTTGAGATTTATCGGTCGAGGGAGGGATGTAGGAGAAAATTATATGGTGAGAGGTAAGATGGAGTGTACCGACGACCTGTTCACCGCGACGCGCCAAGGTCACATCTTCAACCTGGGGAATCATCGACAGAAAATCGTCAGCTTGTGTTTCAGATTCATCTGTTCTCCACTGTGATGGGACCGACCTTAGCAACTCGTGTTCTCTCCATGCCTTAGCTGTCAGTTTCTCCGCATAAGCTTCATGGCTGGGGGTGGATTTGCAACAATTGAGGTTCGGTGCGCCGGCACGGTCGGTAAGTATGACGACAGGCAAAAGGACACAAAGAGAGATTGCAAAAAAGGACTATCTGAGCACAAGAAGGAAGGACAGAAACACAAAGCACCAGACTGTTGAAGATGTATTGAAGGGAGAGGGATAACAAACACTAACTTGGAACAAAGTTGGAGGGGGGTTAATTTCAGTAGCGGGCACGGACAACTCGGCCTGATGCGGAGCCCCTCGCCCTCGCTACAGGCCGCCCGATCATCGATGGCTGCTGCGCTGCTAACGAACTGGATTGCTGCGGAAATCGAGTGACTTTCCCTTTCTGCTTTAGGTCGAACTTGGCGCCGCTTTTTGCTCACTGAGCGGCCCGGAGCGTGGGAGGAGCACAAAAGTGCGTGTCCTGAGCAATCCCTGAGCGATCCCGGATTAATCCGGGAGTCGACCTAGAGAAGTGACCGTCACCCTGTCCGCATGCCTGAGTTTACACAATCTAGTCATGTGACCCAAATAAAATGTGCACCACTAATATCATTTATTTCACTTTCGTCTCGCCGGCGTGCCCGTCATTTTCCTGGTCCTCAAAAAACATTAAGCCCCGTTTTAATGATCATTTCATGTTTAACCCAAACTTCCTAACGGCGACATATTCTCGAGCGCCAATTAGGTCAATCCAAGTTCTTACCATAGTTACCAAAGAGGTTCGCTTAGAGGTCAACGATGCTCTACAACCACTCCAGACCTATACTTCTCCTACCTACTACCCTTTAGACCTCGCAATGTTTAACTGCACCAGAGGCCTTGAAACTTGTTTATTCGTAGCATACATGTGATAACCTACTCTAGAAACACCTGAAAGCTGAATGAGGCTTAGCAGTACTAGTACAAGGCCTTTCCCACAGGCACACGTCGAATCACTCAACCTGCGAATGAAGACCTTCAGTATAGTTTCCATTTCTTCAAGACATGCTGATTCGGAGACGGAATCAAACACTGTATTCTTCTTTGTTACATTATGCTGGAGTCATACAGTATCACTTCCTCAAATATCTTCCGAAGTGCCGTAATCACATGCCCTGGCAGGGGAATAGGTGATTGCTGTGGGTACCTTTCACTCTCGGTATTAGCACTATGTACAAAATAGCTCAGGTACAACATCTCTAGCTTGAGATGATGAGATAGGTATTTTTTAGTGGTGTGTATAGCAACAAGTCGGTACCTGGGAAACTTCGAGTTTACAGCCTTAACTGGGAAGTCGTATGAGAATGTATCAAGGAATGACCCAGTTAGCTGGTCTATCCAATTTTATCGACTACACTGCAGATGTGCCAATCTATTCACCTCTAGTCTAAACAATCAAGCACCTCAAAGACCAAGAATGGAGGAAGAGATAGTTGATTGTATTCTTGTCACTCACGAAGATGAAGGCTACTCCTTTCATGTCGCGGGAGAGTGTGAAAGGCAGACTACAGCATTCTGTCATTGAGACTGAATACAGGGCACATGTAAGGTCGGTTGATGGATGATATACATGATAGTATAGTCGTGTGATCCGAGAGCCTGTTGTGGAACATATTGTCAGGCGGTAGAAGGGAAAAAGAATTCCACGAATTATCAGTGTTGGAGAACTTTTGGCATATTCTGCACGAAATTTGGAAGCCTATAATCATTTATGTGACTCATCGTACTAGTATGAACCTAGGCATACTAGTATAGTAACAGAAACAAGGAATAACCATTCTTCGCTTGCAGCGAATAGCAAGCAGAGAAGTAGGGTTGTCTCCTGCCAATGGTCAGCAGTCATGGAAGGAAAACACCAAGTGATTTGGGCGATTAGGGCGGCCGTGCGTTACTGCCAGGTGAGTACCAAAGATTGATGGTAGACATCTCAATGTTTAGTAAAGATAAATTGACAGTTATCAGCTAGAGCTACCAACCCTTGATTAGGTGCCAGCAAGATATAAAGGATGTCCAACCACCCATACATGTGATGACTCAACAAACAACTCTTGATGCGTCGATTGCGTACATCTGACCTTTGTCACAAAGACAAGACATGGTCTAACACTCAAATTCTTTTGCATGAATGTCCATTGTTTGTTATCCATATTTTATATATACTTGTCATGTCATCCGGCTGTTCTCCCTCCAGGCCTACAACTAGATATGTTCCAGCTCAGGTACATTTAGAACGAGACCAGTCTAGGTACGTCGCAACCTTTCTGTCGACATCACGACGAGTCGCATCCTTGGCTGACATCTCAGGTGTAAAATCTTGGGAGAAGTACTCTTGGAGTAATGTGTGCTTGTTTCACATATTCCACCAACTTAAAATATACAGCAGCTCGCCACTACACAGAAACTTGATTCAAGGCAATAAGAGGCGCTTTTGCCTCTGTCCAATCTCGGATAGCCTCGATTCTGGATCATGAGCCCGAGTTCAGACAAGCTGCGATTCAGCTTCCGGATGAGTTTCAGTCATGGGCAGAGTCCCTTTCTCATTCAACAATGCATTTGTGAAGCCGTGGTAGGCAAGTTCACATTCATTTGGAAGTATACATGCATGAAGATGCGAGTTTCAATAAGTTGACTAGAAAATCATCTGACGGTGAGGTGAATTTACTGCTTACTACTGGAGTTGATGTTCCGATTAGATCCACCGCCTCGACTGGTTCACCGTCTGAGAGTGGTCTACCGCCTGAGACTGGTTTACCGCCTCGACTGGTTCACCGTCTGAGAGTGGTTCACCGCCTGAGAGTGGTCTACCGCCTGAGACTGGTTTACCGCCTCGACTGGTTCACCGCCTGAGACTGGTCTGACCGGTCTCCCGCTCGAGGTTACATACCGCCTGAAATCTTCCTCACCGCCCGAGCTTGAACAACGCCTGAATTAAATCTATCGCCTGATGGATGACTTCTCCTCAAGGCGGTAAGACTGAAATTCACCGCTAGGTTCTATACCATACATTGGAAACGATACAGCTTCCTTGGTATACATTGTACCGTATCAGCTTCTTCTACGCCACACTGAGGCTCGACTATGACTTTACGTACATCGGCATGTCGATAACAGACGATAATAGAGTGTATTAGAGTTGGACAATACAGGACAGTACGGCTTTATCAACCAATTAATCCGCCCTCACGAACGACGAACGATTTCCATTTTTCTGAGAGAGCTCTAATCGTCAGCGCATGGCAAGCGCCTACAGAACTTGAAACCAAATGATATAATCCACCTAAAAGACGACTCAATCCGGACAGAAGGCTCGATTCCATGCAGCGGAGTTCACGAAGTGTGCTGACCCCTTGCTTCCATTTGGTTCCCTGGTCTGACGGTTTTAGTCAAACACTTTCTGGCTACACCAGCCCAGTTGGTTAGGTCTCGCAAGAGTTCGATGCCGGACTTCTAATTTCTACCGGATGCGAACAGGCAGCGACTTAGCTTTCTCGCAAATTCCGAAACAACCATTCGTTATGCAGATTGACTTGGTTCCTAGGCTGCTCGCATGATTGCAATATAAGGGTCATGTCTTTGATTTGTTGCAGCGACTAGAAGCTAGAGGATGTTTCAGTCTTCTTTAAGCAGGGACTTAGCAAGGTAAGATGAAGCACTGGCAGTCGTCGTCATGTCAAGCCCTGATGTCGCTGACTCCGTATCACTTTTCAGTCTGCTTTGATTGGAGCGCAAATGACTTGGCATAGAGCGGGGAAAGTTGATGCATCTCTGCCGCCATCATTCATCCTATAGAACTTAATTACCCCCCATGGGCACTCTTCTTTTTCGGTCTCCGATTGTCTTCGTTGAAAGAATATCTCACTCCTAGCAATGGGCCCGACCTTGGGAAATAACACTGCCGAAGTACATGCGGTGACCGACCTGGACGATGAACATACACACGATAGCCTTCTGTCTCTACGATGGACCGTTGAAAGCGGCTGGTGGCGCCGATCCAGGTGGGTGCAAGGCAAACGATGTGAAGGATTCACCCCTGATATATGTCTACAGCTATGCAGGGTGTCTCCTGTACAATGTCGGCTCCTTTATGCTCCCTGCGTTGTACAGCACTCTAGTCAAGATCTGGATTGCGAACATTGACTCTACCCTGGTGGTTACAACGGATGTCTATACTTATATCGGCACTGTTGCCGAGGTACTTAACGAAGGTCTTCCTCGTGCCGTCTGGGTGACTATCGCCGATCA